>NC_079890.1:29839070-30180232 GCF_024868665.1 Triplophysa rosa
ATACACAACGCCAGACCAACACTACCAACCTACACACACACACACACGCACACACGCACACACGCACACACGCACACACGCACACACACACACACACGCACACACACGCACACAAATGTATTCAAATATATATTAATTTATTATTTCATCGTCCGTAATGGTTGAGACATTACAGTTGTAGACAGTGGGTCAAGCCATATGACAAGGGTATTATTTCCTCAAGAATGGCTTGGGGATCAATAACAGTCTCATTCCAACATATTTTGAAGATAGCAGGATATTTATTTTCCCGTTTAAATATTGTCCACTTGACTGCCCTCTAAGTTGTTTTTACATTGGTTTAATTTGGCTTTGCTAAAACAGTTGCATTGCTTCAGGCTATATGGATCTGCAATTAACTAATGTTTGTGAAGTACTGTAGAAGCATTTATCAGACACAATTTTGTGATCTGCAAAATTATGGGTTGTTTTTTATAAATGATTATTTATAATAACGGAGAATAAAGTTAATGAGGGTTTTATCACCCAAGGTGTTAAGTGATCATATTCGTTTCTTCAAGGTGCGCTTGGTCATTATTGCCTCATTAAAAGTTTTGCACACAAAGAAATAAATAGTACTTTTAGAAAAAATGTTTAGGCTATGTAAACTTACACGAGACCCCAGTAAGTACTTAATAAGTAGGCTACTTAAACTCTTAATTCCTGTTAAAGTTTACTAATATTGAAAGTCAACGTATAGACAGCGAAGGTGGATCTAAGGAAGTCAAATGTGTACTCGCTATTGAGCAAAGGAAACTCTGCATAATGATTTGATCTAAAGTGACATGTATGACTTTCTTTGTTGTTTGTGTCAGCAGACAGATGTTGAAGTGAGTTGAGGACAAAGCTCCTATACGGTTAGCAAACATTTTCAGATGTCACTCCATGCAGGAGGTGTGACAAGCTTTTCAACACACGCACGCACACACGCACGCACACACAAAAGTTGAAGTAGTGGTGTCATCCAGCTATGCCCTCCCCAAGCTAAACCAACTTAGGTGAAGGACATGCACACGCGCCAAGTCCTGCCTCCTTTACGACATGTGCCTTTGCATGAAATTCACAAAGAGGCGGCAAGTAGTTTGGTGTGGCTGAAGGGCGTAGAAAGGCAGACCCACTTATACAAGCTGAAGTCCACAGGGGTAAACCACATTTGATGAATGAATTGGCAACACGCTCTTGTTTGTTCCCCCCTGGCATTGCTCGTCAGAATGTCATGACTCGGTACAGGCAGAAACAGAAGGGTATTTGGCGTGACTTTGTAATACTGCCACCGTCTCGCAGGTCGTTGCCGAGCAGTGGGAGGGCTTCCCCTTCGAGAAGGCCACACGTACCTGAGTTCTTCCTTTGGTAAGGGTGAAACCCGATGGACCTGTAATATCTAATTGTTCTCACAGCTGGAGGAAGTAAAGTAAAGAAGTTAAAACAGAGGCATTGTGTCAACAAAAGAGAGACAGACTCAGACATGCTGACCAACCAGTGACTCATCTCTTAAAGTTTTTTTTAAATTGAAGTACACTAAGAGAAAAACAGTGTGCTTATAGAAAAGGTATATGAAGATTTCACCAATATACTGTATATTTAGAGCATTAAAGTGATCAGAAGTACTCATTTAAAAGATTTTAGTTTTGCTTTTTTTTTGCTCACGTCACATGCTTTCTGCATAGTTTGGTTAATTATTAGAAATGTTGCAGATCAGGTAATGGTGCAGATACTGGGTATGTCTAAATCATACAGGCTGGTTCTGAGTGCTCAGGTGTGATGTATGCAGCATTTAACAATAATTTGCCATAGGACGTGTAGCATTGCTCCAGCAGAATGACCCAGACACTTAAATCAGCTCATTGTGTTATGCCTGACAATATGCTTGGTTATTAGGCTGTTCTTTTGTCTTTATGGTGTTATTAGATTAATTATTATTGCTATTATCAACAGATAATATACATAAATATACCTTTTAAGGATGTTTTTGGAAGTTGAGTTTGCCGGATGCTTTCTGCACCAAGCAAATAGCGCTGGCTTTTTTGAATAAGGCAGAATTCTAAATAAACCTAATTGATAAAGAAAGGTGCCACAAAAGGTTTCTGCACAAAAGAATGATAATGCTTATGACGCAGTTAGTGCCTCCATTATCTGAACTGGATGGTGAATAAAAAAAACATAATAAAATAGAAGATTAAAACATGAACACACACAGACACACACAGGCTCCACAATGTGGACCACACCATATCTCTCAGACTACTTTGCAATCTGACCAGGATTTCAGTTTGACCGGTCATGTTGACCCTGTATTGCCTGTCCAGAGACAGCCTTAATTCTTCATTTCTGAGAGTAGAAAGCGACATGACAGGAAAGTGTGAGTCATCCAGCTATTTAATTTGAGGTCTTACATTTTATTTGCCATTACCAGACAAATCCAATGCTCATTTTGGTGAAAAGAGATATAAAAAGAATGCTTTAATTATACCAAATATTAGAAAAAGTGGTATTAGAAGTCCTTACATTCAATAAATCTCAATCCTTCTCTTGCTAATAGATTTTTTTAATGAACAGGACTGCAGTGAATGCCAAATTTAGAGCTTTTAAAGAAGAGCTTTTTTGAAACCAGATTTGCTTTAAACGATCCAACAGCCATGTATTAAAGCTAATATACTGTAAAAGTTATAGCTAATATACTGTATTTCATTATGTTACAGTATATGCTTTACAAGTGTCCAATTTTTGAGACTGAAAACCAATTTTTATTTGTGTGCTGACTTTGTATTTATGGTTTGTCACTGTTTTTGAATTGCTTGCCAATCAGTCTTGTCCTTTTCCTATGGTTCACGTGGACTTCTTTTGGAGCGTTTATTGAAATTAAGAAGAATGCTAACAGTAATCGCTCTCCAGCAGAGGTGGGACCAAGTCATGGTTTTGCAAGTCACAAGTAAGCCTCAAGTCTTTGCATGCAAGTCTCGAGTCAAGTCCCGAGTCAAGACAGATAAGACCAAGTCAAGTCCCGAGTCAAGACAGATAAGACCAAGTCAAGTCCCGAGTCAAGACAGATAAGACCAAGTCAAGTCCCGAGTCAAGACAATCAAGTCCAAGTCGAGTCCAAGTCCTCCTCAAGTTTAAACTTCAAGTCTTTAACAAGTCATTACTTCTCTTCCCCAAATCAGTTTCACTGTATTAAATAGTATAGTAGATTTATATTAATTTATGTCAGAAAGGCTTCACAATGTTTTATATGAGATAACTAAGGGCACTGTGGTACAAATTTACTTCACACACCTGACTGAAGATAATTTTATAGATAATAGCTGTGTCCAACCAGCTATTCTACCATTCTAATTTTGGGTCTGACCTCTATAACTGTTATATTACTGTATACTGTATGTAGTTTATAGTATAATATACTGTACACAATTGAATTTAGGTATTAATTAAGTTATACAATTGTTGTTCTTTTGTCTTGAATAGTATATTCAAGGTTTCCAGTAGGAATACTAAAAAAATTGATCACAAACACAAAGTAATTTTTATTAAATGATACATTGTATAAATTAATTATTAACGTTCCAATAAAATTTAAGTATGCAACATAAATCAAAAATCATTTTTATTTTGGGATAAATTATCATGTTAAATAATGCATTGACTATAAAACATATTTGAACATCATTTCTGTAAGACTATAGAAAGTAAGAAAATATTTTCTGGCCTACTAATGACTGGGCAATGTGTTTTAGTTGTAAGAAATGGTTCACTCTTTTCTTCATTATCTCTTTTCTCTAACTCTGTGTCCTTCAGTCTGTCAACACTTGCACCAGTTTGTTCTCCCTGCCCTCCAAAATAAAAACAAACATTGTAAATCAATCTGTAAAAAATAAATACAAACATATCTTTAAATGTCGTTTGGGCTCCACCTGATTTATGTGTGTGGTATAACGTTTTAATTGGTTCACTAACGTTACATTCTACAATCATACTTTATGTTAGCTTTTATTTCTGTTAGCTAGTTACAGGCAAAAATATAGAGCTTGTATTCGAGAAATGTGCTATGTCAACGAAAAATGTAATGCTGTATGCTTCGGATTGCACAGAATGAGCAAGCGATCATGAATTATAAACATGATAGCAACCGTTAGCTAGTTTGAGAGAGCAATTCTCTTAGATATTGTGTAGGCATACATGGAATGCATTTAAGCAGGCTAGCAAACAAGTTGAAATCATCACAAAAATACCTTCTATGAGCTTCTATGGACATGTTTCATAAAACAGATTTTGAGTTTGGCGCCTCCCGCTCAGTCTGACGTTCCTCCATTCATGAAACAACTGACCACCTCATGCTTACGAAGGGCTACCACGCATGCGCAGAAATGTGGATTTTCTGATATTTATGTTTAAACATGTGTACATCTATTTTGTGTTTTAAGGTAGACCATCATTTGATGCCAGGTTATTAGGGCTATGCGCTGCAATGCAGTTCAAGTCGGGCGGATTTACAACATGCAAGCTCACCCATTTCTCCCAACATGAAATGAATGGCTGGGACAGGAGCGTGAGGGAGACCAGGGAGAATAGTACAGCTTTATTATTTCCTACACAATTGGATGCGTTTGAGATGAATAAAACGTCTTAAACTTAAGGTTGAAAGGTTTATAATGGCTGCCTACAAAGAAGTTAAAGTATTTTAAATACATTATTAACAGTTTACTAGGACTTGTTTCTAATTTATGGACTAATAGTTTGAAATATGAAATAAATATTATGTGGTTTAAAACACTGAACAGTTTTGATAAATGACAAGCGCGTGACCGTGATCACAACTTCGATGTTTGGTTTTAAAATATATAAAGACTTGCCGAGTCATAGTGTTCAAGTCTAAGTCAAGTCATGAGTCATTGGTGTCCAAGTCTAAGTCAAGTCGAAGTCTTCTCTGATTTTGTCAAGTCGAGTCGCAAGTCATCAGATTTGTGACTCGAGTCCGAATCGAGTCCAAGTCATGAGACTCGAGTACATAACTCTGCTCTCCAGGTGTAACTCCACGCCAGCAGAGGGAGCCCTCTCCCGAGTATTGACTGGCTACCGCACTCGCTGCCTCACTGGTTACTTCCTGTTCTTGGACTATTTAAGCATGCCTTTCCATTTACCCATTGCGAAGTATTGCCAGTTTATCCTGCCTTACCAAGCGTTTATTGTATCTGCCTTGTTTCCTCTGTTATGACCATTGCCTGTCCTGTTCGGTTTACGTCTCCTGCCACATCCCTTTGTTACGTTGTTTGGATTGGACTGCTTTATGGTATTTTCCCTCTGCCTGTTTCACGTTTACGCTACCTGCCTATCGATTTGGATTTGTTTGCTGTGGATTTTAATAAACGACTGCACATGGATTCTGATTCGGCTTCAGCCTCATTACAGAATACTTCGCCAACAGGGGATCCAGCAGAAGTTTCTAATCTACAGATGGCATTTGCTCACCAAAGCGAGATCCTCCAGGCATACCAAGAACAACTGAGCAAACTACAAGTGGCCAATGAGTACCTCACGCATTATATCAGATCGCTACCCCCCACCACTGCCAAGAAGGTAAGCCTTGCCATCCCCAATAAATTTGATGGTTCAGCAGAGCAATGTAAAGGATTTCTTCGGCAAGTTGAAATTTTTTTTAATCATCAAGGGGAGGATTTTGAGTCTGATGAGAAGAAATGTGCTTTTCTGATGTCTCTGCTAACTGGTAAAGCGATTGACTGGGCCTCAGCGGTCTGGGAAGCGGACCCTTTGTTTCAGAGATCATATTCTCATTTCATCAAGCAGCTTAAAGCGGTGTTTGAATATCCAGCGGGGGGTCAGGATGCTTCAACACAACTTTTGCAAATGAATCAAGGCTGTCGTACAGCTGCGGATTTCGCCATTGAATTTAGAACGCTTGCAGCTCAGAGCGGGTGGAATGATGTTGCACTTAAGACTGTGTTTCAACGAAGCCTGAATTTGGAACTACAGGCAGAACTTGCATGTAAAGGACAAGATCAATCATTTTCTGAGTATGTGACACTGGCAATCCAGATTGATAATCTTATACGCAATAACCCCCGTAAATTCAATTTACCCTTCTCCAGAAGTACTCCTAACTCACAAGCTTCACTGGCTTCCAGTTCTTTCATGCCTCATAACCAACCCGACTCAGAACCCATGCAACTTGGAATCAACAAACTTACCACCGAGGAGAGGTCACGTCGATTTGTACATAACCTTTGCTTTTATTGTGGAGAGGGAGGTCACCGCAATGCGATATGTCCTCAGAAAGCACGGAGGTCCACCAATCAAACTAACCGGGTGAGTGCTGACATTTTTTCCCTTTCTTCCACAAGGCCTCTCACTATCAATGTTCAGTTTACTACTGATAATGGCCCTATTGTTTTCACAGCGATGATTGACTCCGGGTCCGCCCTAAATCTTATACATCAAGACACCGTCAAGCAGCACAACATTCCCACACAATCCTGTGATCCACCACTCAAGATCAATGCCGTTAACAACCAACCCATTGGAGATGGGATTACCCAGCAGACTCTACCTATGCGACTGCAAATAGGACTCTTTCACCACGAAACCATCTCGTTCTATGTGATCGACTCCCCACGCCATGAAATCATTTTAGGATTCCCATGGTTGTCTGTTCATGATCCAGTCATTTCTTGGCATCATTGTGAGATTAAACACTGGTCTCCTTTCTGTTATTCACATTGTCTTGATGCCCCAGCCATCAAACCTTGCTTAGCTACTAGTGTGGAAAGTCTTGAGTCCGAGTCACAGTCAGTCACTATGCCATCTTGTTACCAAGAGTACGAAGAAGTTTTTAGTAAAACCCAAGCAACCCTACTTCCACCTCATCGTCTTGGGGATTGTTCCATAGACCTTCTGCCTAACGCTATGCCTCCTAAAAGCAAGATTTACCCCCTGTCACGCCCAGAAACTCAGGTAATGGAGGATTACATAGAGGAAGCTCTCAAGTATGGTTTTATTAGAACATCCACATCTCCAGCAGCGGCCGGCTTCTTCTTCGTGGAGAAGAGGGATGGTGGACTACGACCTTGCATTGATTACAGAGGATTAAACAATGTTACAGTTAAGTTTCCGTATCCTCTACCACTAGTACCGGCTGCCCTAGAACAACTTCGAGAGGCAACCATATACACAAAGTTAGACCTCAGGAACGCCTACAACCTTATCAGAATAAAGGAGGGGGATGAGTGGAAAACTGCGTTTCTGACCACCAGAGGGCACTACGAATACCAAGTTATGCCATTTGGATTAGCCAATGCACCGGCTGTCTTTCAATCTTTCATCAATGAGATCTTCAGAGACCTCCTGAACAAGTACGTAGTAGCTTATATTGATGACATTCTGATTTACTCCAAGTCTGAAAGTGAACACAAGAACCATGTCAAGACCGTGCTTTCTAGATTGCTAAAGAATCAACTCTTCGTAAAGGCAGAGAAATGTGAATTCCATGTCAAACGAACATCATTTCTAGGATACAATATTAGTCACCAAGGTGTAGAAATGGACAATTCTAAGATTACAGCAGTCACTGAATGGCCCCAGCCAACCACGGTCAAGGAACTTCAACGCTTCTTGGGGTTTGCCAACTTCTACCGGCGTTTTATACGTAATTATAGCATTATCGCGACCCCATTGACATCACTGCTGAAAGGAAAACCTTCAAAACTCAAATGGAATGGACATGCCAGTAATGCCTTCACTAATCTCAAGAACAGTTTCACGACAGCACCTATTCTCAAACATCCCGATCCTAATCTACCATTTATCGTTGAAGTTGACGCTTCTGATTGTGGAATCGGTGCAGTGCTCTCTCAACGCCATGGGCATCCAGGCAAGCTCTATCCGTGTGCTTACTTTTCAAGAAAACTTACTGATGCAGAACGCAACTATGATGTTGGGAATAAGGAGCTCCTCTCTATGAAAGCAGCAATCGAGGAGTGGAGACATTGGCTTGAAGGCGCCATTCACCCGTTTCAGGTCATCACTGATCACAAAAACCTTGAATATATCAAGAGTGCCAAAAGACTAAACCCACGTCAAGCCCGCTGGTCGTTGTTTTTCACACGTTTCCAATTCACAGTTACCTACCGACCTGGCAGTAAGAACAGTAAGGCTGACGCCTTGTCACGAAGATATGATGCTCCTTACATGGAGCCCATGCCGGAGTCTATTCTACCCTCATCTGTTATCATAGCACCTATCTCATGGGACTTGATGGAGGAAATTCAAAGAGAACAACAGAATGAGCCTGCTCCACAAGGTTGTCCGCCCAACAAACACTATGTTCCTCAAACTCTCCGGTTACGAGTCTTGCAATGGGTACATGCCTCACTGTGCTCTGGACACCCAGGCATCTCAAGAACTCTTCATCTCACACGAAACTCTTTCTGGTGGCCATCCATGGTTAGAGATGTGGTTAATTATGTTAAATCGTGCTCCGTTTGTGCACAGTCCAAGACGCCCAAAGAATTACCTTCAGGTTTGTTACGACCATTGCCCATTCCTCATCGCCCTTGGTCACATCTTTCTATAGACTTTGTTACTGATTTGCCCCCATCTAATGAATTCACAACAATCTTGGTTATCATAGATCGCTTCTCAAAAGCTTGCCGTCTAATACCCATGAAAGCCCTTCCCACTGCCATGGAAACCGCTCTAGCCCTGTTCCAAAATGTCTTCAGAGTTTACGGTATACCTGAGGATATCGTTTCAGACAGAGGTGCGCAATTCACTTCACAAGTGTGGCGGTCTTTTTGCAGTCAAATTGACATTAACATCAGCTTAACATCTGGATATCACCCCCAGTCCAATGGCCAGGTGGAAAGGTTGAACCAAGAGATTGGCAGGTATCTACGGTCGTATTGTGCCCGTGAACAGCACCGTTGGTCAGAGTTTCTTCCATGGGCAGAATATGCGCAGAACTCTTTAAGGCATTCGTCCACTGGTCTAACCCCGTTTCAGTGTGTACTCGGGTACCAACCCCCTATGTTCCCGTGGTCAGGAGAACCCTCTATCGTACCGGCAGTTGACGACTGGTTTCGTCGGAGTGAGAGGGTGTGGGATAGTGCTCACTTACGTCTGCAAAGAGCTGTCAGGCATCAGGAGATACAAGCCAATAGACAACGTCGCCCACATCCTCCCTACCAACCTGGACAAAGGGTCTGGCTCTCAACACGGAACCTCAAGTTGCGGCTACCTAGCAGGAAGCTCAGCCCAAGGTATGTTGGTCCATTTAAAATCACAAGACAGATTAATGACGTTACCTACCAATTAGAGCTTCCTGTTAATTATCGTGTCTCTCCATCCTTCCATGTTTCCCTCCTCAAACCGGTTCACCCGGGTGCTGACCCCAATGTCGAGAATCGAGAGCCACCTCCACCGCTGGACATTGACGGAGCTCCTGCATATGCGGTCAGGGAGTTGTTGGACTCTAGACGAAGAGGGGGTCAGCTCCAATACTTGGTGGACTGGGAGGGGTATGGGCCTGAGGAGAGATCTTGGGTAGCCGCAGACGACATCCTGGACCCATCACTCATCGAGGATTTTCATCGAGCCAGACCCAATCGTCCAGCACCACGACCACGGGGACGTCCTCGTCGAGCGCCAGGAGTCGCTCCTAGGGGTGGGGATTCTGTAACTCCACGCCAGCAGAGGGAGCCCTCTCCCGAGTATTGACTGGCTACCGCACTCGCTGCCTCACTGGTTACTTCCTGTTCTTGGACTATTTAAGCATGCCTTTCCATTTACCCATTGCGAAGTATTGCCAGTTTATCCTGCCTTACCAAGCGTTTATTGTATCTGCCTTGTTTCCTCTGTTATGACCATTGCCTGTCCTGTTCGGTTTACGTCTCCTGCCACATCCCTTTGTTACGTTGTTTGGATTGGACTGCTTTATGGTATTTTCCCTCTGCCTGTTTCACGTTTACGCTACCTGCCTATCGATTTGGATTTGTTTGCTGTGGATTTTAATAAACGACTGCACATGGATTCTGATTCGGCTTCAGCCTCATTACACCAGGTATTATTATTGCATTTAAATTTCATTGGACTGTGTTATACATTACCACTTTTTCTCGATGCAAATGAATATTTCAGCTGTGTTTTTATCTTTTTAACTCCCAAGTATTTAAAAAGAGATTTGAAAAACTTTGATATTTTGCTCCCTCTGGTTCATTTTTCTTCTCTTTACTCTGATCTTCTCCACGGCCACCTGAAGCTTCTAACTCGCAGTCTGTTCTTCAGGGGTTGTTGGATCCTTCACGTTTCCCCCCCATTCTCAACCGCTCTGAGCATACAGACTCTACAAAGAAATAACAAGGCAAACATGGCAGATCTGAGGAAGATGTGTTGGAATGTTCTCTTGTCCTATTGAAGTGGTTGTTTTGTTATTTCTGCCAACTGTCAACTGTCCAATGCCGAGCATGTTCGACATGCATTTCCTCCTGCTTAGCTTCCCACGAGACTGCAGTTCCACTCTAGCAAAGCAACAACAATACATCAAAGTCAGCCAAACTTTGTACGTCCATCAAATGCTCGCGTTCCACCTGTGATTTGGAATGATGAGTTGTTCGTCAAACACAAGGTCCCGACTGAACACCTTAAAGTTCCTTAAACTGCTCTGCGCAGATGTCCATAGTTTCAATTCTGTTTTGTATAACAACAAGAAACTTCTTAAAGGATGCCATTGGCATAGAATGTTTGGAGGGAGTTGTATTTTTCATCACTCTTCCTACAGCCTCAACATGTGCTGTATACCATTTTCTTTTATGCCTCTTTGGCAGATTGAAACTGTGTTGAGAAGTGAAAATGGCCTTCATAGGAAACTTTGACAGTTTTCTAGAAAAGTTTACTCTTGACATAATTGAACTGCATTGTAGTGTGAGGTTTGCTGAGAGGTGTGGGAGAGAAAAGGGAAAAGATTTAGTCTGTGAGTTGACAATTTCTGAAGTTTCTTGGTTGTGTCCATATCTTATTTGATTTAAATTATTTGAGCTTTTACTCATTCAAGCGACAGTAATCTACACATTTTTCCTTATAAAAGTGTTGTCCCCGGTTCTCAAATCTTGCTATTTTTAAGATGTTAGAATTGGCGCACCTCATTATGTATACAATAATCTCACTAATTAAAATGTGCCTAATTATTACAATGTTAAATTATTCCCTTGCAAGCATAATTAACATAGGCATATCAGACTATTACGCATATCAGTAATTACCTTAATAAAGCAAGTTAATCAAATAGCATTAGTTGCATGCGTTATTGTTGGTGCTTTCCTCAACTGAACGATTCACAATTGACACGTACTTGCATTTAATGACAACGTTTGTAGATGAGGGAAAATGAGCCTTTCCCACCTTTATCCACTCAGAATAAGTTACTGGGCTCTTGTTGATGTGTTGCATGTTGATTGGTATTGAGGGTGAGATTTGGCTTCTGCTGACAGAGCGGTGGGTCCACATGCTAATCGTGTTATTTTTTTGCAGGAAGGCGGCGAGATCTACAGTCTGGTAAAGATGGCATCGGCAGCAGAACTCTCTCAGGAGGGCCAGGGCAGCACTGAAGGACCAAAACATGCAGGAGGGGGTTGGAGGTCGAGGAGAGATTGGACATCTTGTCCCACCCCCGGTGAGAGGGCTGTGGATGAGTAGATGTCTGACAGGAGTTAGAGGATGTGAGTCAGAGTAATGTAGAGTGGAGATGTGAACTCCACTTGCACACAAACACACACGTTTGCAGTTTGCTATTGAATAGGCTCAGGAGCCCTCAATGATTATGTGCTGTAAAGATTTTATATTTTTTAATTAGGGGAGAGTGATTACATCTTGACTGAAAGGAAAAATGTTTTCAATGTCCTCTTAAAGAAGTAGTTCACCCAAAAATAAAAACGATATCAGTGTTTACTTGTATGCCATCAAGTCATACAAGTTTGGAGCATAGTGAGGGCGAGTAGATTCTTTTTTTATTCTAAAATAGATTAGTTAGATTCTAATATATTTTTGTGTGAACAATCTATTTAAAGCAGTAGTTCACAAAAAAATACAGATTCTTTCATTATTTCACCCTCACATCAATTAGAATCAGAAAGAGCTTTATTGCCAAGTATGTTTGCACATTCAAGGAATTTGTTTTGGTGACAGGAGCATCCAGTACACAGAAACAGCAACAACAGTACACAGAGACCATAACACAATAGAATACAGTACACAGATGATTTAAATAAGGGCCTATGGGTATAAAAAATTAAGAAATACAATACAATAAACATAAGATAAAGATATAGAGAGTAAAGCTATGTGTGTATGTAAATATGTACAAGTAAAAAGTAAGAATAGACTATTGTAGTACAATGTATGTGCTATATACAGCAGAATAAAATATAATTTACAGAAAAAGTTGTATAAAAATAGTGTATTATCTGGAGGATATAATTAATATTGCACTTAAGTATTATTGCACAGAGTTATTAATTGCACGGTGGGTAAAAAAACATTTAACTGTTCAAGAGGAAGATGGCCTGAGGGAAGAAACTGTTTTTGTGTTTGGTTGTTTTGGTGCTCAGTGCTCTGTGCTCTGTAGCGCCGACCAGACGGCAGCATTGTGAAGAGATGAATTAAAAACCTTTATAAGACATTTTTCAGTGGTTTTATGTTCATACATTGGAATGGGCCCCAAAGTTGTTTGGTTCCCAACGTTCTTCAAAATATCTTCTTTTGTGTTCTGCAGAAGAAAAAAAGTCATACAGGTTCGGAAAGACGTGAGGGTGAGTAAACATAGCAAGAATGCTCATTTTTAGATGAACTTTTCCTTTAACCCGTGTGCTGTGTTCAAAACCTTATAACACTTGTGGTGTTCCTGGGTCAAAATGACCCGGCTCCTGAAGATAGCTTATAAATCACTCGTTATGCAATATTATCACCAAATATTGTATTCAATCTTTTTTTCAACTGGTTTTCTTTCATTTAGGACTGGCTTTGTGTTTCTTTTTCAAACGGATTAATTGCAGGCCTAGTTAATCTGAGTTTAGGCACCTCAGTCTTTGACTGAAAAAGCGTTTTTTGTGAACAATTTTCGATTAATCAGTTCAAAAAAGAAACACAAAACCAGTATTAACTGAAAGAAAACACGCTGACCGAAAGATTGAATCCAATATTTGGTGATAATGGTGAGCATTTCAAAACAAATTTACTGGTTAAACTAATTAGTCTAGATTAAAGTAGGCTATAGTGTGAAAATCACAGCAAATTTTTGTCATATTTGATGTAATATTGCCAAAATTATTCACAAAAAAATGCTTTTTTCAGTCAAAAACGGAGGTGCCTAAACTTAGATTAACTTGATTTACGATTAATCCGTTTGAAAAAGAAACACAAAACCCGTCCTAAATGAAAGAAAACAAGTTGACAAAAAGATTGAATGCAATATTTGCTGATAAAATGGCATAATGTGTGATTATAAGGGAACACCACAAGTGTAACTAGATGGGGGGAAAAAAGCAACAAAAAAATATTCTTTTGTGAGAGGTTGTTATAGACTTTGTGAACAAAGTCACCAAATTTCAATCCATTAACTAGTATTTTTGGGTAAAATATTTTTTTTCGGGTCAAAGTGAGGGTTAAGGTCAGTTCTCCTGTATAATTTACATTGTACATTAATAGCCCAATGACTCAGAGATAATGGCCCTGCTGGATCTCAGACGTGTTTGAAATGATTGCTGACAGGGGGTGGGTTACGCTGTTTCGGCCATGCCAGTGACCACGAGCATCTTCTCACACTGAAGAGCTGACAAGTCATTGTCCTTCCCGAGGTACTGTC
This sequence comes from Triplophysa rosa, assembly GCF_024868665.1. Lineage (NCBI taxonomy): Eukaryota > Metazoa > Chordata > Actinopteri > Cypriniformes > Nemacheilidae > Triplophysa > Triplophysa rosa. The sequence continues at coordinate 29,852,971 of NC_079890.1, forward strand.
TTTCTCAGTTCCCAATGCGTTAAAATGTCTTTTACTTCCATAGACCATGCAGAGACAGCACGGAGCGGATCATATGTGTGAATTGGCAGAGAAAGCAAAAAGTATCCGAAATGGTATCTGAATCCGAACATTGGTTAGAAAATGTGTTTTGTTGTAAACTACTGTACATGAATGAAAGAGGAGACAAACACCATTTTTTAAAGTAGTAACAGTTCTATATTAAATCTAAATTGGAAATATATATATTTAATACAACAGTTGCTGTCATAAGCTGTTAAACGTGGCTTAGCTGAGCTGTTATGTAAACAAAACACTATTGGTTAATTTGAAAAGGGGAGGGGCTACTCTCCTGATGTTAACACATCAAATAAGGCTGTGCGTTCCAAGGCACTTCAGTATGCCTTTAAAGATCTATTTATTGATTTTAATGACAATTATTTCTATATTTAAATAAAATTGAACATTTGTATTGAAGTGCATCTTTAATTAAATAACTACATTAGCAGTAGCGGTAGCAATACACGCTTTTCTCTATTTTTTTCAATGTGTTCAAATGCTTGAACACACCCAGGTTGTTCTGTGCTGATGTAGTGTGATTATAGCACCACAGGGTCACTTGACCTTTACTGTGAGTGCCATAATTATGAAGAAATCCCACTACTACACTTTCTGTCATGTTTTCTGTCACTGTTTAATGGCTCCTCAATTGCATTGAAAAGGTGTTTTTTCACCCCCTTCTTTTTTAAACCTTCTACCTTTTATCATTCGTTGACACTTTCCTCTCTTAGTCATTGCCTTTGTTCAGCCTTTTTGATAAATCAAGAACAGAAAGTTTATGAATCTATGGAAAGTTTGCCAAATGACTCAAGAGAGGGCGTTTTCACTTTATAAAAGATGCTTTGTGGCAGCAGTCGTTTTGATGCTGTTGCGGTGGTCTGTATTTCGGTTCAGTGTATGTGGTTTTGAAAACCATCTTGAAGAAACTCTATCAAATCAACTGGAGATGTCAGTCAAGTCGAGTTTGATAGGCGTATGGATCTAGGTTATCGATCTGTGTGGGTGAATTTTAGGGGATGGCCAGGCTCTATATACATTTCACTAGCTGAACCTTCAAAAGGCATGTTTCCAAGATTTTTTCCAATATACAGAAATTTTCCTAGCATTTTGAATGTCTGTAATTAAGGTCTTTTGTAATTATTTAATATTGCAATGCTGTTTTAAAGACGTACTTTAACTCCAGGCATTTTTAACTAAAAGATGCGTTTTTGGAATGATTTATAGAGTAATGTGGCCTTATCAACTCCTGTCATGCTATTTTTAACTTAGCAGTGCAAAGTGTAATTGTTGTGGAGTCTACGGGTGTCATTATTTTCTTGCTTCCAGCACTGACACACATCTGAAAGGTCAGCCTGGTCACCTCTGATTGGCCTGTCACTTTGATGCACTGTAAAAATAGGTGTTTGCAGATTTTAACCGGTGAACAGTTTTCATGCCTGTTTTTCAGAGGAGTTATTTAGTTCATTGCCTTAAATAAAAGCCTTGTGTCAACCTAAAATGTCAAGCTGCCTTGACATAGAATATACAGTACTATCATTATAACAATGTCTTAATTACATTAAGTGACTGTAAAATAATTTATACATTTTATACTTATTTAAACTAATTTAACAATGCATTACTCCAACAATGTGTAATTTTTTTGATCTATTGACAGAAATGCAATATAATATACATAACCATGTCTTCAGAGGTGTATAAAGAAAGACCTTACATAATGAAGCCTTGTTTTTATTACCTTAGAATGAGCTATTTCTATCTACATACACTACAGGTCCCCTTGCATGGAATTTGCCATGTTGTTTCTACAGTAGCCCTAAACGGACAACCTGCTCTACAGTGCGTGTTTCGTAAATACGTTATCTCCTTCGGCAAAGACGTGAAAACGTGACGACATCTTAAAATTAGTCCCGTGTCAGCCAACGTGGTGCTTCAAAAGGGAGGGGTGGAGTGAGCAGTTGGTTGCAATTCGCAACCTCACAACTAGATGCTGCTAAAATGCATGCACTGGACCTCATGCACTGGAACTTTAAAACAATTGTATTGAACAAGAAAAGCTGTATTATTGTATAAAGTCAGGTTAAGTGAACACAAAGTACAAAAATCTATCATTGGTTAATATTAAGTGCGTTATTTGTTTTAAAAATCATTGGTGTAATTACTGCAACAGTATTTGATATTTTAGAGAGAAGCCGTCATTCATCATGTCAATAGCACACTGTGGCAAGTCAGAAAGTCTGATCGCCCACTCATCCTTTGAATATTAGAAATGAGAACTGAACTGTAGAGTAAGTTTTACGGTGGTATGTGTAACGGCCACAGGTGAATATTTGCCTTTAATTTCACTTCTCATCTTTTATTTGAGTACCGCTGCACAATTTGAAAATGATAGTGTTTCAGAGAAGCAGAGGAAGATTAAAAAATAACTTTTGAAGATACCTAGTACGTGTCTAGCTTGAGTTTTCAAAAGCATACAAAAAATGTGACCACTTTTAAACACTAATACGTGCCATGATTAGAGGCTGTAGTAAAGTGCCAGTGCCTTGCTCATTGTATTAGGCCTGTACTGACCATAAACCCATATGTATATATGACCCACACACCTCCTGGGCTTATGGGGAAAAAGGCAAAACAATGCACTTTGATCACAGCTGCAATGCATTTCTCTGCCCAGTGCAATTGATTTTATGGCATCCATAACCTTCAATGGCGTTGAACTTTGAAAAGAACCTTGGAGTGATACTGAAGCTTCTGTCAGGAGAAATCCGAAAAGGCTTTCCTCTGACATTTTTATTCCTTTCTTTCCTCTCCCTCTTTTCCTCCATTCTTTTCTCCTCTCCATGGGGCAAAATGCAAATTCTCCCAAAGGAGTCTTTCGAATTCTGCTTGGCTACGTGACTTTGCTTTGGTGCTGAAGCTGGGTATTGTCCGTATTGCATGACGTTCATTGTGAATATGATTTGCGAGGCAGGACTGACTTTAGACTAGTTTGTGTGTGCATACTTTAAAGGCGGGGTAACCGATTTCTGAATTACGCTTTAGACAACTGAGTACCAAAACAACCTTGTAGCCAATCAGCAGTAAGGTGCACAGTGCACAGGATGGACATTAGCCGAGCCGAGCGCTGACGAAAGCGAAAGATGGGGGTAGGGGTGTGTTTGTTTTGGTGATTTGAACATCAACAACTCGGACACCCCGCCTTAATGTGTAGGTACCGTTCGTGCATAATGTAGTCATACAGGTGTCATTCCTGAGAGCATGTTTCATGTTCTCTTTCCATTGCAAATGGGCACTTGCCAAGTGAGCTGTGGAGGGCAGCGTGAAGGCAAATTGCCACAAACAGGCTCCATCTTCTTGCCGCCAAAGCAACAAGAGATCTGCTGGAGGAACCAATGTGTGTTTTTAATTGAAATTTATACATCATCTGAAAGCTTAATAAATAAGCTTTCCATTGATGGTTTGTTAGGATAGGACAATATTTGGTGGAGATACAACCATGAAAATCGCCTTAAAGTTGTCCATCGGAGGCGCTGTAGCAGGCCATGGTTAAGAAGAAACAGGTTTGTATTGACACTCTCTATTGGCTTACCGCTGTAATGGTGTTGTGTATTGTAGATGAACCCGAAATCAGAAATTTTGAGCTTTATATAGATACCAAAATTGAGTGGGTAATTCCCAAAGAGTGGGCAGCAATGAGCATCTGTAGGCAGGTTTCCGTCCAATTTTGTTTGTGATTTTGCTGCATCCACTCACAAATATAAAGTTTTGATATATTTACGGTAGAAAATTTACAAAATATCTTCATGGAACATGATCTTTATTTAATATCTGAATGATTTTTGGCATAAACGAAAAATCGATAATTTTGACCCATTCAATGTATTGTTGGCTATTGCTACAAATATTCCCGTGCTACTTANCCAAGTCAAGTCCCGAGTCAAGACAGATAAGACCAAGTCAAGTCCCGAGTCAAGACAGATAAGACCAAGTCAAGTCCCGAGTCAAGACAATCAAGTCCAAGTCGAGTCCAAGTCCTCCTCAAGTTTAAACTTCAAGTCTTTAACAAGTCATTACTTCTCTTCCCCAAATCAGTTTCACTGTATTAAATAGTATAGTAGATTTATATTAATTTATGTCAGAAAGGCTTCACAATGTTTTATATGAGATAACTAAGGGCACTGTGGTACAAATTTACTTCACACACCTGACTGAAGATAATTTTATAGATAATAGCTGTGTCCAACCAGCTATTCTACCATTCTAATTTTGGGTCTGACCTCTATAACTGTTATATTACTGTATACTGTATGTAGTTTATAGTATAATATACTGTACACAATTGAATTTAGGTATTAATTAAGTTATACAATTGTTGTTCTTTTGTCTTGAATAGTATATTCAAGGTTTCCAGTAGGAATACTAAAAAAATTGATCACAAACACAAAGTAATTTTTATTAAATGATACATTGTATAAATTAATTATTAACGTTCCAATAAAATTTAAGTATGCAACATAAATCAAAAATCATTTTTATTTTGGGATAAATTATCATGTTAAATAATGCATTGACTATAAAACATATTTGAACATCATTTCTGTAAGACTATAGAAAGTAAGAAAATATTTTCTGGCCTACTAATGACTGGGCAATGTGTTTTAGTTGTAAGAAATGGTTCACTCTTTTCTTCATTATCTCTTTTCTCTAACTCTGTGTCCTTCAGTCTGTCAACACTTGCACCAGTTTGTTCTCCCTGCCCTCCAAAATAAAAACAAACATTGTAAATCAATCTGTAAAAAATAAATACAAACATATCTTTAAATGTCGTTTGGGCTCCACCTGATTTATGTGTGTGGTATAACGTTTTAATTGGTTCACTAACGTTACATTCTACAATCATACTTTATGTTAGCTTTTATTTCTGTTAGCTAGTTACAGGCAAAAATATAGAGCTTGTATTCGAGAAATGTGCTATGTCAACGAAAAATGTAATGCTGTATGCTTCGGATTGCACAGAATGAGCAAGCGATCATGAATTATAAACATGATAGCAACCGTTAGCTAGTTTGAGAGAGCAATTCTCTTAGATATTGTGTAGGCATACATGGAATGCATTTAAGCAGGCTAGCAAACAAGTTGAAATCATCACAAAAATACCTTCTATGAGCTTCTATGGACATGTTTCATAAAACAGATTTTGAGTTTGGCGCCTCCCGCTCAGTCTGACGTTCCTCCATTCATGAAACAACTGACCACCTCATGCTTACGAAGGGCTACCACGCATGCGCAGAAATGTGGATTTTCTGATATTTATGTTTAAACATGTGTACATCTATTTTGTGTTTTAAGGTAGACCATCATTTGATGCCAGGTTATTAGGGCTATGCGCTGCAATGCAGTTCAAGTCGGGCGGATTTACAACATGCAAGCTCACCCATTTCTCCCATCATGAAATGAATGGCTGGGACAGGAGCGTGAGGGAGACCAGGGAGAATAGTACAGCTTTATTATTTCCTACACAATTGGATGCGTTTGAGATGAATAAAACGTCTTAAACTTAAGGTTGAAAGGTTTATAATGGCTGCCTACAAAGAAGTTAAAGTATTTTAAATACATTATTAACAGTTTACTAGGACTTGTTTCTAATTTATGGACTAATAGTTTGAAATATGAAATAAATATTATGTGGTTTAAAACACTGAACAGTTTTGATAAATGACAAGCGCGTGACCGTGATCACAACTTCGATGTTTGGTTTTAAAATATATAAAGACTTGCCGAGTCATAGTGTTCAAGTCTAAGTCAAGTCATGAGTCATTGGTGTCCAAGTCTAAGTCAAGTCGAAGTCTTCTCTGATTTTGTCAAGTCGAGTCGCAAGTCATCAGATTTGTGACTCGAGTCCGAATCGAGTCCAAGTCATGAGACTCGAGTACATAACTCTGCTCTCCAGGTGTAACTCCACGCCAGCAGAGGGAGCCCTCTCCCGAGTATTGACTGGCTACCGCACTCGCTGCCTCACTGGTTACTTCCTGTTCTTGGACTATTTAAGCATGCCTTTCCATTTACCCATTGCGAAGTATTGCCAGTTTATCCTGCCTTACCAAGCGTTTATTGTATCTGCCTTGTTTCCTCTGTTATGACCATTGCCTGTCCTGTTCGGTTTACGTCTCCTGCCACATCCCTTTGTTACGTTGTTTGGATTGGACTGCTTTATGGTATTTTCCCTCTGCCTGTTTCACGTTTACGCTACCTGCCTATCGATTTGGATTTGTTTGCTGTGGATTTTAATAAACGACTGCACATGGATTCTGATTCGGCTTCAGCCTCATTACACCAGGTATTATTATTGCATTTAAATTTCATTGGACTGTGTTATACATTACCACTTTTTCTCGATGCAAATGAATATTTCAGCTGTGTTTTTATCTTTTTAACTCCCAAGTATTTAAAAAGAGATTTGAAAAACTTTGATATTTTGCTCCCTCTGGTTCATTTTTCTTCTCTTTACTCTGATCTTCTCCACGGCCACCTGAAGCTTCTAACTCGCAGTCTGTTCTTCAGGGGTTGTTGGATCCTTCACGTTTCCCCCCCATTCTCAACCGCTCTGAGCATACAGACTCTACAAAGAAATAACAAGGCAAACATGGCAGATCTGAGGAAGATGTGTTGGAATGTTCTCTTGTCCTATTGAAGTGGTTGTTTTGTTATTTCTGCCAACTGTCAACTGTCCAATGCCGAGCATGTTCGACATGCATTTCCTCCTGCTTAGCTTCCCACGAGACTGCAGTTCCACTCTAGCAAAGCAACAACAATACATCAAAGTCAGCCAAACTTTGTACGTCCATCAAATGCTCGCGTTCCACCTGTGATTTGGAATGATGAGTTGTTCGTCAAACACAAGGTCCCGACTGAACACCTTAAAGTTCCTTAAACTGCTCTGCGCAGATGTCCATAGTTTCAATTCTGTTTTGTATAACAACAAGAAACTTCTTAAAGGATGCCATTGGCATAGAATGTTTGGAGGGAGTTGTATTTTTCATCACTCTTCCTACAGCCTCAACATGTGCTGTATACCATTTTCTTTTATGCCTCTTTGGCAGATTGAAACTGTGTTGAGAAGTGAAAATGGCCTTCATAGGAAACTTTGACAGTTTTCTAGAAAAGTTTACTCTTGACATAATTGAACTGCATTGTAGTGTGAGGTTTGCTGAGAGGTGTGGGAGAGAAAAGGGAAAAGATTTAGTCTGTGAGTTGACAATTTCTGAAGTTTCTTGGTTGTGTCCATATCTTATTTGATTTAAATTATTTGAGCTTTTACTCATTCAAGCGACAGTAATCTACACATTTTTCCTTATAAAAGTGTTGTCCCCGGTTCTCAAATCTTGCTATTTTTAAGATGTTAGAATTGGCGCACCTCATTATGTATACAATAATCTCACTAATTAAAATGTGCCTAATTATTACAATGTTAAATTATTCCCTTGCAAGCATAATTAACATAGGCATATCAGACTATTACGCATATCAGTAATTACCTTAATAAAGCAAGTTAATCAAATAGCATTAGTTGCATGCGTTATTGTTGGTGCTTTCCTCAACTGAACGATTCACAATTGACACGTACTTGCATTTAATGACAACGTTTGTAGATGAGGGAAAATGAGCCTTTCCCACCTTTATCCACTCAGAATAAGTTACTGGGCTCTTGTTGATGTGTTGCATGTTGATTGGTATTGAGGGTGAGATTTGGCTTCTGCTGACAGAGCGGTGGGTCCACATGCTAATCGTGTTATTTTTTTGCAGGAAGGCGGCGAGATCTACAGTCTGGTAAAGATGGCATCGGCAGCAGAACTCTCTCAGGAGGGCCAGGGCAGCACTGAAGGACCAAAACATGCAGGAGGGGGTTGGAGGTCGAGGAGAGATTGGACATCTTGTCCCACCCCCGGTGAGAGGGCTGTGGATGAGTAGATGTCTGACAGGAGTTAGAGGATGTGAGTCAGAGTAATGTAGAGTGGAGATGTGAACTCCACTTGCACACAAACACACACGTTTGCAGTTTGCTATTGAATAGGCTCAGGAGCCCTCAATGATTATGTGCTGTAAAGATTTTATATTTTTTAATTAGGGGAGAGTGATTACATCTTGACTGAAAGGAAAAATGTTTTCAATGTCCTCTTAAAGAAGTAGTTCACCCAAAAATAAAAACGATATCAGTGTTTACTTGTATGCCATCAAGTCATACAAGTTTGGAGCATAGTGAGGGCGAGTAGATTCTTTTTTTATTCTAAAATAGATTAGTTAGATTCTAATATATTTTTGTGTGAACAATCTATTTAAAGCAGTAGTTCACAAAAAAATACAGATTCTTTCATTATTTCACCCTCACATCAATTAGAATCAGAAAGAGCTTTATTGCCAAGTATGTTTGCACATTCAAGGAATTTGTTTTGGTGACAGGAGCATCCAGTACACAGAAACAGCAACAACAGTACACAGAGACCATAACACAATAGAATACAGTACACAGATGATTTAAATAAGGGCCTATGGGTATAAAAAATTAAGAAATACAATACAATAAACATAAGATAAAGATATAGAGAGTAAAGCTATGTGTGTATGTAAATATGTACAAGTAAAAAGTAAGAATAGACTATTGTAGTACAATGTATGTGCTATATACAGCAGAATAAAATATAATTTACAGAAAAAGTTGTATAAAAATAGTGTATTATCTGGAGGATATAATTAATATTGCACTTAAGTATTATTGCACAGAGTTATTAATTGCACGGTGGGTAAAAAAACATTTAACTGTTCAAGAGGAAGATGGCCTGAGGGAAGAAACTGTTTTTGTGTTTGGTTGTTTTGGTGCTCAGTGCTCTGTGCTCTGTAGCGCCGACCAGACGGCAGCATTGTGAAGAGATGAATTAAAAACCTTTATAAGACATTTTTCAGTGGTTTTATGTTCATACATTGGAATGGGCCCCAAAGTTGTTTGGTTCCCAACGTTCTTCAAAATATCTTCTTTTGTGTTCTGCAGAAGAAAAAAAGTCATACAGGTTCGGAAAGACGTGAGGGTGAGTAAACATAGCAAGAATGCTCATTTTTAGATGAACTTTTCCTTTAACCCGTGTGCTGTGTTCAAAACCTTATAACACTTGTGGTGTTCCTGGGTCAAAATGACCCGGCTCCTGAAGATAGCTTATAAATCACTCGTTATGCAATATTATCACCAAATATTGTATTCAATCTTTTTTTCAACTGGTTTTCTTTCATTTAGGACTGGCTTTGTGTTTCTTTTTCAAACGGATTAATTGCAGGCCTAGTTAATCTGAGTTTAGGCACCTCAGTCTTTGACTGAAAAAGCGTTTTTTGTGAACAATTTTCGATTAATCAGTTCAAAAAAGAAACACAAAACCAGTATTAACTGAAAGAAAACACGCTGACCGAAAGATTGAATCCAATATTTGGTGATAATGGTGAGCATTTCAAAACAAATTTACTGGTTAAACTAATTAGTCTAGATTAAAGTAGGCTATAGTGTGAAAATCACAGCAAATTTTTGTCATATTTGATGTAATATTGCCAAAATTATTCACAAAAAAATGCTTTTTTCAGTCAAAAACGGAGGTGCCTAAACTTAGATTAACTTGATTTACGATTAATCCGTTTGAAAAAGAAACACAAAACCCGTCCTAAATGAAAGAAAACAAGTTGACAAAAAGATTGAATGCAATATTTGCTGATAAAATGGCATAATGTGTGATTATAAGGGAACACCACAAGTGTAACTAGATGGGGGGAAAAAAGCAACAAAAAAATATTCTTTTGTGAGAGGTTGTTATAGACTTTGTGAACAAAGTCACCAAATTTCAATCCATTAACTAGTATTTTTGGGTAAAATATTTTTTTTCGGGTCAAAGTGAGGGTTAAGGTCAGTTCTCCTGTATAATTTACATTGTACATTAATAGCCCAATGACTCAGAGATAATGGCCCTGCTGGATCTCAGACGTGTTTGAAATGATTGCTGACAGGGGGTGGGTTACGCTGTTTCGGCCATGCCAGTGACCACGAGCATCTTCTCACACTGAAGAGCTGACAAGTCATTGTCCTTCCCGAGGTACTGTCTTTCTCAGTTCCCAATGCGTTAAAATGTCTTTTACTTCCATAGACCATGCAGAGACAGCACGGAGCGGATCATATGTGTGAATTGGCAGAGAAAGCAAAAAGTATCCGAAATGGTATCTGAATCCGAACATTGGTTAGAAAATGTGTTTTGTTGTAAACTACTGTACATGAATGAAAGAGGAGACAAACACCATTTTTTAAAGTAGTAACAGTTCTATATTAAATCTAAATTGGAAATATATATATTTAATACAACAGTTGCTGTCATAAGCTGTTAAACGTGGCTTAGCTGAGCTGTTATGTAAACAAAACACTATTGGTTAATTTGAAAAGGGGAGGGGCTACTCTCCTGATGTTAACACATCAAATAAGGCTGTGCGTTCCAAGGCACTTCAGTATGCCTTTAAAGATCTATTTATTGATTTTAATGACAATTATTTCTATATTTAAATAAAATTGAACATTTGTATTGAAGTGCATCTTTAATTAAATAACTACATTAGCAGTAGCGGTAGCAATACACGCTTTTCTCTATTTTTTTCAATGTGTTCAAATGCTTGAACACACCCAGGTTGTTCTGTGCTGATGTAGTGTGATTATAGCACCACAGGGTCACTTGACCTTTACTGTGAGTGCCATAATTATGAAGAAATCCCACTACTACACTTTCTGTCATGTTTTCTGTCACTGTTTAATGGCTCCTCAATTGCATTGAAAAGGTGTTTTTTCACCCCCTTCTTTTTTAAACCTTCTACCTTTTATCATTCGTTGACACTTTCCTCTCTTAGTCATTGCCTTTGTTCAGCCTTTTTGATAAATCAAGAACAGAAAGTTTATGAATCTATGGAAAGTTTGCCAAATGACTCAAGAGAGGGCGTTTTCACTTTATAAAAGATGCTTTGTGGCAGCAGTCGTTTTGATGCTGTTGCGGTGGTCTGTATTTCGGTTCAGTGTATGTGGTTTTGAAAACCATCTTGAAGAAACTCTATCAAATCAACTGGAGATGTCAGTCAAGTCGAGTTTGATAGGCGTATGGATCTAGGTTATCGATCTGTGTGGGTGAATTTTAGGGGATGGCCAGGCTCTATATACATTTCACTAGCTGAACCTTCAAAAGGCATGTTTCCAAGATTTTTTCCAATATACAGAAATTTTCCTAGCATTTTGAATGTCTGTAATTAAGGTCTTTTGTAATTATTTAATATTGCAATGCTGTTTTAAAGACGTACTTTAACTCCAGGCATTTTTAACTAAAAGATGCGTTTTTGGAATGATTTATAGAGTAATGTGGCCTTATCAACTCCTGTCATGCTATTTTTAACTTAGCAGTGCAAAGTGTAATTGTTGTGGAGTCTACGGGTGTCATTATTTTCTTGCTTCCAGCACTGACACACATCTGAAAGGTCAGCCTGGTCACCTCTGATTGGCCTGTCACTTTGATGCACTGTAAAAATAGGTGTTTGCAGATTTTAACCGGTGAACAGTTTTCATGCCTGTTTTTCAGAGGAGTTATTTAGTTCATTGCCTTAAATAAAAGCCTTGTGTCAACCTAAAATGTCAAGCTGCCTTGACATAGAATATACAGTACTATCATTATAACAATGTCTTAATTACATTAAGTGACTGTAAAATAATTTATACATTTTATACTTATTTAAACTAATTTAACAATGCATTACTCCAACAATGTGTAATTTTTTTGATCTATTGACAGAAATGCAATATAATATACATAACCATGTCTTCAGAGGTGTATAAAGAAAGACCTTACATAATGAAGCCTTGTTTTTATTACCTTAGAATGAGCTATTTCTATCTACATACACTACAGGTCCCCTTGCATGGAATTTGCCATGTTGTTTCTACAGTAGCCCTAAACGGACAACCTGCTCTACAGTGCGTGTTTCGTAAATACGTTATCTCCTTCGGCAAAGACGTGAAAACGTGACGACATCTTAAAATTAGTCCCGTGTCAGCCAACGTGGTGCTTCAAAAGGGAGGGGTGGAGTGAGCAGTTGGTTGCAATTCGCAACCTCACAACTAGATGCTGCTAAAATGCATGCACTGGACCTCATGCACTGGAACTTTAAAACAATTGTATTGAACAAGAAAAGCTGTATTATTGTATAAAGTCAGGTTAAGTGAACACAAAGTACAAAAATCTATCATTGGTTAATATTAAGTGCGTTATTTGTTTTAAAAATCATTGGTGTAATTACTGCAACAGTATTTGATATTTTAGAGAGAAGCCGTCATTCATCATGTCAATAGCACACTGTGGCAAGTCAGAAAGTCTGATCGCCCACTCATCCTTTGAATATTAGAAATGAGAACTGAACTGTAGAGTAAGTTTTACGGTGGTATGTGTAACGGCCACAGGTGCATATTTGCCTTTAATTTCACTTCTCATCTTTTATTTGAGTACCGCTGCACAATTTGAAAATGATAGTGTTTCAGAGAAGCAGAGGAAGATTAAAAAATAACTTTTGAAGATACCTAGTACGTGTCTAGCTTGAGTTTTCAAAAGCATACAAAAAATGTGACCACTTTTAAACACTAATACGTGCCATGATTAGAGGCTGTAGTAAAGTGCCAGTGCCTTGCTCATTGTATTAGGCCTGTACTGACCATAAACCCATATGTATATATGACCCACACACCTCCTGGGCTTATGGGGAAAAAGGCAAAACAATGCACTTTGATCACAGCTGCAATGCATTTCTCTGCCCAGTGCAATTGATTTTATGGCATCCATAACCTTCAATGGCGTTGAACTTTGAAAAGAACCTTGGAGTGATACTGAAGCTTCTGTCAGGAGAAATCCGAAAAGGCTTTCCTCTGACATTTTTATTCCTTTCTTTCCTCTCCCTCTTTTCCTCCATTCTTTTCTCCTCTCCATGGGGCAAAATGCAAATTCTCCCAAAGGAGTCTTTCGAATTCTGCTTGGCTACGTGACTTTGCTTTGGTGCTGAAGCTGGGTATTGTCCGTATTGCATGACGTTCATTGTGAATATGATTTGCGAGGCAGGACTGACTTTAGACTAGTTTGTGTGTGCATACTTTAAAGGCGGGGTAACCGATTTCTGAATTACGCTTTAGACAACTGAGTACCAAAACAACCTTGTAGCCAATCAGCAGTAAGGTGCACAGTGCACAGGATGGACATTAGCCGAGCCGAGCGCTGACGAAAGCGAAAGATGGGGGTAGGGGTGTGTTTGTTTTGGTGATTTGAACATCAACAACTCGGACACCCCGCCTTAATGTGTAGGTACCGTTCGTGCATAATGTAGTCATACAGGTGTCATTCCTGAGAGCATGTTTCATGTTCTCTTTCCATTGCAAATGGGCACTTGCCAAGTGAGCTGTGGAGGGCAGCGTGAAGGCAAATTGCCACAAACAGGCTCCATCTTCTTGCCGCCAAAGCAACAAGAGATCTGCTGGAGGAACCAATGTGTGTTTTTAATTGAAATTTATACATCATCTGAAAGCTTAATAAATAAGCTTTCCATTGATGGTTTGTTAGGATAGGACAATATTTGGTGGAGATACAACCATGAAAATCGCCTTAAAGTTGTCCATCGGAGGCGCTGTAGCAGGCCATGGTTAAGAAGAAACAGGTTTGTATTGACACTCTCTATTGGCTTACCGCTGTAATGGTGTTGTGTATTGTAGATGAACCCGAAATCAGAAATTTTGAGCTTTATATAGATACCAAAATTGAGTGGGTAATTCCCAAAGAGTGGGCAGCAATGAGCATCTGTAGGCAGGTTTCCGTCCAATTTTGTTTGTGATTTTGCTGCATCCACTCACAAATATAAAGTTTTGATATATTTACGGTAGAAAATTTACAAAATATCTTCATGGAACATGATCTTTATTTAATATCTGAATGATTTTTGGCATAAACGAAAAATCGATAATTTTGACCCATTCAATGTATTGTTGGCTATTGCTACAAATATTCCCGTGCTACTTATGACTGGTTTTGTGGTCCAGGGTCACATATTGTTATAATATCAAAAAAAAAAAGTAATTATAAATTGTTGTAATATATTGTTACTTTTAACAATAGTCAAGACTTTGTATTTAATGATATTATTTGGTGATATTCTGTAGCCATCGCTGAAAGAATACATATGTCATGAATAATTCTAGGCCATTTTTCACCCTAATCGATTTCCTCTGATACAGGCTTTATCCAGTTTCAGTTGAACCTAACCCAGACTTTCTCATGTTCACCCAGAAACCAAAATGACATCATTGATTGCTGGATACACTGATCATCACTGGAAGTAATGCAGTCCATATGTTCTGCTTTGGTTTTTCCATTTCCAAACAGATTTTATATAAAACAATACATTATATAAAACTGCCAAATTTCCCGGAAATCTTGTTTTTCACCAGAAATGCAGGCCTCTGGGTAAGCTCCTGGCACTGACGGAGGTTCACATATCTAGTGACAACAAAGTTTTCAATTTCCATATCTGCTATGTGTTTTAAAGCAATAGGCAGGGATATCTCCATAGATTTTAAAGAGTAACTGCTTTTAGATTGAAATTGGTGAAATTGCAAAGCAGATGTAGCTCTGTGTCCACGGGGAGCATAGCTCTGTGGATAGCATATAGTGCATCAGGTACGGACTGCTTTAGGGTGCTTTAGGGCATCGCCATGTGCCGTGTAAAAATGTGCCCTCAATCACATTGGATCTAAAGCAAAAGGGAGAGATCCCAGAGTTATATTTATAAAGTTTGACTGGGGTAATGTAGAGCTGCTGAAGAAAATTTTATTTTTTATCATGAACCCAGAGTTCATTATGGATGCTACTCCACACTGGTCTCCCTACAGCTGGTGCTTCAATTCAACAACCTGATTTCTCTCACATTTTTCCAGAGGCACGTTAGATTGATGCACATGGATTGTGGATAGGAAACAATTATAAATTCTGAGATTTGACAAGAACTTTTGGGTTTTTGTAATGGCACATTTTTTTGCAATCCATTGCACCCAAATCTTTCCATTAATGAGTTCAACATATTTTACCCAGAAATGTCTTCCTTGAGACCTTACTCTTCTTCATACAGCGTGATTTCTTTTGGCTCTTTGTCAGTGGAACACAATATGGGAATGTACTGTACTGTTCATGTACATACAGTATGTGTCTGCTATGCTGAGTTCTCTATTTACCTTCATCTGTTATACTTCTGGTGTCATTTAGAACTAAAATAGACTAATCCCTCAGAACAAGAATACAATCTGTCAGGTAAAGGCTGCTTAACCTACATACTGTACGTCCTACATTTGTGAGAAAGTAATGCTGTAGTAGTTTTTTTTGATACCCCACATATTGTATTGGCTGGAATTTCTCTGGCCCTTGTCTAGAGTTCAATTAGACTTGATTATCACATTATTTACTACAAAATTGTTCTGGGGCTTTGCTCAGCTCTCTGAACTCACCTTTGAACCAGAAATAAAGAGAGAGAGAGAGAGAGAGAGAGAGAGAGCAATCGAACAAGGTCAGCGACCAATCTGAATAGAGATGGCATTCTGCTGGTAAAACAAAATAAAAAGAGCAGAAGAAAGTAAAAAGGTGCTTGAGAAATAGTTTTGTTGTTTGCATGTGTTCAGCAGTGATAAGCTAAGACCCATCTATGTTTTGCTTAATGAGCTGGTCTCACGGAGTAGCGCAGAGTGCACAAAGATCCACTGCACTGCCGGTGGAGGCGATCTGACTCACTTTACAGAAGCTTCGCTTCATCATATCTAATTGCTGTCTTGTAAACTCTGGTCCCAAAAGACTGTGAATCTGCGGTTGCCATTCTGGTCCTTTTTCTGCTGTGCGTTCATGCTCTGTCATTTCTTGTGTTTTTTAGCACAAGGTCCACAAATAATGTCTACCTTCCAGTCTTTCTCTAAGCCTGTGTATTTATTATTATACTAAATCTGCCTTAATCTCTGCAGGAATCTCTTTAACATAATGAAGATGTGCACTAATGAAAGACAGATGTTGTTTACCAAGTTATTTTCAAAGTTATATATAATAAGGGGCTCTTCAAATACTGATTATCTGTATCAAATGATATTGTTTTTTAAGGTTGTCTAAAATATATATCTAATAATTTAATAATTCATCTAACAAATATATATATATATTTGTTAGATGAATTATTAAATTATTAGATATATATTTTAGACAACCTTAAAAAACAATATCATTTGATACAGATAATCAGTATTTGAAGAGCCCCTTATTATATATAACTTTGAAAATAACTTGGTAAACAACATCTGTCTTTCATTAGTGCACATCTTCATTATGTTAAAGAGATTCCTGCAGAGATTAAGGCAGATTTAGTATAATAATAAATACACAGGCTTAGAGAAAGACTGGAAGGTAGACATTATTTGTGGACCTTGTGCTAAAAAACACAAGAAATGACAGAGCATGAACGCACAGCAGAAAAAGGACCAGAATGGCAACCGCAGATTCACAGTCTTTTGGGACCAGAGTTTACAAGACAGCAATTAGATATGATGAAGCGAAGCTTCTGTAAAGTGAGTCAGATCGCCTCCACCGGCAGTGCAGTGGATCTTTGTGCACTCTGCGCTACTCCGTGAGACCAGCTCATTAAGCAAAACATAGATGGGTCTTAGCTTATCACTGCTGAACACATGCAAACAACAAAACTATTTCTCAAGCACCTTTTTACTTTCTTCTGCTCTTTTTATTTTGTTTTACCAGCAGAATGCCATCTCTATTCAGATTGGTCGCTGACCTTGTTCGATTGCTCTCTCTCTCTCTCTCTCTCTCTCTCTCTTTATTTCTGGTTCAAAGGTGAGTTCAGAGAGCTGAGCAAAGCCCCAGAACAATTTTGTAGTAAATAATGTGATAATCAAGTCTAATTGAACTCTAGACAAGGGCCAGAGAAATTCCAGCCAATACAATATGTGGGGTATCAAAAAAAACTACTACAGCATTACTTTCTCACAAATGTAGGACGTACAGTATGTAGGTTAAGCAGCCTTTACCTGACAGATTGTATTCTTGTTCTGAGGGATTAGTCTATTTTAGTTCTAAATGACACCAGAAGTATAACAGATGAAGGTAAATAGAGAACTCAGCATAGCAGACACATACTGTATGTACATGAACAGTACAGTACATTCCCATATTGTGTTCCACTGACAAAGAGCCAAAAGAAATCACGCTGTATGAAGAAGAGTAAGGTCTCAAGGAAGACATTTCTGGGTAAAATATGTTGAACTCATTAATGGAAAGATTTGGGTGCAATGGATTGCAAAAAAATGTGCCATTACAAAAACCCAAAAGTTCTTGTCAAATCTCAGAATTTATAATTGTTTCCTATCCACAATCCATGTGCATCAATCTAACGTGCCTCTGGAAAAATGTGAGAGAAATCAGGTTGTTGAATTGAAGCACCAGCTGTAGGGAGACCAGTGTGGAGTAGCATCCATAATGAACTCTGGGTTCATGATAAAAAATAAAATTTTCTTCAGCAGCTCTACATTACCCCAGTCAAACTTTATAAATATAACTCTGGGATCTCTCCCTTTTGCTTTAGATCCAATGTGATTGAGGGCACATTTTTACACGGCACATGGCGATGCCCTAAAGCACCCTAAAGCAGTCCGTACCTGATGCACTATATGCTATCCACAGAGCTATGCTCCCCGTGGACACAGAGCTACATCTGCTTTGCAATTTCACCAATTTCAATCTAAAAGCAGTTACTCTTTAAAATCTATGGAGATATCCCTGCCTATTGCTTTAAAACACATAGCAGATATGGAAATTGAAAACTTTGTTGTCACTAGATATGTGAACCTCCGTCAGTGCCAGGAGCTTACCCAGAGGCCTGCATTTCTGGTGAAAAACAAGATTTCCGGGAAATTTGGCAGTTTTATATAATGTATTGTTTTATATAAAATCTGTTTGGAAATGGAAAAACCAAAGCAGAACATATGGACTGCATTACTTCCAGTGATGATCAGTGTATCCAGCAATCAATGATGTCATTTTGGTTTCTGGGTGAACATGAGAAAGTCTGGGTTAGGTTCAACTGAAACTGGATAAAGCCTGTATCAGAGGAAATCGATTAGGGTGAAAAATGGCCTAGAATTATTCATGACATATGTATTCTTTCAGCGATGGCTACAGAATATCACCAAATAATATCATTAAATACAAAGTCTTGACTATTGTTAAAAGTAACAATATATTACAACAATTTATAATTACTTTTTTTTTTTGATATTATAACAATATGTGACCCTGGACCACAAAACCAGTCATAAGTAGCACGGGAATATTTGTAGCAATAGCCAACAATACATTGAATGGGTCAAAATTATCGATTTTTCGTTTATGCCAAAAATCATTCAGATATTAAATAAAGATCATGTTCCATGAAGATATTTTGTAAATTTTCTACCGTAAATATATCAAAACTTTATATTTGTGAGTGGATGCAGCAAAATCACAAACAAAATTGGACGGAAACCTGCCTACAAATGCTCATTGCTGCCCACTCTTTGGGAATTACCCACTCAATTTTGGTATCTATATAAAGCTCAAAATTTCTGATTTCGGGTTCATCTACAATACACAACACCATTACAGCGGTAAGCCAATAGAGAGTGTCAATACAAACCTGTTTCTTCTTAACCATGGCCTGCTACAGCGCCTCCGATGGACAACTTTAAGGCGATTTTCATGGTTGTATCTCCACCAAATATTGTCCTATCCTAACAAACCATCAATGGAAAGCTTATTTATTAAGCTTTCAGATGATGTATAAATTTCAATTAAAAACACACATTGGTTCCTCCAGCAGATCTCTTGTTGCTTTGGCGGCAAGAAGATGGAGCCTGTTTGTGGCAATTTGCCTTCACGCTGCCCTCCACAGCTCACTTGGCAAGTGCCCATTTGCAATGGAAAGAGAACATGAAACATGCTCTCAGGAATGACACCTGTATGACTACATTATGCACGAACGGTACCTACACATTAAGGCGGGGTGTCCGAGTTGTTGATGTTCAAATCACCAAAACAAACACACCCCTACCCCCATCTTTCGCTTTCGTCAGCGCTCGGCTCGGCTAATGTCCATCCTGTGCACTGTGCACCTTACTGCTGATTGGCTACAAGGTTGTTTTGGTACTCAGTTGTCTAAAGCGTAATTCAGAAATCGGTTACCCCGCCTTTAAAGTATGCACACACAAACTAGTCTAAAGTCAGTCCTGCCTCGCAAATCATATTCACAATGAACGTCATGCAATACGGACAATACCCAGCTTCAGCACCAAAGCAAAGTCACGTAGCCAAGCAGAATTCGAAAGACTCCTTTGGGAGAATTTGCATTTTGCCCCATGGAGAGGAGAAAAGAATNTATATATATATATATATATATATATTTGTTTCACTTATACAGTATGTGTCACTTTATATAATTTTGGAAAAACCATCATTTGATATGGGTAATCTTTTATCGGTATTTGTAGAGGTGTTTTTCTTTAAGTTTTAAGAAAGTAAATTTGAATAAAACTTAATTCAATTTAATTCACTTTAATCAGTTTGGCTTTGCTCGATCCCATTGGATTCACATCAGTCTGAATGAAGGTTGCCTTATCGACAAGCAAAGTGGATTATCAGAGCTGTTTTCCACATTTGGTGTACACTTTGGAACATAAACAAGGATCTCATTAAGGAGGTTAGTTGTTCTGTTTGAGTTTTGTGTTTAAGATTATATCATTATATCACTATGCTTTATGCCTGGTCTATTGTGTGCTGGCGTTAGTTTAGAACTCTATGCTTTCAATAGCAACAAAACGTTCTTCTTTACATTGCCGGGGGCCCTGGTATACATGTTTTTATTATTTACATATACGTAGATTTTCATGCTGAAGGACTGTAGAAATTTCTTTCTCTGTGAATCAAATAATAAAATCCTGATGATTGATGTACTACATTGTTCTTAAAACATGACTTCATTTGTCTTGACCAATAACTGATAGAACAACAAAAATTGAATAAATTATGATTTTTATAATGTACAATATTCAAAATAAATACATTGTTAAAATACATGTAAGGACTACTTTGATCATATTGTGATCTGTGAATTCATAAAAAAAACATTTGTGGGTGTGTCTGTGTGTACGTGTACATGTACATGAAACTATACTCCATTACCTGTTTAGCTGGGACTCAAGAGTGGCACACAGGCGAACGTTCGGCGCAGCCTGCAACTCCACAAACATGTGCACAAATAAACAAACAAACACTACAGACGATCAGGCTGGCAAAGGCCTAACCAGAGCGGGAAAAAGGGAATGACACAGCATGCAGCCCTGCCAATCCCTCTGTCTGGAGAGTGTGAGGAGAGGTCTGGCAAGGGTTAGCGAAAAGAGAAAGGAAACTAAACAGAGCATCCAGGCAAGGCAAGCCCTCTGTTGCCTGGTCTGGCACAGGGGAGCCCAGACATGGATTGGCTGGAATATATTGAGAGGAGGTTTGGCTGTTTGAGCTGTGCCGGGTTCATATCACAGTGGTCCCAGGTTTTAGCACACACAATGCATCTGTTATGCCATGCTATCAAAGGACTTGTGTGTTATTGCAGAGACATTTCTGTAGGTCAGAGCTAAAAACTAAAAAAAGTAACCATAAAAAAGATTTTGTGGGTGATAAACACTTATCAAGTAGCTTCTTATTGACATTCTTAAAGGGATGGCTCATAAAAAATAACAATTTTGTCGCAGTTGAAAGGTTCCATTGAAGACATGTCAGTTGAACGTATCTGTGTGATTTTGTTGTTGCCAGCAATGATGTGCATCACTGGAATAAATTAAGTATTCGTTACCAGTTGTGTTGAATGTTATTTTGTGTGTGTATGTATTACAGATTGTGTTTGGATTCAGAGGAAAATTGTGTGAAAATGTCTTATAACCTAAACATGTAGTCTAGTATGTGTTTTACGTACTGGGGATGAGAGATTAGAAGTTTAATGCTGCACTGATTTATGCAGCCTGGTGGGTTTCAGATATTGTACAATTGTTAACGCTGTCAGGGCAGAGACTCAGTAAGCTGTAAAAGTCTCCCGTAAAGGCCAGAATGAACAGAGGAATACTGCAGCTCCTGGCAGGAGAACTGACACATGCTCTATATTTTATATGGTATCACAGGTTGCTGTAGATCTTTTAAAAATATCAATACAACCATAAAATAGACTTCATCAAAACATTTTGCTCGATGTACTTACCTATGCTTTCGAGAGTATGCATTTTGTTTCTCATGACATAAACCCTTGAACAGTCATTTGGTGCGTCCCAATTCGCATATTGTTACTGTTCATCCAAAATAGTATTCTAAATAGAATTAGTACGTCCAAAATCATAGTATGCTGAAAGGAGATAATTAAGCAAAACATTGTAGGCTTTTTCACTTCTTATCATTAGGTGCTATGACACCATTGGATTAGGTGTATCGCTTCCATTCATTTAGCATTTATCAGTGTCATTCTCCCAGAATAATATTCAGAGCGGACACTTGATTGCTCACTTTTTTCATTCATTTGTTGGTGCACAGCAAAATCGCCAGTGTTAAAAAAGGTCAAATTAACACTCACAGTGTATATATAATCCACACTCTCATAGTGTGGATTATATATACAGTGTGACAGTTAATTTGACCTTTTTTAACACTGGCGATTTTGCTGTGTGTGTATTAGCGTGCAGTAGATACTTGGCTGGATCCTCTTCCTTCCAATGTCATTACCGGAATGGAACTACTCATTTCATGTCAGCCCTTATCGTTCGGAACTGAATTGGATAAAATGAGTGAAGTTTTAACTAGCTGAGTCAAAGGCAGAGCATGCTTGAATGAAAACATTTCATTTCTAAAAGGCCACTTCGCAATTCCAGACAATTAGTTCAAAACATTCTAAAGCAATTCGAGAAGTTGACAAAAATGGTCAAGGGCACCATGACTCAAAACTCTACAAGTTATAAGTAGCAGCACTGCGTGTACTTTATATGCCTTATATGTTATTACGAATGTTTCAAAGTACTCAAAATAAAAGGCCTGAGCTTCTTTTATTGCTGGTAATAATGGGTAGAGCTACGTCTTATGTTCCTAAACAAAATTACAGGGGTAAGCAAGAAGTCCTCGAGGGATACTGTCATAATACAGAAGAGAAAGCAGTTCGCACAACTGCTCCGAGCTCATGTGTGCAGCATCAACAATTATAATGCGACAGTCTTAGGAATAGAAAATACTTTTATAAAAATATCAAGAAGGCTCGACCCTAGATAGCTTCATTTAAACCAGGTAAAAGATGCAGGTTAAAGGCTACTAAAAAGACAGCATTGTGGAGTCACACCATCTAACCACAGTCAGGGAAAAAACGATAATGTTAATAAAAATTACATGTTTGTCTTTCCACACACATGAACAGATTTTAACGCTATTTCATAGTCTTGGAAAGTGACATTAAAGTGTGATAGCGAGGACAAAAGCTGTCTCTTCTCTGTTGTACCCCTGAAGCGTTAGGTAGAGCCGAACAATGACAGTCTGTCCTTGCGTTATTAATATATAATACAAGCTAGGTTGTGTCAGGAGACAGTTGCATTTGATTGACTTTTTTCCTTAAATAAATCATTCATTATGGCTACCATCAATAATTAATAGTCCTGGAAGCCCCGGTCCTTTATGTAAATAGTGTCACTCATAGGAAGGTTACTAGCGCAAACCTGCCGAGAACAGCAGCTTTTGAACTTTCGATTGTACGCTTATAATGCCGCAGTCGCTCCGCTGGTCCCAATTTCCCTCTCTTCTCATTCTCGCTCAATCTTAGTCTCAGTGTTTATTTAAATGAACCATCTCTGACTGCTTCTATCTGTCTCTCCCCTGCGCTAGTTAAAGCTTTTATAGATTTTCTATAGATGCTTTTATAGATTTGTAGGAACTTCCATTTGTCTTTGACTGCTCTCAGTATCTCACTCTGTCATTCTTGCTCTCCGAGTGGATTTATCTTGTTTTGCGCCTTCTGTCTTACGCACATACATACATATTTTTGCTATAATTTGTAGATGAAATGGCTCTTGTTAAGACGTAAGCCAATTTCCTTCATTTTTCTAACTGTTATTTAGAAATATTTTCAATATTTTCAGATATATATCATTTACATTAAGTCATTTAGCCGACGCCTTTATTCAAAGCAACTTACAAAATGAGGAACAATATCAGATCGTACATTTTCCTTATGTGAGTGCCTTTACATGCATGAAATAAACAAATATTCATTAAAAATCAGCTTATGAAAGAAACATGTTTTCACATGTTTACATGCATATCAATAAACCGGCTATGCAGAAAACTGCGTTTACATGGAAATTTGAGACTTGTAAGGTTTTATCGCGTGCAGTGACGTCACCATCGATAGTCCGTCTAGTAATTAAAAATGCCGCGGAAAATCAGTCAGAAGCTGTATTTTTAAATCTCTTCTCATGTCTGCACCTGCAAATGCAACAATAGTTTTTCATTTTGCCATTTCTACATTAAATGTATGATTCGAGAGCTGACTTTTATGCGTTATTTTACTGTTATTTCCATTTGAGACATTAGTAAAGGCGTTTACATGCAATGCGAAACTGGGGTAATGAGCAAAAAACTACCTCTGCCGCTGTGATAATGTGATTAGCAGCTTAGTAAGCATAATCGGAGTAAGACTTTTTTTAGTTTTTAATATGGAATGCTCTTTATTTGTATGGCATTGGATCTGCTGCAATATGTCTAGTCAACTTTGCAGCTTATTAACTTTGCAGCTTATTAAGGCCAAGAAACAAATTGTGTACTGACGTGTACTCTAAATTAGTGAAACAAAGCTAATTTCCCTAAAAATGCAAAATATTTAATTAAAATTCAATCAGCTAACCAGCATGGTGATGTCATTTTCCCACAACTTTGGAGTAATTAGTGCCTTTAAGTCACATGACATTTTCATCACAGGTGTTTGCCTTAAAATAAATGAGTGGAGTGTGTGGCAGATTTCAAATCGCACACTTCCAGGCGCCCAGTCAAGCAACCGCTACTGAGATGAAAGGCAACGCTAACAGTCAAATCTTGCCTACGCAGCAGGTTTCGAGTCGGAGTGGAAGATGAATGGCCTCGCTGGTCACATCAAGAGTATCGTTCAGGTGCGGTGTTGTCATTCCATCATTGTTTATGTGTGTGTGCAGGACAGAAAAGAGAGAGAGAGTAAAGATCAAAGTAGCAGTGTGTTTAGCAGCTAATGGATGGGTGATCATCGCTACACCCTGAGGATGTGAAATATCTATCACAGTCCATTAATGACAGCACCTCAGTGACAAGCACCAACACACTGTCACATTACCATATGGCCTCCCTCCAAACACACACTCGGCTTACACACACCAGTCTTCCTGAGCGTTGTGTGTGGTTTGTGTGACATTCAGTAGAGCAGGCCCTCTGAGGGAGAGGCCATCTGGTTTGGTCACTGTGGTCTTGGGATGTCACTTCGGTGATGCCAGTAA
Organism: Triplophysa rosa; assembly: GCF_024868665.1. Taxonomy (NCBI): domain Eukaryota; kingdom Metazoa; phylum Chordata; class Actinopteri; order Cypriniformes; family Nemacheilidae; genus Triplophysa; species Triplophysa rosa. Next base: position 29,877,728 of record NC_079890.1, read on the forward strand.
TAAGCTCTCTCTCTCTTTCTCTCTCCTGCTCTTAGTATGTGTGTGTACAGAAAATTCATTGTGAGCATCAGGGCCCGGTCTTGGGGGCTAGACAATTAAAAAATTAAACACTTCTTATTTGTATTATCTATTAAATAATGATCTGTCAATTTAATCGCACTAAAATTGCAAAGTTATGCATGAAGTGAACTATTATTTTTCTAGAAATACATTTGCCCAACAAGTCGAGCCAGCCTAGTACCGGGCCTGGTGAGTGTATAAATGCATTTCTTTATTCTTTATTTATTAATAGCCATGCATGCAAGCAGGGGCGTAGCAAACTTTTCAAAAGTGCGGGGGATGGATGTGGTTTGTTTGTTAACAATAAAAATGATGAATACAATGACAGAAGGGTACAAAAGGTATAACATACAAGATATAAAAAGCTTCCCATTTAAATGAGTGATACTAGAAAAGTATAAAAACACACTCGGAACACAGAAAATAAGTCAAAACTCTGTTGTGAAAATACACAACAGTAGACTTGCTAAAGAATCAGAAATACTTTAATAATCCCAGGGGGAAATTATTTTTGTTACAAACTCCAGATATACAAACAACATATATTATACAACCAACATATATTAAGAACAAAATATAAACTTATATATATATATATATATATATATATATGTAACCAACAACAACAAGCAATTGACCAATGAACATGTGACCAACTACATCTCATTTAAAAGAACCAAAAGTGCTCTTTCTGCCCTCCTTACAGAAGACAAACTGTTCAGCAATCTTTTTTCTGTTTACCCTGTCCAGCTTGTCTTTATGTACATGGCACACAGCAACACTGTTGAGGCGGGTTTGGGTCATGGTGCTGCGTAGCCATGTTTTCAGCCTCCGGAGGCTGCTGAAACTCCTTTCTGACTCTGCTGATGACACAGGCACAACTAGGAGGAGTCGGGAAACTGTTTCGACTTGGTCAAAGAGACCACGGACCTCTGGGGTCATCCCTTGAAGAACAGCAACAATTTCAGTACTAGACTGGAAGCTGTACTTCATTCTGAACAATGCAAGCTGAACTTTGAGGATGTCTGGGTTGATTTCTGGGTACTGTTGGACAACACCATGTATCTTTCCAGTTAAGAGAACTTGTTCGAGGTGACTTAACATTTGCATTCCCTCCTGCTCAAATCTTTCTCTAAACTGCATGTCAGCAACATCCAGAACTTTGTAGAATTCAGTCCTGTAGTAGTCAGAAGGGGACACATGTACATGTGCAGGAGCACTACCTGTGAAGCGCTGAGGTGGGATACGGACACGAGGAGAGGCAATAGGAGTGAGATGGAGTGTCTCACACATCCTTGTTGCTTTCGTGTAAAGAGCCTGAAAACTCTCTGTGTTTCTCTTTTTGCTGAAACTTTCCTTAACACAGGCAACAGCTGAAAGCATACCATCTAGGGTCTGTGTTCTGCTCTGAAGGGACATATTCAAAACCTCCAACTCCCCTGTGATCTCCAAAGCACACACAAGACCAAGGACAACATTTCCCTGCTGAAATGTCTCATACAGCCCCTGTGCCTTACTAGCCGCATCAGACTCACTCACTGCCATCTCAGCCAAAGCCTTGATTATGCACTCGTACTGGTTTAGCACAGTGCGGATGGCACTAGTGCGGACCGTCCACCTTGTTGGACACAGAGGTCTTATAGTGTGACATGGACCCTCACCCTCCTCAGACCTTGCAATTCCTTTAAATATGTCCTTCAGTTTCCCTGACTGCCCAAACAACACTCCCAACTCATTGACCCAATCCAGAGAATTCCGGATAAATATTGAGGCAGTACAGGACCTCTGTGTAATTAGGTTAACACAGTGGGCAGCACAATGAACATAGGGAGCCAGAAGTTGTATTTTTCTTACAATGGCCTGAGCTCCATTGTATTTGCCAGCCATATTTGCGGCCCCATCGTATGCTTGGCCACGCAACCCAGTGATAGGCAAGTTTAGGCGCTGCAAAACATCCATGACTACTTTTGCTAGATTTTCTCCTGTTGTCAAAGAAACCTCATAAAGACCAATAAATTCTTCACGAGGGACTAAATCCTTGTCAACATATCTCAAACACACTGCCTCTTGCTCTTTTCCAGACACGTCTCGTGTCCCATCCATCATCACAGAATACTGCAGGTATGGAAGTGATCTGATGTTTTCAACTATTTCACGTATGATCACGCTGCTGAACAAAGTCAGGATTTCATTTTGAACAATTGCTGAAGTGTATACATCCTTTCTACCAAATGTCAACCACTTGGTTAGAGAGGGGTCATCCTCTGATTTGTACTTCAGAACCTGTTCAAAATTTCCCTCACCACATTCATGGCCCCTAAAAGGTAAGCCCTGCCTAGCCAACATCTGCACAGCACCAATGATTTTGAGAAGACATTCCCTTGCTTCCTCTTTGGGCAAGGACTGTTTAGCAATTAATTTTGGATCTGGTTGATTGGGCTTACTGAACTGATGGCGAGTAACAGCCACGTCTGAGTTCTCTGCTCCTCTCTCTACCATTTCATCTTCATCCTTATCCTCTCTGACCTCTCCCTCACTCTGTTCTTCTTGTCTGCCTGCTTCTTGTCTGCCCGCTTCTTGTCTGCCTGCTTCGTGTCTGCCTTTTCCTCCCTCTTCATCTCTGTCTTCCTCACTCCTGGCCACATCCTCACGTACACCCCTAATCAAAACATTTGAAATGAAATTGTGAATTTGATATAAACACACCAGACACACGCCTGCACCTGGGATGGAAATAAGCACCACCTGTTGTAACCATTTTTGTTGTAATATATTTGTCCATTGGGTGGCACTCTGAGTGAATTCACACGTATATAAGGGTGATGAGATGATGAGCCAGGTGTGTATTGGGAGTAGGGAAGCACATAGTTTTTGACCGTATTGGGTCGTGCTTCAGGAGGTTAACTGGCTTTTTTATATTATGTGGAACCAAATGGAAAAGTAGCCATTACCTACAAGGTATGGAATTTGTGTGGACTTTTTCGGTGAGAAATAAACAAACAAAATGATACCACAGGATGCAATTTAAAGCAATGTTTATTTACTGAAGCGCAATAAAGAGACTATGGCATTTTAAATCCGATTGCAAAGACTTTAATGTTTACGCGTCAAATATTGCTCACTTCTATTACCAATACCAGCAGTAAAAGAAAGTTGTGGTTACACCACCCATGACACAAACACACACACATGGCCTCTCTTCCTTCATAGACCTCTTTCACAAACTGTAACATTCATTTCATTGCTCACATGTGAACCTTCCTGTGCTCTCTCTGAAACTGATGCCTCCAGCAACTTCCTCTCCTAAACAAGGGTGCAGTGGTAAAGGAATACGGTCAAACAGTTACAGCTGTGGCACTAGCAAACCTCAGTGAATATTGAAAAGTAATATCATGAAATAAATGCAAACAATATCTAATGGTAATAGGCTACTGTTGTTTAATGTCAACATTTTTCAACTTTCAGCTTTCAACTTCACTTACAGGATTTCTCTTGAAAAAGGTGTCAATCTTCTCCTGCCTCTTTCTTTTCTGCATCTTAATGATACTGGTGACAAAAAGACAGTGGTAAGCTTGATAGTGACATGGGTCTGACAGGACTGTGACTGCTAAATTTTGCTTACTTGCGCCTTGAAAAGGGGAGATAAAAAAACAACAAAGAAAAAACGGCCACACAAAGCTTTTTCTCTGGTGGTATAAATAATGTAACAATTTACTGTTTTAATACATTAAAATAATATACACTTTTCTTTCATAATTCATCAACAGGTATGCAAACAATGACATCATTTCTCACTTTTTTCTCCTCAACAGGTACAATCAAACACAACAGGTAAGTATCCACAAAAGTATTCAGCTAATCGACAAACAATGCTCAAAATATCAAAATCAATTGCACTGGCAAATGGCAATAAACAATTTGTCCCTCCTCCTCGTCAATTCCCTGCCTTCTTCATCACAGTTACTTTATACATTGCATGCCACATACATAACCGAATTTAGCTAGCTGCTGAACAATATCCCAATTAGCAATTAGCATTAGTCTAAAAAACGAAATATAATACAGAAAACACTCGACATGTCAACAAAACATAAACAGAACATCTTCCCAAACACATATCAAGCTTATTTAAAAACCTCGAAAGCATAAACACTCATTCAAAGTACCTGGAAAAGGGAGATGTAAATAACGATAACCATAAGTTCCCGCCTCCTCAGCACGAGCTGACCGATAAATCTAACACAACAAGAGAGGCGGGACTTAAGGCAGAACAGCCAATCATCAGCCGGTCACATTCAAAGCCAGTGTCATGTTTGAGAGGGAGGAGAGAGCAGGCAGTCGCAGCGAGCTCAGACACAGAGCGGCCAGAGAAACGGAGGAGCGACTACTGTAAGGCGTTTGTGCAAAACTGCGGAAAAACTGCAGAAAAAGTGTGGGTGTTGAACCCTCTCACCGGGAAAAGTGTGGGTGTTAAAACACCCACATCCCCCACGGGTGCGACGCGCCTGCATGCAAGGATAGTGCAGTATTTTTGAACAGTTTACTTATGTTTAAGTACTATAGTTTAAAGCAGTGTTTCCCAACCTTTTTTCTGCCGCAGCACAGTTTTAATTTGCAAAAAATTTCACGGCACACCAGCATCACATTAACCACTAAAATATAACAAAATTGCAAAAAACTGCATTGCTTTAAATTGCTTGTTAAGACAGCATATTATAATAAACGTAGTACTCACATATGATGTCAATGTGGAACTTGAGCTTGTTTTGATGAACGCTAAGATAATATCCTCGCTGGAATTGATGACAACGACACACGGAGCTCTTCGTCAACTGCTCTCAATCTTTCTCTATTTTTGTTCTTTATATAAGTCAAACTGGAAAAGCTGAGCTCACATAAGTAGGTTGTGGAAAAAGATAACAACACTGAGATTGCACTGTCTGCAATGACTGGGTACTCTTTGGCAGCAGTCAACCAGAAACTGTCCAGAGGTAGGTCACTGAATGTCATTTTCAAACCACGGTCCTGTCTCATTTCAGTGAGCTGCTCTTGTTGCTGCAGCGACAGTCCATTTGCGTTATCCATTGCAGATGAGCTAAATGGGTCTCGAACCCAGTCAAAGGCTTCAGGTGATGTTAAGGGGAAATAAAAAGAGAATATTTCTTCGAGAGTTGATAGATGCTTACAAATTACCTCACACAATGCCGCAAAGTTGTCTGAATGTCCAGTTTGGGCAAGGGGAAACATCTCAAGAGAGCCTTTTTCCACATGTTGTCGCCAGAGGGCAAGCTTTGATCTGAATCCATGCAGTTTGTCTGTGCTAGTTAGTACATTTTCATTTCTCCCTTGCATTCGCGTGTTCAGTTCATTCAGGTGTGCAAAAATGTCTGCCATGTATGCCAACCGTGCACACCATTCCTCATCTGCCAACAGCAATGCGTACTCCGATTTTTCCGCTGTTAAGAAGGTTTTCAGTTCTTCCCTCAGTTCGTACACACGCGACAAAAGTTTACCACGGGACAGCCATCGGACCTCCGTATGAAGCAATAAAGTCTTATGGTCTGCCCCCATCTCCTCACATAAGATAGCAAATAGTCGGCTTTTCAAAGGCCTTGTTTTTATAAAGTTGACAATACGCACTGCACCATCCAACACATTCGACAGCTCCTTTGGTAACGTCTTGGCAACAAGTGCCTCGCGATGCAAAAAACAGTGCGTGACCGTGACGTTCGGATTTTTTTCTTTGACTCTACTGACGAATCCCTTGGTATTCCCAGTCATGGATGCTGCTCCGTCGGTACACACACTCACGCAGTTTTCCCATTTTAGTCCTCCTTGTTCAATGTAATCAGATGTCACCCGAAATATTTCCTCTCCTGTTGTTTTTGATGGCAACTCTTTGCAAAAATAAAAATTCTCTCTGATGATTTCACCATACACAAAGCGCACGTTTGCTAATAGCTGAGCATTCCCACTTATGTCTGTTGATTAGGGATGTAACGATTCACCGTGAGCCGGTTGAAAATCGGTTATAATGAGTGACGATTCAAATTGGTTGAGGTGTGAACTGAATCGCAATACATTTTTTTGAACAGCAGGGGCCACTATTTTCACTGCAAATCTAAACGTGGACATGCTGATATTTCTTAAATGTGACCCTGGACAACAAAACAATTTTATGGCTCAATTTTTCGAAATTGAGATTTTTACATAATCTGAAAGCTGAATAAATAAACTTTCTATAGATATATGAGTTGTTAGAATAGGACAATATCTGGCTGAGATACAACCGTTTAAATCTCTGGAATCTGAGAGCGCAAAAAATCAAAATATTGAGAAAATTGCCTTTGAAGTTGTTAGTCAGGGGCACTGTGGCAGACCATCCAAAATAAACCATCACAAAAATAAAAAATTTATATATTTAAGGTAGGAAATTTGCAAAATATCTTCATGGAACATGATCTTTACTTAATATCCTAATGATTTTTGGCATAAAAGAAAAATCGATAATTTTGACCCACACAATGTATTTTTGTCTTTTACTAAAAATGTTCCCGTGCTACTTAAGACTGGTTTTGTGCAAGGGAAGTTGTTAATTTCTAATTTGTTTCAACTCATTTTATAAAAATAAATCGTGAGTAAATCGTGAATAAATCGCATCGTGAGATCAGAATCGTGACTCGCATCGCATCGTGAGCTGAGTGAATCGTTACATCCCTACTGTTGATTCATCAATTTGGAGTGCAAATTTGACGCTAGTTTTTATTTTTTCCAGTAAACACTCTCAATGTCAGTGGACATATCATCAATGCGTCTGGCGATTGAATTGTTTGAAACGGGCACTTTTGCAATTTCTTTGGCAGCATTTGGACCCAACATTGTTTTCACAATTGCTTTGCATGCAGGCATAATTAATGACTCCACCACCGTATGTGGCTTTTTCGATTTTGCCACTAAACCAGCAACCAGGTAGCTAGCTTCGAGAGCTTTTTCAGACACTGTGGTACTCTTTCTCATCAAAGAAGCCTGTTTCTCCGTTTGATCTCTCAAACGCACAAAATAGTTTAGGTCTTTTTTAATAAGTGATGGATGTTTTGTTTGTAAATGACGTTTAAGCTTGCTAGGAACCATTGCATGGTTAGATAGTTTTTCTCCACAGACTAAGCATAAGGGTAGTGCTGCCGAGCGATCCCCGGTGAAAGTGAATCCATATGACAGATAACTGTCGCTGTATTGTCTTGAGCTCACCGTTTTTGCTTTCTTTCCTGTGTCTCCACTGCTAGAGGGCCCAGGTTCCGATTCAGGGTCGTTAGATTTTCTTTTCAAGAATTTATCCATGTTTTCCTGTTGGTTTTAGTAGCGTGGTCGTAATTATGTGTGGAATTCGCACATGGGAAAATCGCGGGCTACGAGGTCACGTATACGTACAGTCTCCTGGATGAGGTCACGTATACGTGGTCAAATACGCGATGAGGTCACAGTTGGTTTACTTTTAATTGTAAAACATTGCTGTACATCTATATTTTATTTATTATTATTAAAAATTGGCCATTTTCCACGGCACACCGGACAACTTGTCATGGCACACTAGTGTGCCGCAGCACAGTGGTTGGAAAACACTGGTTTAAAGCACTATATGCACCGAGATACTTTTCCCCATCCACCCTCATTAACTCATTACTCTAAAAGCAGTTACTGTAGCTCTAGGTCAGGTTAAAGGAACAGTTCTCCCAAAAATGAAAATTATGTAATTTACTCACCCTCAAGTTGTTCCAAATCTGTATACATTTCTTTGTTCGGATGAACACAGAGAAAGATATTTGGAAGAATGCTTGTAGCCAAACAGTTCTTGGCCACCATTGACCACCTAGTAGGAAACATTGCTTTATAAATTTCTTTGTTCTGTTGAACACAAAAGAAGATTTTGAAGAATGTACTAAAGCAAACAGTTCTGGGCATCTTTGACCATTGTAAATTTTCCTACTATGGTAGTCAATGGTGGCCAAGAACTGTTTGTTTACAAGCATTCTTCCAAATATATTTCTCTGTGTTGATCAGAACAAATACATTTATACAGATTTGGAACAACTTGAGGGTGAGTTAACAATAACATCATTTTTTGGGGGAGAACTGTTCCTTAAAGAAGAAAATTGAACTCTGCCCACTTTTTGTAGTTAAAGGAAAAGTTCAGCCAAACATTAAAATTCTCTCTTTGATGAAAAGGAGTTCGTTTAACAACCTCTAGACCTGAAGAGGTTACCACCTTAAATGGGAAGAGCGTTTTATTTTTTATTGTAATTCACTCTTCTAGCCAAATGTTTGTCATAAAATGAGATCAAGATTAAGAAAATAATTCCACATTAAGAAAAGTAAAAAAAACAATAAGCATTAAAAAAACAATAAGCATAAAACACTTTGGCTAGTCTTTGTGTTGTCTGAGGCTGAAACTAATTGAAATTAAGTTTTTTGCTTGCTAGTTAAACTTTTTTCTATAGTGTGCAATATTTTTCCCATGCTTCAAAAGGTTCTCTATCTCTCTCTCTTCCTCTTTCTGTCTCTCTCACACACATCATCCATCATCTGTCTATCTTAAGTAATTATTAAGGGGGGTAAAAATCTCACATTATGTTCTGAAGAAAGATTGGAAAACTCGCAGTTTCAAATTAATCTCTTTAGTAATGCTTCCTTTTCCTCCTTCCCACTCCATCTCTCTGTCTCTCTCTCTGCACTCATTGCCACACTACACGACTCCACAGCAGCCACCACGTTTGTCATGTTAATGTATCGCCGTGTGACGACAGGCGAATAGGATTTACTCTGCCGGGTCCTCTGCCGAAATGAAATTGCAGTCTCATAAAACCTACTTTTAAAGGCATTGTGGAAGAGCGCTGAGGGCAGTATATTAAACTGCAGCGGATTAGATTAAGAGGAAGAGAGGGGTGGACGTGGGTTATGGACGAAAAGATGGAGAAAAAGATGGAAGGGAGTGGTAGCATCCCACACACCAGGAGCGATTGAAAGGCGGTCGATGGAAGTTGCTGATTTGGGTTTAATGTGATGTCATAAAGAAGGCAAATGAGATGGGCACCAGAGGGAAGGGAGGGGTGTCCTACGCATTTGTAAAGCGCAAGTATAATTGACTTGTTGAACAAAATTTTTTTTCAAAGCGTACATTTCCATGTTGGGCATTTTTCATGCTAATGTGATGTAAATAAATAATCATGCCCATATTTCCATTTCTTTGCCGTGGTGGAATGTGCAAATTAATACACATCTACGTGTGCGTATGCATACCTTGAGCGTATTCAGACGACAAAACTATCTCGCCCCAAGCTTTCCCCTCTGTAAAAAAAAGCCTATTTTCTGTGGCTCGCAGTGGTCTGGAATCACCGTAAAAATGCCTTGAGTTGATTTAGAGCCCAAATCCTTTTCAATCGTGTCACATTTTGTACTTGTAGGGCTATTCGGTACTGATTCTCCACACTCAAATAGAGCGGACATTAGCAAGCAGAACCAGGCTTCTATTAGAGATCATTTAAAGGCCATTTTCCCTGCACAGCCACTTGGACAGACGTTGACAGGGCAACTCAGCAAATCATTTCACAACCTCCACTAGCCCTCCGTCCCAAATCCTCGGCAAGCTATTTTATCAACAGAAAGCTACCATTTCTGGCGAGGCTAAGTAGTGTTGTCACTTGCCCTAGAGCTGAAAGCTGTTTTAAAGTATGTTTGGTGTAGTCGTACGAAATTTCAAACCTGTGTGCGAATATGATTGGTTTTACTTGGTTGGCATGCCTTTAATAGTTTTCGCCTTAAAGGTCAAACTTGGTCATGCCACTGGTGGTTTAAACTGACATTTTGAGGTTTTAGCTTTAGCTTTAGCTGTAGGTGTGCGGTGTACTTCCCAAAATTAGAAATTTTGTCATCATTTACTCACCCTGAAGTTGTTCCAAAGCTATAGAAATGTCTTTGTTCTGTTGAATACAAACTAAGATATTTTGAAGAATGTGGGAAACCAATGAATTCTGGGGCACCAATGACTACCATAGTTTTTCTTCCTACTATAGTCAATAGTGCCCCAGAACTGTTTGGTTACAAACATTCTTCCAAATATATTTCTTTGTGTTCAACACAACTATATATTGTATCATTAACTTGTTGTATAGAAATAAAAGAGCATAAAAGGTCATTCATACTTTTACATTTCAGTGAAAAGTGAATGCTTAATTGCTGATTGTCACTTTTTTTTTAGATTCTGGCATGAGTTCACTCTTATATCTTACAAAGACCTACAAACCGAATTATTTCAAGAACTGGACCGTTGACATCTCAGAGCCAAAGGGGGAGACATTGGCTCTAAACTTAAGAAGATTCTGCAACAGAATTTCAACATTCAACATTGAAAATAATGTAAGCTCCACAGACTCCCAAGTTCTTTGCATTTGCAAGTGTTGTTTGCTCTGGTTGTGTGTATGCTATTAAATAATATAATTTTTAATAATTTTTCAGAAATCTGACATCATTGGGAGACGAACGGCAGTTCTTCATGGCCTTCCACACTCCTCCTTGGAGAAGCCCCCACTGATTTTTACAAGACATGTATTGTAAGTAGTTTTGTCTGTTTTGTTCTGGTATTTTGGGGCTTTCGCACTGCAGGAACGATTTCATAGTTCCGGGATGATTTGGTGGAAGTACCTTCTTTTTGCTGTTCGCACCGCAGGAACCGGCCGGAATTTTAGTTTGGAGGAAAACTTTAGCTCCTTCTCCTAGGCAGGATCTAAACCATCAGGACGCAAACGATCCGTAACGTAAGCAAACGCTGACAGGCCAAACTTCTGTTGTTGTCTGTTGTTTGTCGTTGTTCAACGGACGAGCTTAAATGACATCGCTGTCGACCGGCTTACGTCACTAAATAGTACCTCTTGCCGTTGTGAATGCGATTGAGGGAAAACTTAGTTCACGAACAAAAGCCACATTTACTCGTTCTGGAACTTTGTTCTGAACTTATCCGGTCGGAAAGCGCCTTTAGTAATGCAAATAGTTCTTGAACCAAATATTCCGGACAAAGAAACAAAGAATGGAATAAGGAAAAGAGAAATATAAATGAATAATTTAGAAGGGAAGAAAAAAAATTAGATAAGGCATTAAGAAAATTAACGTAGAAGACTAAAGAAAAGATGGAATGAGGCTAGAAATGTAGACAAAAGAATAAAGACACAACTGAGATGGGAAAAAATAAGTCAAAGAATGAACAGAAAAGAGGAGGAAAGAAAGTAAAGAAATGTAAGACAAAAGAAGGTTAGAAATGACAGAAAGAATGAAAAGGAAGTCAAATGTGTTATGGAGAATTAAAAACCACCAGAAATCATGCAGAACAAAATGTAAACGGTTAATCAATTATTTTCAGAAATGCTACATTTAGATCACTTTTCAAGTGTCAAATTAGCAGTTTCAGAAGAGGTTTAATTTGTATAGCTGGCCTTCAATTTCTATGATCTTTTTGTATATTTAACCCCTTAACATGCACCAGGCCCATGGGCAGGCCAGAAGGGATCCAACAGAGTTTTGAGGTTTCATCACAAGCTATTTTAAATACTTTATATATTGGTTAAATATTTGCAAAACCCACATGCAGACCATGTGCCTCCTTTTTGGGCTCTTTTATGCTCTGAATTTAGAGAACCCTCCAGTAATGAAGAACAACTTTGATGTCATCCAGGGGGTGATTTTGTCACTCGGGCACAAGTCTCTGAAACTTAAAATACTATCTCTGAAAAATATTCTAATGCAGTAACGTCACTTTTCTCCAATTCTACATTTAATGTTTTGTGAAAAGTTAAAGATGTGAAAAAGTTACATTGATCTTTTATCTTTCCAGAGTGCAATACAGTATGTGCATTTGTCTCAGAATTGTTGACTGATGTTAGAAGGACTTGAATTAACATTTTTGTTAATGTTTTATAGAAATAAATGACTTTGTTGTTGTGCCAACGATCTGTTGTCTGTCGTTGTATTAACAACTTAGAGGTTTGAGTACAACTTGCTTGAGAAATTTAAGGTAAGCAGTTTCCACACGTTTTTCTAGTAATTTCAACTAGTAGACATGTTGAAATGACTCTTTTATTTGAGTTCTCTGTGTTAAGCTTAAATTAAATCTGTAAGTTATCTGAACTTGTTTTACTGAGTTTCCTTTGCTCAAGTTTTCAGGTAATTTTTGCAAATACAGAAGTTAACTATACAAAGTTGTTGTAAGTTTAATCAACTTAAAAATTATGAATGAATTTACTTGAAAATTCTGAGGTACTCCACAGGTTTTCTAAGTAAACTCAACTCAACACAAAAGTGTAGAAAATGTACACAGGTTTGGAACAACGTCTGGGTGAGTAAATGATGACAGAATTTTTATTTTAGGGTGAGCTATGCCTTGAAGCTCTCTTGTTTAGATGTGTTGTTTTCAGCCAAATTACCGCAAGTTAAAACAATCAACTTGGGGAACCCAAACAAACAGCAACAGCACTCTTGTGAAATGGGTAACATTTTAAATGAGATCTTGCATGGAGATATAAACAAAAAGTTTTGAAACGTCATTCAAACCTGCCCACATATTCCTGCCAGTCATAATGCTATGGGTATATAAACAGCTGCTTACCTCATTCTTTTGACATTTTGTCTAGGATTGTCCCCACGCACATGTATGGAACTGTCTGCTATAGTAGAGCTCGGAATCGAAACCTCTAAGGATGAAGTACTCAAAACTCTCAAAACTCAGTATAAAGAGCCCACGCAGGTACGCAGCTGACACTCCTGTTCAGGGTCGGGGATGCAAGCATGATAGCGATTCTTTGACATTTCTCTGCATTGCTCCAGGTGCCTCTCCTCTGCTCTCAAGAACATTTTGCTGCTTCTTCCCTTCAAACTATGTCGTGCACCGTTGGTCACAGCAGGGGCTCCTTCGGCTGAATCCCAATTCAGGTCCTTCTTTTCCTTCTCTATCCTAGTAGACTACCAATGGACTTATATCGCTAACCCTCTCTGTCAAGCTCCTGGTGTTCCACGTACCTTTCAGATTAATGTTCCTCATGTTCCAGAGTCACAATCATCTCATATAATTGTGTGCCTGCTCAAACTACCAGTTAAGCTCCAGGTAAGGAGTGAAAGGCAACAGTTCTGTTTCTTCAAGTTCCCCTTTCCACTTCTCTCATTGTTAGCCTGCTGAGACTCTGTTGGCTGCTTTGGCACCTAGTGTGTTTTAACAACTTAGCTCTCTGCTCTCAGCTCAGCTGAGGCCGCACTTCTTGCATTGCACGTTTCCACCCTCAGCTTTGGTTCCTACAGCAGGCATTCGGCCTTCTTAAAAGAATAGTTGACCCACAAATTATTGTCTTCTATTCAATCTAAAATGTATTCATTCTAAAACGGTGTAACTTTCAAAACAAAAGAGAACTGCTAAAACTGAAGAACTTTACTTGTGGTACATTGTAGTACGATGCGGTGGTTTTAAAAGTGGTTCATAATGCCTGTGTACTATATTCGAAGCCTTCTGAAGTTATATGATGAAAATTAATTCAGATTCTGAAAAACCAGGCTGAATGGTTTGGACTTACCCAGCTCTTAAATCCAACTCACTGAATGCTTTACCTTTATGGTGTCCTTTTGAAGTTTGAGGAATTCAGCCCCCATTCATTGCTATTGTATAAAAAGCAAGCTGTACAATACTTCCAAATTTCTTCCTTTTTATTGTGTGTATATACAGGTGAGCAAATAATGACAGAATTTTCCAGTTGTAAGTAAACTAGTCCTTTCAAGGAAGCTCTCTTTTTAAGGAAAAATCTGACAGACTAATCTTTAGTTACTGACCGTCTGGATGAACCTTTGTACACTGCTACAAATGGGATCATTTTCCCCCGTTCAGTCATTGTAAACCTCCATACAAAAAGTATCTCAAGGTTGGCCCTTTATTTCTCAACTTCTCGCTCTGGCCGGCATGTTGTTGAATGAAGCACACAGTCATTCAATTCATCCTGCTGCACCAATTTACACCTCTGAATTCTTCAAACGGCGGAACAGTCTCACTTTCTTTCATGACATATTTCTAACTCATCCCGAAGGCATTCAATTATTCCTTAATGCAGCTGGCCAGGGCCACTGTTTGCAGCACTGTTTGACGAGTCAATTCAAGTTTTATTATAATTCATCTATATGTGTGGAGGATCAAAATTGCTTTCTTTTGTGGTATTCACCACTGCAGTGAATTTGCTGAAGATAAGGGCAAGGCAGGACATTGTCAAAGTGTGCAGATGTTGTGTAGGTCATTAGAATAATATATAGAATAAATAGCCATTGAAAAAATAGAGGGCCAACTCCGATTTTTACATGTATTGTGGCTTTTTCAATTCAGTGTCTGTTGAATATGAATCAAAACCAACCTCAAGAATGACATCAAGTTAACCAACAGTAATGTGAAAGACTGAGAGAATGCAAAGCTGCATGAAAGTTGTGGAAAACAATTAACATCATACATTTATTTTTCTTTTTTTTTTTGCAATATTCAAGATCTACAAACGTTGCATCTTTTTTTGTTATTTTGACCAGTTTGTCTTGTTTCAAATTTCTGCAAATTAAAAACATTTTTATTTGGAATTTGGGTGAAATGTTGCCACTACTACACAGAAAGAAGCAAAAAATTGTACTTTCATTTTTACATTTACTTTATAAATAAATAGTAATTTCTTCAGCTGTATAGGTTAATAATACAATGGAAAATTACTGTACAGATTATATGGATGATGTAAATATGATGTAAGCAAGACTTGTTTCAGTTTATCTGCTCTATAACATTACTGTTTCTGGAAGTATTCATTTTATACTAAACTACTTTCAAAACATTTAATAATTTTAATTTTAATTCATTTTTTTGTAAATACTGCCATTAAAACTTTTAATTTTTAACTTTTAATTTTATTTTTGTGAATCTCTCATCAGGAGTATTTCTAGTTATACGCCCTTTTCACATGACGTCACGCATCTTCCGTTCTGCCGCGAAGCAGTGTATCGTTACTTCCGCTAGCACTCCAGTTCATAAGGTGGCGGTAACGCGCCTATAAGCTGGTTTGCCAACCGCCAGTAAAACTCAAGAAGAAGAAGTTACTTCCGCTAGCGCCTCAGAATGGAGTTTACCCAAGTCCCTTGCACATCTGCCACAAATGGCTAGATGATGTACAACGTCTTGCAGACAAATTTTCGCCTACGACAAGATCAAAGCTAGAGAAAGGATACAAATTCTTCGTTGAACAGTACCTGTTTGATTATGAAGGTAAGTGTTTTGTTTTCTTTTTGTGTTAGAGAAGGTCCTAGGATAAGTACTTGAATACGTGTTCTTTCCGTTTTTTCCACTGTTGTTAAATTCCAGCGCGACGGCAAAACGGAAGTACTTCGTCTTCTTCTTGTTTGTTGCAAGACGGATGTTATGATACACTGCTTTGCGAAAAGGCGGAAGTTAAGTGACATCATTGTGAAAAGGGCCTATTGTCTCTCATGCCCTTTTGTTAATTAAATTAATTAATTTGCTTCAAATGTTGCAGTTAGCACAGTTGCCCCTTGGCAAACATTCATTCCTACCGATGTATTTCAAAGTGTGATATTAGCTGTCACAATACTGTCGATCTCTTCATGGATGACTTGTACGACAACATCAGCGAACAGCAGGAGATTGGTTCACATGCAGAGGACGAATGACAACCCTTTTCTTTCCCTCTACAAGACTAAACACATCTCTGATGTGGCAGGGTTGGGCTGTGATGACAGAGCTTTAAAAGCTCCTGTTCTCTGAAGTCTCCACAGTTCACTCGAGACATGTCACTGTACAGTGTAGGATGAAATATGATGGGGAAAAAACTTAAAACGAGCTTGACTTAAGCAGTGTTGATGGCTAATACAGGATAAGTGAAGGACGATTTCTAATGATGACAAGTTCACATGCACTTCAAGTTTAAAGTCCCTTGTGAAACTTTTTAGTCTTTGAGGTGCTAAATAAAACCTTACGTTGCAGTTTTTGACATTTCTAAACTCTGTAACACAGTGTGGCAAAGACACGTATGCTTTTATCTTTCCTTGATTCTTAAATTTGGTGATTTCTCATTTTCTGACTTTAGCTTGAGTCCTCACTTCATCACACTTTTGTTCGTTCTTTTCTTTCTCCTGCTTGTGAAAACATCATTTTTCTTAATTAGTTTGGCTGTGGTTCTCTCTCTCACTCTCGCCATGTACTCTCTGTCCCATCCCCCATTCACTCTCCACCACTTCATGCATCGTTTCCCAGTCTAATTGTAGCTGGATGAAACCTTTCAGCACACTGCAGGAGTGTCTTTACCTCTTTAGCCAGCACTATTCAATTAGCTGTGTGTACCTTAGCACTGTGGTTCAGGAAATAGTATGAACATGCACACTGTAGCTAACACAAACAATTGCTTGAATTCCTCAAGTTTCACACTTTTGATAACTTAGTTGAGAGAGTTTAGTAGCTTTTGTTGTTAATCCAGAAAAAAACACAGTTTTAACAAATCAGGGTAGAGAGTTTGGAAAAAAGATCAGGGGGATGCAGAGACACAGATTACTCCCCTTCCAAAACTCATCAGTGTACCACTGCCTCACCCAGCAGGATTTAACATACAAACACACACACACGCCACTGAGATACCCAATGTAATTATCAGCTACTTAATGATCACGGCACATCAACAGAGGCTCCATCCATTCATTACAAGTGCCGCCGTAGCCCCCCCACCAGGCTCTGGAGACATCTTATCTCAACACAGACCACTCCATGGGCCTAATTGAACCCTATTAACAAAACAAAAGTGTACCGGCTGCTGCGATTACTTGGCAAACTGCAAAGATGGAATGCCTTTTCTTTATTTTTAAATGCATTTATGAACTTTCAATCTCTCACTGGCTTAGGGCATTAAGAGGTCAGTTTTGTACTGTGGAAAGATAAGGCAGGGAAAGTGGATTTGAGGGAAAATGAAGTTAAAGGTTTATTAACACACTAATGTTTATGTGACCATGTGCATGTTTTCTTTACTAGAAGTGTGTGTGTGTTTGTATTTGTAAATTTTTAAACTGTATGTGGGTGGAAGACAAATGAACTGTACATGTGTCCTATGGTGTGACAGCAAAAATGTAGAAAAAAACTAAGAATGAAGATGAATCTCTCTTATGCTCCTTTATATTATAAATGTAATTAAATTGATTAAAGGTCCAGTGTATGAAATATATTGGCAGAGGTTGCGAATCGCAAGCATCGGCTCACTCCACCCCTCCGTTTCGAAGCACTACGGTGGCTGACACAGAACAAAGATGTCGTCACGTTTTCACTTTTTTGCAGGAGATAACGTATTCACGAAACACGCTCTATAGAGCAGTTTGTCCGTTTAGGGCTACTGTAGAAACTACATGACAAATTCTATGCAAGAGGACCTGTGGTGTATGTACAGGGTAGATAAAAATAGCTCATTCTAAGAACATAAAAACATAACACTTCATTATGTAAGGTCTACTCCTCTGAAGACATAGTTATTTCTGTCAACAGATCCTCCAAAACAATTTATAATGAAGTTAATATAATAAGCAATCATTCTTCCCATGTTAAAAAATACCATTATTAGCAAAACAGAAAAAAAGCAATTATTGACTTTCCACCTCACTTCTGGAAAATACTTGTGAGGAAAATGTTTAGATTTTGGTGTGGACCTTTCTAACAGCTTTTACTCTTTAAGTAAGGCTATCCATTATATTGTACATGTCTGCAGGGATTTGTTCCCCTTCGGGCTCAAAACCACCAATAAGGTCAGGAACTGATGTTGGGTGATGGGGTCTTGTTCACAGCTGGCGTTCCAATTCATCTCAAAGGTGGGGTTAGGGTCTGGATTTTGAGCAGGTGTGTTTCACTGTAAATCATTATTTTATGAACCACTCCTTGTGCACGAGGTTATTGTCATGCTAAAACAGAAAAAAGTTCTCCTTGAACACTTTGAATGCTGTTGTGTTCTATAGCAGTGGTTCTCAAACTTTTCAGATCAAGTACCACCTTTAATAAAATTAGTTGTTCCAAGTACCACCTAATGACCACCATAGAATAAACACTCATATTAATATTAGAGCTGTGAATCTTTATCTTTACACCTCGTCCTCCAATTCTTATGTATTATTAATAATACAAACACTTTTTTTATTTACCAGGTAATAGTAGTGGACACAAAACACTTTCTGTAGTGCACTGTAAACAGGGCTCTGTAAATAACTTTTATGGGAGATTTATTAACTTTGTGGGGACTTGCAGAATGACTACAAAGCTATAGTAAAGAAAAACAATGTGGAGAGAATATTTAACACAGAAGATAGATAAATATACAGTACGTATACTTCAACATCAAGAGAACAGCTGTATATAACAAACAGACTCACACTTTACTGCAGCAGCATTTGACTAAACCGCGGCGCGCTTCATTGATTTAACCTTGAGTAGATGGAGATGTGTGCTGAATTAGCGCATTACAGCAATAACAACAGCTTTAAATAGCGTTTCAAGTGCAGAAATACATAAGAAACTTAATTTACACGCAGCTCATTGGAAGAGAGAGAGTGAGAGACTCACAAGCGCCTGTCTGCTTGAGCTCGAATCGAGTTACATCGACCAACGATAAATAACAACAATTCATTCAACTAAATTAAAATTGCACTGAGATGTTTTTCTGTATGTGTCTATCATGTATTAAACATTTGAAATTGTATTTAAAACACAAATTGTAAATTAATATATACGTAGAGTCTTAAATTTTCTCTCGTGTCACGTACCACCAGGGGTCTTTTCAAATACCACTAGTGCTACACGTACCACAGTTTGAGAACCACTGTTCTATAGCATCAAGTTTTTTCTTACTGGAATTAAGGGTCCAAGTTATATTGTTCACAGGGGTGTGTTGCCCATGTAAAATTTTCCTATAGCTCATAGACTCTTCCTATAGAGCATGGCGCTAGCAACACCAAGGTCATGGGTTCCATCCCAGGGATTGCACATACTCAGAAACAAATGTATGGTGTAATGCAATGTAAGTCGCTTTGGATAAAAGCATCTGCCAAATGTGTAAATGTAAAGTATTATTTTTAAGTCATCAGTCAAAGTTCAGTTCATGTGGGCTAAAAACATTCACCTCTCCTAAGCTGAGAGATTCTAGTCTTTTCAGAACACTGAAAAAAGGATTTTTGCTGCTTGTCCAATTTGATTAATTTAAATAAGTTAAATCAACATAGTTTTTTGTACAATTTTGTCACAACATGCTTTTTTCATGTTCAGTAATGTAACTTAATCCATTCATGTTGGCACTACGTAAATGATTTGTGTTGTGTAACATATAATTGTTACAAGTAGGCAGAGGATTTATATTTCCCAGCATGCTTTGCGTAAGACAGCATTTTGAGAGTTATTTTCTTAATTAAGTGTTGTTTTGTGTTTTTCAGTAAAGAGGAACACTTGTTAGGGTTTAATGTTCAGTTATCTTTGAGAATTAGAGGAGTTTGTTATATTTTTAAGTTTTGTGGTTACCATTGTTTAGAAAAGCGTTACCTTTGCTTAGGTAGTGGGCGGTAACATTTTTTAATTTGAAATTTCGTTAAGCTTGGTTAACTTCATATCTTCTTAGAGATAAAAGAAAATGTTATGTCACATTAACTAAATACACTTATGTTGAGAACGTTAAATGAGAATATGAAACGTTAACAATGTTATGTTTAACTGTCATGAACGTGGGTGGTGAGGACACGGAGACAATGACAGAGGACCCAAGTGCAGACAGCGGGTAAGGGGTTAACAAGACATTTAATAAAATATAAATACAAAACAAAGACCCACGTGGGGGTAACAAAACAAAACACAAGGGTATAAAACATGACACCAAGGACTAACTACACCTAACCAGACTAAGACAACACTTGAATTAAATACAAAATAACTAAACTACACTGACAAGACAGGAACTCACCACATATGACACACACACGACAGTACAATGAACCAGCACGAGACAGAAGACACAAGGGCATTATAAAGGGGATAAATCAAGAGGGGACAGGTGCAGGACATGAACTAATTAACAAACAATAACGAGGAGACGAAAGGGCGGGGAAAAAGACGCCACACCGGAGAGTGGAAGACCAACAGGGACAAAACGTCACTCTCCACATAAAACAAGAGGTTCTATCATGGTTCTGCCACTAGGCCAAGAAAAGCAAGACAAGGTGGGCAGAACCATGACATTTAACAACATAAATTTGGCAATTTATGAAATTATGCTGAGTAAACATAACTTTATTATGTGCAACTGATTTTTTCGTATTAATCCAACAGATGTTTTTTCAGTGAATGACATGTGTGTCTTTCTTTTACAGTATAACTGGAAGGAGAGCGAGAAACAATAATGGTGAAGTACTTGGCTCAACAGGACGCACTGACCTGTTTGACAAGTACAATCATGACTTTTAGATGGTTGCCACAGTGCCTTTTCTTCTGTGTTCCATTTTTCTGGTCTCCCTTCTCTCCCCCTCCCTCTACGGTCTCTCTCTCTCTCTCTCTCTCTCTCTCTCTCTCTAATGAATTCATCCCAGCATTCCACTCTGCTCTTTGACCTGACCCTGAGTGGATCTCTCTTGCCTCATGCTGAGGGAATCAGCGGTACTCTTAAGTGGCCCAGCATGCACCTGACGATTTGCCCTTATGGCAGGCACACAGTGTCTCTCCTCTTGCCTGAAACCACTAGACACAAGAGACTGGAAATAAAGAAGACTTCATTCCCCTTTTAGAGTGAGATGAAAGTATTTCATGGTATTGTAAATCTCTGTAATGTGCACACAATCCAATATATTCCACACATTTAACATTTTAGGAAAATAAAAGTTTTAACAGTAAAATGGCAAAACTTTTTTAGTGATTGGACAATTGTTTCTTCAAGAAAGAATGATTAACTATACCAAAATGTTGAAATGAATGTTGATAAATGGGCTTCTAGATTTACGGTAAAAAAATGTTTTTTTTTTTAGATATTTAATCTATGTGCTAATTTTATACCTAAAACTAATTTTGCCCCCTAAAAACTAAAATGAAAAAAATGTAAAAACTAATTTATTTCTGCATCAGAGGCATGCTACAAGAACATGTAAAAAGTTAAAAGAAATCACAGTTATCTACATTCGTGTGCTTGAGGGTTAGGAAAACATTTAAACCCAAAATATTGGAACATTTTTAAAGACCTCATGATAAATGTGTTATTTGTGTAGCTCATGTGCTAACTTTGTGATCATCTATAATCTACTTGTAGGCATTGTTTAGGAGATATTCATTTAAAATTGACAATCTTTCTCTTCCCAAATAGATAAAAATATTGACGAATTCTGTAGAACAGAAGCCACACTGATTTCGTCCAATCAAATTCTCTTGAGAAAGAAAAGACCTGCATGCCAATACAATGTAGCAAATCATGGACTTGATGAAGTCTTTTGTCTTTAATATCACTGATCTGCACATTGAATGTGATTTTATAAAAAAGATCAACTTTACTATGCCCTTTCAATCAATCTCTCTCTTCCAAGTCTCTAAGATCTTAAAAAAGGCTCCCATCTGCGGCACTTCCAAGTCAAGAACCCCTTCATCCTCTCATCTCACACCATCCCATCAAATACCTCTTCAGCAGGTGCTCCCTTCTCTTCCTCCACGGCAGCCGAGATGAGGTAGCGCACCCGAGCTGACAGGTCTGAGCGATTGATGTTGGAACAATAGACGACCTCCTTGAGCAGGGAGGCTGGAGCGAGAGAGAGGCGAGTACATTTTTAAACAGTCGAAGACGGCTTGATTGATGTGCTCCCCATCCGTTGCTCCTGCCTAGGAGCAAGTAATGGAGTTGTGTTTAACCCTGGTCTCCTGGGGAGGCTTTGGGGAGATGTGGGGACATGGCATTTGTCAAGAGTAGAGAAGGACTGGCTTAATCCATTGCTGCTGGGCTTTCTCCAAGAAAGCTTCATAACTTTACATGAAACTGGGTTCGCTTTAGAACTATGTCTTGGATGATTTTTCAACGTTTCTTTGCCATGAGCTGTACTGAACATGCATACTAAAAAACCTTGCCGCCTCCATTACCTGAAATTGATAGCTTCTCTCACCGTATGTACTTATATTTGTAATTAGGAGATCGGGCTGAAACAAAAGGGTGCTTAGTGTTTAATCTCGCTGTAAAATATTGCCTACAGCCTAGTCTGAGCTTTGAATAACAATGAAAGCAACGCTGCACACAGTATGAAAGTGGTCTGAATGGTAATGTTTCTTCTTTTTACAGGAGTTATCACCAGTTTCACAATTCACGTGTAGCACAAATAGCCTAATGCGTTGGTCATCTTGCTGAAAAGGTCTTTAAAAAATATTGAAACAACACCCATCCATTAGTTCAAACGAGCTGTTATTGTGCTTATTTCTACTTGGAGTTATAGGTGTGAAATACTCATGTACAGTGCAATGGAACAAACTGTGTCCCGTCCTTTTTCTACCACAGTTCGAAGATAACAGATTTGTCTTCGTATTTGCAGGCGAATGTGTATGTTTAGAGGAACCAAGAATGCAAATGTTAGTTTTCTACAAGGGGCTATTTCTTGCTGTTGAAGTTGACTATCATGCTATTGATTTTGGTCCATGACCCTAATACGGAACTATGCTTTTGTGTTTAATATGTACAGTATCCAAGATGACACTCGCCTAAGAGCTGGCTCCCAGCAGCTCTGGACTCCTTTGAGTGCACAGGGCCCTTGACAAAAGCAAACATGAATACATGTGGAAAACAGGAAAAATGTTATAAATATGAAATAAAAGCAGTGGTGTAGTTTATGTGATACGCAGGTATACCCACAAGAAACAATCAAGGATTTCCGTATACCCACTTAAAAAGAACGAGGATACGTAACAACATTGTTTTGAGTCAGAAAAGTGTGACCCACTGACTATAGGACCATTGGTGCAACTGGGAGATAGAAACAAAAGGAGATCATGAAAGGCAAGCATTTAAACTACACTATTTCAGTGTTTTCGTAAGCCTGCCCCTGAAGCTACTGCCGCTTCGGGGGCACTCGCACTTCAATACCGCATAATTTTTGTCACGCTGACAACAGTTAATTACTTGTAATAATAATTTATTGTAATTTTAGGCGAGATTTTGCATCACTTCCTGCCGTAGCTCTATCCCTTCTAGCCATAACCCGCTTCGGGTGACGCTGCAGCAGGTGTTACAGAAAATGAGGCTCATGCTATGCTGTATGCGGGGTCCCCCTCCATCGCGATAGCGTCCCGGGGTCGTGATCGCGTTTCTCTGTTCGCCGGTGTATTATACTTTCTGCTGATAACTCACCCCCACTTTTAAAACTACTGCGCATTCTTTATTAAAATGAGCATAGAGTCTTTACCTTAACTCTTCGCTCCAGGTCTACATCCCCTCCCGTCATCTTCGGTCTGAAAATGAGCGACGCCTGGTTGTTCCATCACAGCGAGAGACCAAATCGCTTGCAAAAACCTTTACTTATTCGGTTACCCTGTGGTGGAATGAACTGCCAGCCTCAACCCGAACTGCAGCGTCCTTCACATCTTTCAAAAAACAGCTCAAAACATACCTGTTCCGCATTTATTTGACTTAATCAATAACCATCTATGTCTTGTATATAATAATAATAATTCTTGTTTATTCTCTCCCTTGCTTACTCCAGCTTTAATCCTCCTAGTAGCATGGCCTTGTAAACTAACGGTACTGCTTAGCGTGTTGACAAAATGTTTACATGCTCTCCTTCGTGCTTTGGATAAAAGCGTCTGCCAAATGAATAAATGTAATGTAAATGAAGGGCTAAATGTAATTCTTATCTGGCTGAGAGGTACTGCGCATGCGCACTTTTGTGACCCCCAAATAGGGCTGTTTGATTCTGAATTTTTTGGAGTCGATTCCAATTCCTGGTCTGGCAATTGAAAGAATCGATTCCAAGAATCGATTCCTAGCTGCTGTTTTCGATTCCTGCTCAATTCCCTGTTTTACTACAGATTTTTATTTATTATAAAAAAATTACACATTTAATGCATTACAATTTTCTAAGCTGTCACTTTTTACATTTATTAATTGTTTATTGTTTCTATAACGAAAAAAGCCAAATATGTCGATCTTGTCCTGCAATTCCAATGTATCATTAATAATATCATTAATAATCACCAAGTTCAACCGCTAGATGTCAACTACCAAATGCGACCGAACTACAGGACTCATTCAACAAATTGTTTATTTCATAAAATGAACATTCAACAAATAGTTTATTTAATACAATTATTATACAGTATAATAATAATACAAATTCATATTAACATAAATTAAATAAAATATAACCATAACACAAAATAATATAGCCAAACACAAAACGGAAGTAAACTGGGGATGAGGCGTGCGCGCGTCCAATGAAACTGTCTATACAAAAAACTAGACTACACCACTGAATAAAAGAGATACGTATTGTATCAAAGGACCCCTTTGAACCAAATAATTTAGACATTAACAACTAGATATAACTAACAGATATTGTTTTTTAAGTACTTTTTATGCCATAGATGTCCAGCTGTTAACAATTCTTTTGCATTGCAACAATTGTTGTTATTATGGCAGTCATGTAACCAGTACTATCACATGAACTGACTTCTACATGTTGTAAAGAACACATGGTAAATTTTTTGTACAAATACTATAATGATATGATAATGATGATAATTCTTTATAGAGATGAAATACAAAAACAGTGTATTATTTTTACTATAGGTAAATGTTTATGTATAAATAAAATGATAATCATTATCACTCATAGGGATGTGAGCACGAGTTTTACGGTCCTGTCCAATCCTACTATCTAGATCTGTTAACTATAAGAAAGTCCCTAATTAATGTGATTCATTTAACATTTAAAGTCAGGTGTTTTTACAGAGCTTGTGAGCGGGGTAACAGTTCATTAGAGAGAATGTCTGGTTGCCGGTGCCTTTGAAGTCACTTCACAAGAGTAGGTCAGATAGCAGAGTTTAATGAAGTATGCCAAATGATTGCAGAAAGCACATAATGTCAGCATTTCCGTTGACATTAAAACTTTACAAGGCGCTCTTAATCCTTTTGATGGGACAAACCTTATTCCTAACAGAGATTTGGTACTTGGTCGATCAGGGTGATATAGCCTTCTTGATTATTCATTGAGTTAATAGAAAACACTCAACTTGTGTTTAGTAACCAGGTCTTTCTGTATTAATCCTCATCAGACTTTTTAATATTTTTGCTGAATAAACCATACATATAGGATTAGTTTTTGCTTGCAGTATTGAATGTTACAATAATAGATGGGATAGAATGCTAATTGAGAGCTGCAAATAGCAGCATAATGCACCTCATTAACTAGCGCAGGCTGAGATGTCCCAGGTACGTCTTGATGCCACATGCTAATAGGTTTCTCAAAGAGAGGATGCTCTAAGAGAAAGAGAGAGCCGTCTAATTAATTTCCAGATTCTGTCTTTGATGTTGTTAATGGCCTCCAAAGTTCATTAGACAAGCAGGTTCCTCGGTGGAGAATTAAGGAGGGTCCCTGGTTGGTGTGTGCTTTGCTTCTGAGATGCAAGAGTATTTTTAGTCTTCAATGGCTTGATTCTTCAAAGTTCACCTTATGCTATAAGATCATTTAAATGTGTAAAAATAAAAAACTCAGTTGATGATGTTGATCTAAGTAGTTGTAGTAATTGTTAGCAATGTTGTGGTCAGATAAATTATAGCGCGTTTAGTGGAAGTAGCACTAGCCGAACAGGATTTGATCTCCAGCCACCTTACTTCTTTCTTCATTATAAAGACCTATTGAACATAATTTAGTTAAAAAAGGCTACAAGCTAAAAGAAAGATAATGTGTAACAGCTTTTTAATGTGTACATAATGTAGTACATTTACAAATACTATATTTTGGTAATGTGATTGTGTATTAAAGATCATGTGAATTACTACCCAACTATGTTTGTTAGTGTGTGTCCATCTGAACCTATTCCTTAAAAAAAAAACATGCCAATGACCATATGAAATGGGTCCCATGCTTCCTCTATTTATTTATTTATTTTACGACGAAATGAAATGATCTTATTTACCATCCTATTACTGACATCTCATTACTTTGCGTGATTCATATCTAGGCAGGACAACTTTTGATGATAATTTATTTAATTCCAGAGTGGAAACCAATTAAGTTGAATGAAGGCAATAAATGCTTCCGAGCTGAACTGTAACTCTCTAATGCTTCATCTTGTCATCAACAAATCTCACTAAATGTTTGACCCTTCTTATAGTTCTTGCCCTTTAACTAGCAAGGTTACTTCCACATTAAGTTCTCTGTATTTATTATGCTGAAAATCATGTAGAGTTAGGGCAGATCACTAATGAGAGTTAAAGTAGGAGGATAAGTATTAGAAGTATATTTGTTTAGGATTAAGGGAGACCTGGGACAGTGAAAACCGTGTTTTCCAGGCAAGATGGGAAACAGATAATCTTTTTACCGAGTTTAAGGGGGCACCCATGTGTTTGGTGTGCTTGGAAACGAAATTGGTTATGAAGGATTTAAATTTATATCGACATTACATCACTGCTCACAAAAAAAAAGAAAGATACACCTGTCCCGCAAGAACTGCTCTCATCTCAGGTTTAAAAGGTAAAATATATTGTCAGCAAAACCATTTCACTAAATGCATGACGGTTCAAGAATCATCACTAAAGGCATCTTATGCGGTTTCACCCGTGCTTAAGAATGTTCTCTTGGCTACTAATCAAAAACAGGGTCTTTGTACCTTTGTTGAAATGCATACATTTGTTTTTCATTTTAAAAAATTGGCTATTTGAATGAGCATAAATGCAGAAGTTTTATATTTAAACTCATTGCATTCATTGTATATTGAGTTCCCTCAATAAAAAGTAAATTGTAAAATGTGTCTCTGGATTAATACAGTAATCTGGCCCCCTGGTATGAAGGAGAAAAAATGCTGGCTCCCATCATTATGAAAGTTGCCCATCCCTGATGTATAATGTAATAAACTGTTACAGTTTTTCTTTTTCAAAAATTTCATGTATTTTTTAAATGTGGTAAAAAACCCCGTAAAATTAGAGAAAAAGACAGCAGATTTACAAGTACGTTTACTCTGTACTTTTTAAATGATTACATAATGTGTTGTCAAAGTTGACAAGCACTTTTTAATACTTTTATTGGTTAGATATTTACAAAACATTATATCAATAATAATTTATGGCAAAAAATAAAAAATCATGAAATATGGAGATAAGATGTTTTAGAAGGACATCTGTGTAACAAGTTCAAGGAATGGGAAGAAGGAGGCGGGAACCGGCGAACATAGAACAAACTTTTAATAAAATAAACAAACAACCAAACGAAAGTAAAGGGCTGACAGCTCCCTCACGGTCAAGTGCAGGCCACACAAACATAATAAAGCATAATATAAAATCCAGGCCTGGTTCTCTCTCATCCTTCACTGCTGTCGCTCCTTTCATGCTTCCGAAGCTCCTCCGTGAGATATGCGAGACCAGTGCAACATATCTCTCACGGAGCAGGTTATCACGCGTGTCACCGGCCTCGCGCCGTTCCCTCACGGCCCTCGTCCTGCTCTGCCTACACATTAAACATTATTAATGATTATTATTTGAATATATGAATAGTTTTGTAAATAGTTTTAATGTAACAGTCCTAATTTTTGATATTTTTTGTTTCGTTAATTTGAAAAAATCTGAATCTCTATCCACTGGACACTGCTGAAGAATCGTACACCTCTGCTTGCGAATCACTGCAAAAGATCTACTTTAAATCCGCATTACTAACTATTTTTATCCCTCTTATCATTTTACATCTTTGCTTTTTGCAACCCATCAGCAGTTAGTTTTATCATCTATACCACTGGACTCTATGCCAAAGATCATCACTAAACCTATTCACACTCTGTCATTTATCATCTCTCGGTTTCTGCCTCATTCGAGCTGATGGATGATTAAGAGTAAAACAGAAATAAAAAGAAATGAAAGTAGGGAAGCAGCTGTAGGCAGGAGGCAGTAAGAGGACAGGGGGTGTAAAAACTGCTGTATTTAGCAGTTTCACAGGGCTAGGTGAAAGATTCAGAGCACTAATGAGTTTGTACAGTCAACTTTTGGGGATTCTTAAACCCATCTCTCAGGCACTGGCACATGCTGACGCTTTCTTTTGCCATCTATCATTTTTTCCTGCCCTGCACCTCTGAATAATCTGGCTGGTGAAACTATCTTGAAAATGATTGACCATGGCGTAGCCTAATAGTGACTGTTACTAGAGATGTTGTATTACTGGATAAATGTGTCATTCGATTGACAAGGCATTGCCTAATACATCCACCAGCAAATACATTACTCTCAAAACATTAGATCTTAAAAATTGAATAGTTTTAAGAAAAGTCCATATTGAACACTGTCACCATAGTATTTGTACTGGTTTGACAGCTGACAGACAGTTATGTGACATATGCTTACCCTGTAACTTTACTTCGGATACATAATTGAACCTCATTATGTCTCTTTACAT
Organism: Triplophysa rosa; assembly: GCF_024868665.1. Taxonomy (NCBI): domain Eukaryota; kingdom Metazoa; phylum Chordata; class Actinopteri; order Cypriniformes; family Nemacheilidae; genus Triplophysa; species Triplophysa rosa. Next base: position 29,906,474 of record NC_079890.1, read on the forward strand.
TTAAGCCGTGAGATTCTAAAAAATGCTGACAGAACCATGGGGGTGCACTGAACCTTCGCGCCACCGGCATAAGGAACAGCACGTCAAGGTGAAATGTTAGGAACGCAGTCTTGCAGTTTCACAGGTGGAAATTGAACTATATTTAAAGGAACAGTTCTCCCAAAAATTAAAATTCTGTCTTCATTGAATTCCAAATCTGTACAAATCTTTTTGTTCTGATTAAGACAGAGAATGATATTTGGAAGAATGCTTGTAACCATACAGTTCTTGGCCACCATTGACTACCATAGCAGGAACGATTGCTTTATAAATTTCTTTGTTCTGTTGAACACAAAAGAAGATATTTTTAAGAACGTAGGAAAGCAAACAGTTCTGAGGCACTTTTCCTACTATGGTAGTCAATGGTGGCCAAGAACTGTACCTGTACCAAAGCAACCCAAAGTTACTTGCTTAAATGACTGGCGTCCTGTTGCTCTGACCCCCATCATCAGCAAATGTTTTGGAGGCTAATTAAAGATTATATCTGCTCTGTTTTGCCTCCCTCACTGGACCCACTACAGTTTGCATATCGCAACCACCGCTCCACTGATGATGCCATTGCACATACACTACACATTGCTCTCTCCCACCTGGAAAAAAGAACACATATGTGAGAATGCTGTTTAGACTACAGCTCTGCATTCAACACCATAGTGCCCTCCAAGCTAGATGTGAAACTCCGGGTGCTGGGCTTAAACAGCTTGCTGTGCAGCTGGATCCTGGACTTCCTGTCTAGCAGACGCCAGGTAGTCAGAATTCTCAACAATACCTCCTCATCACTGACCCTAAACACTGGAGCGCCACAAGGATGTGTTCTCAGCCCACTCCTGTGCACCCTGTACTCACACGACTGCATGGCAACACGTAGCTCCAATGCCATCATAAAGTTTGCCGACGACACGACGGTGGCTGGTCTGATCACTGACGCTGATGAAACAGCTTACAGAGAAGAGGTGCACACTCTGTCACGTTGGTGTGAAGAACACAACCTCTCTCTCAACGTCAGTAAGACCAAGTGGACTTTAGGAGGAAAGACAACACAGTCCTATCACCATCAACGGAGCACCAGTGAAGAGAGTCAACAGTTTCAAGTTCCTTGTTGTCAATATCACAGAGGAGCTCACATTGACCACTCACACCGAAGCCATATTGGAGAAGGCTCAACAGAGACGGCTGAGGAAGTTTGGCCTGATTCGTCACATCCTCACTCGATTCTACACCGGCACAACAGAGAGTATCCTAACTGACTGCATCACTGCCTGGTACGGTAACAGAGAGTGGTACGAAATGCCAGGCACACCGTCAGAGGTGAGCATCCCTCCCTCCTGGAAATTTACACCAGACGGTGTGTGAAAAAAGTGAGGAGACACTAGCCACCAGAGTCACGGTCTGTTCTCACTCCTTCCAGCAAGAAAGAGATACCGCAGCATCAGAACCCGCACCAGCAGACTACGTGACAGCTTCTTTCCCCAAGCAGTCAGACTCTTAAACTCTCGACTCCCACAATCTACTCATCAGCACTGCACTTTATCCCGCACTAGCATGCACAACCAATAAGAACTCTAAAACAGTCAGATGAATTTATATACTGTCTTACTGTAATACCACAATACGCACCAATCACTGAACACTACGCACATTGTGCGTACATTTGCTGCTGTGTAGTTATATGTAAATGATGTGTCATTCGTTATACTATGGTTAAACACTTGTACAGAAATGTTTACTGTGTGCAGGAAAATGTCTATTGTAAAGTATTGTAATTTTTTGTTACTTGTAATCTACAATTCTGTCTCATATTTGTCATACTGCCATGTTGGTAGGAACTGCACCCAAGTTTTTCACCTACTGTTTCACTTGTGTATATGGTTGAGTGACAATAAAGGGATTTTATTTTATTTGAACTGCTTGGTTACAAGCATTCTCCCAAATATCATTCAACTCGAGGGTGAGTAAATGAGGACAGAAGATGCATTTTTTGGTGAACAGTCCCTTTAATTTTACTGTGTGAAAAGTAACATCACAAAAAAGCAGCTGTTAATGCATGCGTTTTCTGTTTGAACAGACTGAATCTTTGGCACTTCTCTTTTTTTACACATTCGCTCTCTTCGGTTAAGATGGTGCTCTCATAGACATCACAAATCTCATCCATCTTTAATTTGCATCAAATCATGCCGAAATTTGCCAGCGATGAATTGACACAGATGATCAGTCATGATTATGGCCTGCTTTGACTAAATCGTAATAATAAGCTATTTATGTTTGCGGGCTCCAGCGTGCGTTTGACTCGCAATATTGATGTTTATAGGTCTTGCTTTTAATTTGGCAAGGAATATTAAGTGTTAGATTTTTACAAGTTTATCAAATATGTCTACTTATAAAAGTACATGTCTTCTGACCTCACTATCAAATTTTGAAGTGAACAAAAGAAGCGTGTTGATATAATGTGGGAAGTCTTGATTAAATTATCTGTGGCAGTGGAGAATGTTTAAATTGATAAAAACAACACACAAAAGAAGAGAAAAAAAAGAATATACAGCCTCATTTTAACTAGCCCGGTGTACCTGTGAAAACAGTATAACAGAAGTGTGTGGGAGAGGTTAAGCTACTACCAAGAGCATTTACAATTAAAACTGTTGGAGCTCATTAATTATAATTTTGTTAAGGAGTTTTTTTTCTGTGGCGGCAGTGCACGGCTGTGATGCGCCTCAGTGAAGCACATCACCCATGGGGTGGTAGTGATGCTGTCTATCGCACCTGTATTCCTGTCAACCTGTGTGCTTGTATTAGAACGCTCCTGTCATAAATTTGCATCATAATTGCCCGCAATGCTGCATTAATCTGTCTGGGCTATGTGAGATGTGTCATTATTATCATGTGAGTGTATAGATCTGTTTATATCACAAATATCACTGCCTTTGAGCTGAAATCTTCCCACATGGTAATAATTCTGCTCTCATTTTATTTTACATTTCAATTAGTCAATTTCAAACCGCCATGTTTTCCTTTAAATTGAAGTGTGTAGTTTCTGCACCTGCACCACCAGTGTCACCAAATAGAATTGAAGAAATTATTTGTAGGTTTGTGTGTGCAAGAGAAAAAGAGATGCAGAGAAAATGTGTGCTTTGAAAATGAAGAGTTTTGAAAAGAAGGAAAACATAAAGGGACAGAAAAAATGAAAATGCGGTCATCATGTACTTAACCTCATTTCTTTCCAAACCAATATGACTTTCATCAACCAAAAAGGAGGAATTGACAGATTGTTATTGTCCCTTTTTGCCATGTTTATACCAATAAATGTGGTTATTTACAGTAATCTTTTCCTCCAGTGCGCTCTCTATAATGCCACCAGATTAATGAGTTTATTGAGTTACATTTGAGAACCTGATAAATGTTTGATTCATTCAAACAATCTAAAGAAGGTCAAACCTAAAAGATGATTCAACCTCAAATTGGACATTTCATTTCTGTTTGTCTCTCATTAAGGTTGAGTTGTGCATGAGTTGTGTGGTTTGCCTTAGAAGCTCCCCAGTACTGTAAAGTATACTTTGCATATCATACTGTAAGAGTGGTCCATAAGGTCTTTGAAATATAGTTTAATATTGCATTGATCAGCACAGAAATGGATTATTTTAATACAGACACATTTTTTTAGAAATGGTGACATTATTGTGAAACAAAAATTCTGGGTTGTTTTCAACCCATGGTTGTGTTAAAAACTGTATGAACATTTTTTAAGTTAATCTAACTGGTTAGTTCCATATTTGACCCAACCATGCGGGTTGAAAAAACCTTGTCATCTACACTGTAAAAAAATCCTTTAAAAACACTGCAATTTTCTGGCAGCTGGGGTGCCAGAAAAAATAGTATAATAACAATTTTGTCATGTAAAATTGCATGTTTTTAATGTTTTTCTTGTATATTTGCAGTATTTTTTCTGTAATTTTAGTATTTAAAAATTATATTTTCGTTTTTCTTTTTGCAGTGTAGGCTGCCAACATTATTTAAAAAAATTGGTCAAATAACATGACATCTGTATAGAAATGAACAACATCTGTGATGATCAATGCAATATTGAATTCGACTGTATTTCAAACATCTCACTTTATTGACTCCTTGTACAGTATGAAAACATGACCTCAAGATAATCCTCAAATTTAATTATTGACAGTTCAATCACATTTGCACTATATAATACAATATGTTGGGTTGTCACTCACAATCAGCATTTAGGCTGAAAATGTTTAGTGGTAGTTTCAATTATATTTTGCCATTTAAAAGCACAATAACTCCTTTTAGATTATAGTGTCCAAGTAAACACACACACGCACATGTCTAGTTTATTATCTCCGTGAGGACAGTCCATAGGCGTAATGTTTTTTATACTGTACAAACTGTATATTCTATCCCCTACCCCTAACCCTAAAGATCATAGAAAACTTTTTGCATTTTTAGATTTTTAAAAAATATTGTTCTGTACAATTTATAAGCTTTTTTGCCCATGGGGACCTCAATTGACACGAGTCCCCATGTGTTGGTGTGTATTCAGGTTTAGGTCCCCACCGGGATATAAAAACATGAACACACGCACGCACACACACACACACACGCACGCACGCACGCACGCACGCACGCACGCACGCACGCACGCACGCACGCACGCACGCACGCACGCACGCACGCACACACACACACACACACACACACACACACACACACACACACACACACAGCTGTACCTCAAGGGACATCTCTTTCAAGCAGCTGGGAAAGCTTGTTCTCAGAGCCGCTCAAAGTGGCTTCACAAATCGAGGTTGGCACATCCAAGACTTAACATGTACAGGACACAGCAGCTATGGCCGTGTCCACAATCAAAATGCGTGATGAAACATTTAAAAGCTACTTACTCTAACCTTTGCAAGACTGACAATTTATTTAGCAGGCTGTTTAAAATTCTGCAAAGCAACAGCAGGAGTCCAGATGCTTAATAAAAGCGGTGCAGGTGGAGGATTGTGTCTGAGGGCATTTCCTGCTGTAGAGGAAGGAAGAACATATCACTGCCTTTAAACTGAAATCTTCCCATGGTAATAATTCTGCTCTCATTTTATTTTACATTTCAATTAGTCAATTTCAAACCGCCATGTTATCCTTGAAATTGAAGTGTGTAGTTTCTGCACCTGCACCACCAGTGTCACAAAATAGAATTGAAGAAATTCTGCCATTGGTAGGAAAAATTTGCACCAGCCAATATTGTTGTGTCAGGGTGGTTAGCAAGCTCAAAGATGATATGTTTTGATACTACTACAGAGGTGCCGTGTTTCCGTAATTTCCCCAGCCTATGAATACTGTAGATTACTTACAGTTGTCTCTGTGTATTAAAATGGAAAAACTGTGTTTGCTACCATAAATTAAATAAAACTCATATGGTTTTTCCTCAGATTTACCTGCTCACCGGTGCCATGGTAACTGCCTAGTGGAAGACTATTTGCTAACTGTGAAACTGCAGAGACTGAAAGAGATTTGGACGTTTATCGAGATGCCGGAATGCAGCGTATGATAAACACGCACACACACACACAAATGTTATTGCTGCAATTATGACATGATTATTTCTAGATTGCAATCGACAAAATGTCCCTATTGAGGGTTCTTGAAATTGTTTTATAAAAAACTCTTCCATCGCCATAAACGAAACTGATCGTCCTTTTTGCATCCTTGATGTGTCTTCGACTCCCTGACCTCCACCCATAATGAGGACAGGGACTCTATTCTAAATGCATTGGGACGGTTAACACATCAAAAATGCATAATTTTGTTTACGCGGCTTCCTTTTCCATGCCCTCATATTCATCCTGCCCGAAGTTTTTGTTTGCCGTGACACCAGTGTGACTGGTGGGCCATTATAAATTCTGAACAAAACCTCAATAAGGGATCTCACAAAAATGCAGCACCTTTCTGTGTCACCAGATAATTACAATACAAATAGAATTCTGCCTTTCCATCTGCGTGGTGATTGGTGATAAAGGGGGGGGTAATTAGCATGCAACAACGCACCATTCAACCAAAATTTGTTTTTAACAATTGGCCTCAGTGTGCTCGGCCCTCCCTGAAGCACTTATGTTATTAATGGAACAAAACTGAATTCAAAGAGGTACACATGTCAGACAGTGATTTTCGGCCGCCACAGTCGCTGCTCTGGAGAGACCACATAAAAGACAATTATGAGTCGGAGTAAACCCGGGGATTTTGGGAAACCAAAAGTTAGCATAACATTAATGCTCTTTGATTTGATTTGCATCAGATGTGCACCTTCCGAGATCCTTCGTATTCCGGTGTGTATTCTTTATCTCCTGTCTTTAAAAAGATGAGCCGTGTTGATGGACTTTTAATTACCTGTGAAGCTTTTCCTTCCGGAGTTCATGCAACTGAATGCCGGAATAATCAGTTCATTTGGGTCCCCTATTACTTTTAAATCTAAGCGGGAAGAGCAAATCATGGTGTTGTGTGAGTGAATGAGCTGGGTAAACTGAGGTGTCATGGGAGAGTTTGTGTTGTCACAATTATAATTGTCAATAGTAAAAGAGGAGTGAAATTCAAAGAGGTGAAAACAACAACAGCGTCATGAGATCACTAGGCCTGAATGTTTTATTAATATGTTTTGCTCATGGGGCGAATAGATGAAACACTTGGGGTATTTCACCGGAAGACCGTACTAATCGCCGGCTTATCCAAGCACTATTTCAGTAAAGTCACTGTAGCTCGACATGCCCACTTTACATTAAAGTGATAGTAAAAGTCAAACCTGTATGACTTTCTATCTTCTGCAGAACACAACAGAAGATATTTTAAAGAATGTTGGGTAACCACAGTTTGGGAACCACAGTGGTTTTGTGTCCATACAATAGAGGTCAATGGGTACCGCCATTGTCTGGTTACCAATATTCTTCAAAATATATATTTTTTTGTGTTCAGCAGAAGAAAGTAAGACGAACAGGTTTGAAATGACAAGAGTGCGAGTAAATGATTTGATCACAGAGGTGAAGCGATGGTGTACTCAGAACTGGCCTGTGAGATGGACAATTGCAAATTAGAACCGTCCTTCAAGTCATGTTTGTGTACCATTACCTGATTTTCATCATTCCTTTAGTGAAAGGAATTTTAAATATTAATGTATATTTAAAAATATCACTGAATGACATATTATTATATATGATTTTAATTGTAAATACATTGACATAAGGCTGGCCTTTAAATCACCACATTTTTTTTTTTCATGTTTCAAGCTGCTTGTTTACCTTTTTCCTCACTGCATAAATAGGAAAACATAATATTTTAGCTTTCACTCATGTCTTAAATATGAATACCCCATAGACTGTTTATTTACTGCCAACGTGTCTAACCAAACTAATTACATGGCAGTAAATCCTGCAGAAATAGGGGAAGGAGCGATGTGTGTGTGTAAGAGACAGACAGAGAGAAAAATGGGTAAATGTATATCAGAGAGGCTCATCAGCTCAAGACCACACCAAGATTTATTTGAACTCCATCTCATCCTGACTTGAAGTCCCAATGACACTTCTAGATAATAAGCGTTAAGATATTTCTTTAAGATGTGTGATTTTCTTCTCGCTCTCTCTCTCTCTCTCTCTCTCTTTGAGCTGTAAGGATTAGATTGTGCACTAATAACAGACCTTGTCGCTCTTTTTAAATGGGGCATCTGAAGGGCTCTTAAACCTTGGGAGCTTTGATGAAATAATGTAATCTATAATAATGTAATCTATAACAATGATAGATCGCAGCTGTGGCTGTGAGCTCTGTTTTGACAACCAAAGACATTTTCACAACAAAACACTTGATTTCAATAAATGTTATGCTTTACTGTAATTGAAGTAAATGTTAAAAAGTGCTCCATGTCATTGTATCTTTTACAAATGACCATCAATCAGATGTTTGAAACATGTCAATAGCATTTTATTTGTAATAAACAGCAAATATATTTAGCACAAGTAGTGCATTTGCATTTGCGTTTATCTTTTTAGGTCTTGGTAACATTTTTCGAGCCAGAAATTGATGATTTGACAATAAAGTTTGGCTGATGGCACCACATAAACCAACACATTCTCACTCCCGACTCGTCACATATTTACGCTCGGTCAGGGCACGCAAATTTTACCGTCATTATGAAAATGTATATTAGATATAATTTGCAATGATGATGTTTCGGGGTTTTAATTTAAGTTTAATGGCCAGGATAATTGCGTTTACATGACGCTGTTCAGACAGTTTCACAGATTGAGCAAGTAATGTAACAGTTTATTTATCGTAATATAAAACACATAAAACAAGCAGTCAAAAAGTCATTCAAAAATACAAATAGGCCTATTCTAAGGGTACCAACGTGAAACGATCGATTTGTATGAGGAACAGATGCGAAAGTGATCATCGTCTGCCGTAAATCTCAAATCCAGCGAAGAACGACGTTCAAATACTAGGCTTGTTTGAGATGCACCTTGCCTCGCCTGAAAAGAAGACGAGAGTAGGCGGCTGCAGTAAGGGGAGGAGTGAAAACAGCGCAGGCAAGACGGACACTTCCCAAATCGCGCTGTCGAGTCGACTGGAAACATCAGCAAATGGAATAGATCGCGTTCACGTTTTTTATCACATTTTTCTTGGGCCAACTGAGTTTAAAAGTGAGAAATGTTCTAAATCGTATATTAGACAAACTCTCAACCATGTCTTAAACTTAGAACCTCCTATTTCAAGTTTCCAGTGTATCCCCCCAAAAATATACATTTCAAAATTTTATGTGATATTTATCCTTCTGGGGAGTTCCTATATTGTGTAAATTCTGTAACTCATTTCCAGAAAACACAGACCCTATTTTTCAGAGCATATTTTTCTTTTATTCCTGGACAAAGTGCAATAATTGTGGTTAAATTAGTAAAATGTTGTGAATTATAAAAAAATATATGCAATATATAATATGGAAACTGTGAAAAAGGAGGTAAAACTTTTAAAAAATATGAATAACTTACTTTTGTTAGCTAAGAATTTAATTCCCAAATGTTTATTTTATAATAAACCGTCAAATCATATATAAATATTGCTATGTGTTTCACTACTGTATGGACTCATACACAAAAATACAATACAGTAGTGAAACACATAGCAATGTTTGCATTTGATTTGATGGTTTATTATAATAAATATCAAAAATCTAAATAGTGTGCATTAGGCCTATAGCTGACACACACATGAACACAGTACAGTAAGTTTTGTGTCTGTAAGTCGTTCCCTTTAAATGCTATTGAGCTTTTAAAAAATATTTAAATGTGTATGTAACTTTAGAGACGGTCCCTAAATTCACGAATATCGAACGTCAACGTCAAACCAACTTTATGCCAGTAGGAGTCGGCAGTGAGAACCGGTTGCATAAACATTCACAATCTAAAAGCAAATCCTCATTTTACTTTATTTGATTTTAATCCAAGTTTTAATAAATTGGATTAAAAACAAATATTAAGCATTGCATTTGGGTTATTTGGTTAATAAGTAAGAAAGAAAGAACTGACATAATATTGATCAAAAATATAGATTCAGCCCTAGAAAACCTAAGATGACAACTTTATAACGCTGCCAAAAGCAAAATGCCATTTGATTGCAAAATGGTGTTGTCACAACATCTACCGTAACAGTAGGGGCTGAAGTCGAACCCTGAGCCCTAGGTTGGGCTTGAACCATATGCAGTGGGGTGTATTCACGCTGGAGTGATGCAATTTCAAGGACGATGAAAAACTATGAGAGAGATGACATATAGTTATGCCACACACTTAAAAAAAACTTGCTCTGAACTAGTTGTCAGTCTTAAACAAAGGGCTCTTTTTAGTGGCTGCTAGTTATAATTCATGAACTACTCAAGACTTTCTTGAAGGTCTTTGAAAGTCGGCTATCTAAGCTGCCAGCGACGTACCTGTAACATTGGTGAGAAACAAAGTATGCCAACTCCAGCAACAGCACCTAAATTATCGTAAGAGCCACTTAATTAATAGAGTTTAAAGGTTCATTAAGAGTTTTATTGATTTTGCTGTAAGTCAAGTAAACACAGCTCAAAGCTGTTTTAGAAGGATTTTAGCTTATTCAATTCGCTTTTGCGGGGTAATAGGGTAGTGTGGCCAGTAGAACGAAATGATTGGTGAACAGCGAAGCATCTGAACCACACGAAATGTATGGCACTGAAATACAAGAGTAAAAAACTGGAAACTGGACCGTTTTTTACTACGAACACATCAAAAGCATGCAGTCTGAATGGTGTGATGTTAGCTGTGAGGTCATATTAATGGGTTCCAACAGCACTAGTCTCATACTGACTGTTGTTAAAGGTCAGTGTGGTCTACTTTGATGATATGAGCACTGGGCATGTGACCGTGTGAGTCATTTTGCCTCAAGAGCTGTTAATCTGCTATATTGGCCTTCTTTTACATTGTTCATTGCTCAAATGTAGCGTGTCACTAGGCTACTGTATAGAGACACAGGCTACATAGTTCTCCTGGGTCAACAACAAAAAAAAGAACGTACAAAAAAGAGTTTATTCAAGATGCATTGTGTTATTGTTTTAAGATTGATATTGACATTAAATAATCAATAATCATGTTTCTAAAACCTGTAATAAAATATGTTGCTTTGATAGTAGATGTAGCTTGGAATAAAGGCTAAATAGGAGGAAGAGGGAGCAGACATGTGTGGCCTTATCACAAACATACATACAGAATAAAATCTAAAAACACAAGCAGACACATATGGGTGCATCTACATATGTGCAAATACAAATGCTATTCCCAGATAGCATCTGTCATCACTTGAAATCAGCGCATTTCATGACTCATTTTACATTTCAGAATGAATAAAATAAAATCACAAAAACAAAATAAATCGCAGTTATAGCTTTCTTGTCCTTCATAGAAGTGAGATGTGCAAGAAGTGTGACACAAAACATGACATTCTGTCAGAAAACGCTCATACTAGATTCTTTCAGTGTGCAAATAATGTTGCAGAATAAGCTGATAAAAGTGCACATTCTATTGTGTGCGAAATGTTGTGGGAAGGGTAAGAAAAACGACATCTCTAATAAGTAACACAAACACACTTTAGAAATGAGAGACACCATATTGTACTCTCTGCCTTTTTATAGTCTGAATACTAACTGTCTTCCTCGTCTGGGTTTGTCTGTACGTTAATGGTGGTGCTTGAAAATGACAGGAAATAAAAAAATTACAAAATGGCAAGAAAGAACAACAGGTGAATGGAGGTGAGGACAGTTTTGTTTAATTACTCCAGGACGGAGAGGAGAAAAGTGAGAAACAGAACACAGGAGATAAGAACATGAAAACTGGAGCAACATGTAAGTCTATTTGATATGCAACTTGCTAAATTTTCAGTAACTCTTGCAGTCTGCTGACTTTATGATTAAGAATTAGATCAAAAGAAATGAAAACATTACAAATAGTGTATACTGTGCATGTACAGTATGTCTATCAGACTCAAACTGGAACAGGATTTAGATGCATAATTTGTAGATGGACACTACAATTTATCATGTCGAGAACTGACTTTGATGCTGCTGTGTTGTTTTAATGAGGTGATAAAAGGATGCAGGATGGATTGAGTCTGCTTTCATGATCCGCCCCATTTAAGGCGTAAAAAACCCATAGAGTAAGTAAAAATAATTTTAATAATTTAATTGTGAATTTAAAAATAAATAGAGAACTAGTGTATAAAAATCTAAAAATGTCATAAATTTGTTTGCATTGTTAGTCAGCATAAAGTAATGTGCTGTAAATAATGGGAAAAGTTATTATTTGGATCACTTTGCAATAAGTACAATTTTCAAAACGAGTGATTTTTGTTCCCATTGCCTCGTGTCTGGCTGAGAGACAGAACTTCTGTACAAACTCTAAATGATCTGCCAGTTTTTCTGATGTGCAAGTCAAGGTGTTGCTTCCCAACATCTGGTGCTTTGGCTATGAATGATGGATATTCTGCCCTAGCAAGGGCTGAATTTGTTTTGCTAACAAGTATGTCTGTGCAAATGAATTAAATTAGCCTAGTGCTTGTTTGATACAGTCTGTTTGATTGACCAAGCACAGTCTGTCCCTAAAAGCTCTTAGTGTTTTTTGTTTCCTGCAGAATACCTATAATACATATTGCTGCCTGCAAGCAAGTGCACTTTTTTTCCATGGAAAGATGAAGGAAAGTGAAAAAAAGTTGCATGATGGATTCTTTTTCTGCCAGGCGAAACCGAGGGAATCAAACATCAAACCACGTCAACAAGGCACCTTTTCCAAGTCACTGATTACAGCTGCTCCTCCATCTGTGCCGGGTTTGAAGACTGCGACTCGAATATGCATGTGTGAGAGAGTGTGTATGTAAGCCCAATCAGAACAAACTGCTTCCCAACAGGTAGAGTTTAGCAGTCAATATGTCACATGTCTGTATCCTGCGGTCCACCAGGGGCTTCCCAGCAAAAAGCATAATCAGCGCCACAGTCACACCCCAAAGCGCTTTAACTTCGGGTGAAAATAGAGAAGTTGTTAAGTTCTTTGAGATTGCCTGGAATTTTATGGATCTGAAGTGACATCTGTGGCAGTTTCAAATCAGATATGATTCCTTTTCAAAAATCCAACATTTTCCTGTGGCAGTAAAAAATAAGAATGCTTTTTTACAGTGTTACTGAAACAGAAGTTAAAGAATGTTTCTTGAATATCTCTGATTTTGTTAGTAACCTTCAGTGAAGTGTGATATTTTAGTTTAGCAGAGTTGCATGTTGGTAAACTGAATGGAAGTTCAATGATGTTGCCAATGACTCATAAGTGACAGGAATGTCATAACTGCTTTCGAATGGTTTCCTTTAAATAAGCGTGACACTTAATTTCTGGCTTAACGAAGAACAGGCAACACATGGGATTGATAGGTACATTTGATCTTGATCCCTTTGTTTATTGTTTTATGACACAAGAAGACGCTAAAGTTTGTTTTGAAAAATGACACATTGTGCTTTCAAGAAATGGAGCGTGAATCTTCAGAGAGTCTTTCAAAGTCTGAAGAACCTTAGACAGACACATGCTTTTCACCTTCTTTCCACATAAAAAAATACACAGACGAAGTGGATTTTTAAAAGCCTCTGTGAACTCCAGGTTTTCCACAGAAGTCATGTCTGTGCCCTCCGGCAATATCTAAACAGCAGACAATAAGCAGTCAGCATGCACACTTTAGCTATGAGAATCTTCAATCTTCTGTGCTTATGACACCTGCTATTTGCAAAGAAATGTAATGTGGAAATGTTTCCCTCCTCCCAAAGGCACCCTTGACGTTGTTAAATCGCGAGGGAGTATTGAATTGAGCAAAATATATGCCCTTCACAAGCCTCTCATGGGACGCGACAGCCTTTTCCGCACGTATTCATCACTAACAGGCGTTCACCCTTAATAAACAACTTCGACTACTAAGGTAGTTTTCGCAAAATGCAAGTAATAACATAGTTCTATTAAGAGAACACTTTCCGGCATAATCATCAAGTTATTGCGGCCCAGAAGATTTATTTATTCATTACCAACGCTGAAGATTAGGTTGGAGGCAGAATTACTTTTTAAGAACTGCAACTAAGCAGAAAAAATAGCTAAAAGCCCAGAAAAAGTCCAAGTTCAGTGGTACCATAACAACACTCCATAAACTGACATGGAATAACATTGGTCGCCTTGATCAGACTACACAGCTGAGAGTAAAATGAAAATATAACAGAATTCATATTTAAAATATTTGTATTATTTCACAGTATCATCAAGGTTGTGTTAACTGGATAATCAGTTTTAAATTTAAAAAATGTATTTTAGTAATAAAAACCTAAATATAGTACAAAAACGCACTTATGTGTATACCTACTGTACATACCAGATGGTCCTCAGCAGCATATACTGTATATCTTAAATAGTAAAGTAATTACAAAAATTGGCTCACTGAGCTTTGACTCTGAAAAAATATTTGTGATTGAAGCTAAGCTTTCTTTAAATCATGGCTGACATGGGTAGAGGTTCATTCATCACATGACAGCGAGGGCAAGTCTGAAGCTGTCGAAGTCCTTATGGGGATTTTTGACTGACAAATGCGAACAAGTGTCACTTCTGCCCCACTGGCCAATTCCATTTCTCATGTTTGAGTGTTTCAGATATAGACTACTTTCGCAAGATGTTAACACTGGTCCAGAATCACATCTGGTTTAATTTTTTAATATAATTAATATTAATTTTTTAAATCTTATATTAAAATATTTAATCTTAATCTAATTTTATTTCATCATAAAGACGCGTTATGTTTTTATGTTTATTATTATAATTTATATTTTATTATAATGTTTCTATCTACATACACTGCAGGTCCCCTTACATGGCCTAGACAGCATGTTTCGTAAATAGGTTATCTCCTTCGACAAAGAAGCGAACATGTGACGACATCTTAGTTCTGTGTCTGCCTCCAGTGCTTCGAAAGGAAATTTCATACACTGGACCTTTAGGCTGATCATGCCTGATGTGTTTTGTTTACAAACTTTTATGTTTACAATGTATTAGTGTATATTGCTTATGAACGGTGTCAAACTTCATGCTGTACATTAAGTAAAAAGCATTTAAGTTTTAATATTCATGCATTGTTTCATGAAATAGACTCATTAGTATGAGGAGTTCAAATCACATGAAACTGCACATCAGATCACAAATCCAGACAGACTAACCCTGCTGAACTGAACATGCCAAACGTTCACTACAACATCGATTTGCACTTTGAGTCTCCAAACGTAATAAATGTGAGAAATTTGAGTATATTCTCAATTGTTTACATCACATTTTGTGTAACAGAATCACCTGTCATCACTGTTTTCCACCAAAGTATGCACACAGTGCAGTGTTACTGTGGTAAAACTATGTGAAATCTGAATGAGCCGAACACAATATCATTTCTAAAATCTTTCACTCAGAGAGAAACAGTTTTACCACTAAGGGAGTAAAATTAATCTCATTCGGATTTATTGGTCCATAGCATGTTCTATAACTAGACATGCCACAAGCTACAAAAAGTTCTTAAAATCTAGTCCCAACTTACTTTGGACAGACAAAATGTCAATGAGTCAGTGTCATTGACATGGTTTAGAATGAGTTCATTGTGTTTAAAATGTGAGTTCAAACTGTTTTATTTAGTGAATGTTGGAAAAGCATTTGATTAGTTTTGAAATGCTACATTTAGAAAATACTACATTTTTAAATGTGAAGTCAACATTTGTTTTTTTCACTGCTGCTATTGTGTTGTGCCCCCAGGGCCACCCTGAGAAAAAAAATGTTTCCTCTTCAGATTCCCTGAAGAAAAATCACTAAACATGAAATATTGTCTGTCATGTCTTTAAATAATGCATTTGTAAGTGTTATAAATGATGCAGACTTTTCCACATGCTAACAAAGTACTAATCTTTTTTCTTTTTGTCAGAATGTTAAATGTCACCTGGGCAAATTGTGAATGAATTGTAGGCAATGTTTAATTTCTTTGCGCACGCTATCTGCTTTGTTTCGCTTTTATGTCAGGCAGACATAAAAAAAGGCTGGCAAACGTCTGGTAAGCGCAACACCTACAGTAACACCTGTTAAGTTGCACTACAGGAGATTAGTGAAAAAGAAGCAGGGTTTTTTTGCCTGGAAAGTCGCTCTGTTCACTGCTGTGAATTCGCTTCTTATATTTAAAGTTGTTTCTTTCATCAGTGCATAAAGTGTATTGCCATTGACGATGATTGAACACATCTTAAATTCAAGTTGCTTTTTCATAGCGAGTTTGTAAATAAAAAGCAAATCACCTCACTGGAAAACATGATTTCCCTTTCTGTCGGTTTCTCGACATTGTGTCGAGACAGAACAGGGTTTGAACTTGAGAACCTATCATCTCTGATCATACTTTTAAAAGGTCAATGAACTTAGCGAATGGCATGCCAGTCTCCGCCCCGATGGCGTGCCCATTCATTCACCTTTTGTTCTTTGGAACAAGCGAGGCATCACATGCTGAGCGTTATTATCTCTGAAATCTACTGAATTCTACAACGCAGAACAGCGGACTCATCCTCTTGTGTGACTTCCCCTGGGCTTTCGGTAGTGGACCTAGGTGTCTAAAGGAGCAATTTCTCTAAAAGAGCTGAAATTTCCGACAGCGTGCTCGTGTCCACGTTCCGCGATCCAGTTCGCCAGGAGCCCGCTCAGCTTTCGGGGCATTCTGTTTACCTCGGTTCAAGGCGAGTCCCGTGCTTCGGGCTGAGGTTGCCACCCTTCTGGCGAAAGGTGTGATCGAGCCCCTCCCTCCGGCCCCTACTTCATCATCCCTAAGAAAGGTGGGAGGCTGCGCCCCACCCTGGACCTGCACACTCTGAACAAGGCCCTTCACAGGCTCCCATTCAGAATGTTGACGCAGAAGTCCGACATCAGGATTGGTTCGTGGCTATTGACCTTAAGGACACATACTTTCATGTTTCGATTTTCCCTCGTCACAGACCGTTCCTTCAGTTTGCCTTCGAGGGTCAAGCATATCAGAACAAGATCCTGCCCTTCGGTCTTGCCCTGTCTCCACGTGTCTTTACCAAGGTCACGGAGGCTGCTCTCACTCCCCTCAGGGAGCAGGGCAAGTGTATTCTCAACTATCTCGACGACTGGCTCATCTTGGCGCACTCGCGAGATCTGTTGTGTACATACAGGAACCTCGTACTCCTGCACCTCAACAAATGGGCCTGCGGGTCAACTTGGACAAGAGCAAGCTCTCCCCGGTGCATTGCATCTCTTATCTCGGTATGGAACTAGACTCTGTCACCATGATGGCGAGCCCAGTCAATGCAGCGTTGCCTGACACTCTTCAGGCGGCAAAGTGGAGAGACGTGTCCTTTCTCCGTGCTGGAGTCCCGATCGGGCAGGTCTCGAGGCGCGTCATGGTGACAACAGATGCCTCCCTTTTCGGCTGGGGTGCTGTGTGCAATGGGCATGCAGTGTCGGGTTGTTGGACGGGCTCCATACCCTCTTGGGACCTCAATGTGGTTCTCGTGGGCCTGGGAAGGGCCCCATTTGAGCCCCTAGGGAAAGCCGCTCTACCTCATCTCACGACGAAGACGGTTCTCCTAGTGGCGCTCGCCTCCATCAGGAGGGTAGGGGATCTGCATGCACTCTCTGTGTCCAACGACTACATAGAGTTCGGACCGGGTGACTCCCACGTGGTACTGAGACCCCGGCCTGGCTACGTGCCCAAAGTTCCCTTCAGGGACCAGGTGGTGAACTTGCAGGCGCTCCCCCCTGGGGATGAAGATCCAACCCCTGCCGTGTTGTGTCCAGTACGCACCCTGTGCCTCTACTTGGAACGCATGCAGAGCTTCAGAAGTTCGGAGCAGCTTTTTGTCTTGGCGCAGAGATTGGCACACTGGATAGTGGACGCGATCACTCTGGCGTACCGGTCCCAAGATCTCCCACTGGCAGTGAGAGCTCACTCCACCCGAGATGTAGCCTCGTCGTGGGCACTGGCTCAGGGCATTCCCAAAAGGTGAATGAATGGGCATGGCATCTTCCTTTTATACCTGTATGCACGGGGCGGAGACTGGCATGCCATGCCATTTGCCATGTTCATTGGCCTTTTAAAAGTACAATCAGAGAAGATAGGTGCTCAAGTTCAAACCCCATTCTGTCTCGACACAACGTCAAGGAACGGAGGTTTCATCCGTAACGAGACGTTTTCCCCTGTCAAAATTCAACTAATACAAAATCCACCACATCATATTTTCAATTGGTTCCACTAATTAGCATTGCTGACGCCCCCAAACTAGCCACATGCCATCGTCCCAAACTAATTCATATTCTGCAATTGGATTAATGTGTATTCAGATAAGCTTCAAATGGTGTCATGAGTTTCTGATTTTCACTCTGCCTTGCAGTTGAAAAAGAGCAAAATTACACATTGCTTATTCCTTGCCCTTGGGTTTGCAGAACAGACAAACATAAAAGATTCTTAATGTCAAATTTCACACAACAGTAAGCTGCTTTCTGAGCATCTTTGTGAATCATGTGTGACTGTCACAGCTCCAGCTCTTTCCCTCTGTTTCTTTACCTTCTTTTGCACCTTTTTGAGTAACTTTCCAGGCTTCTTACTATCTCCAATAGTTCTTTATGATAATTACATTTGACTTTGTAGGACCTTTCAGTATATGGGTATTCTTAAAGAGCAATGGACATAAACTTATCTGAAGGAAGGTTTTAAAGTTTTGTTTGTTTTGTGGTATGAAAAAAGGATTAATTTTACATTAAGCAAAGAGATACACTCACGCTTCACATGCACCCCGATGACATACACTCAAAAAAATATTTAACCCCAAAAGTTAAAACTTATGTATTTCAATTACATGTCAATTTTCCATCCAATTTATTCACATAAATCCAACGTAAAATGTAAAAATTTTGTTTAAGCTTTACAATCACGTTCAGTTTACGTGAACAAAATAAATAAATTTTATGTGAACAAATAAAGTGTGATTTAAGTTAGTGTGATGAATAATCTTTACTCTTTTTAAATAACTTCTTGTTACTTGCTTTATATAACTATTATACATCTTTAATTCTATTAAATAAATGGTCAAAAACATAATTTAATTAACAAGCATTTATTGTTGCAATTGCTCCTTGAGTCAAAGTAACAGCCATCTTAATACCTGGCAACCCAGTCTCTCTCACAACAACCATGTTCAGATGCTAAAATGAACGAAGCTGAGAACATAACAGACCAGACAAGCATAAAGTCCACAGTACTGTGTTTTTCCAACCCGATCTCACAGAATTTCCAAAAAAAAAAATCTTTTACCATTTTCAAGGTAATTAAGTTATCCCTGCTCAGTACAGTGTATTTCAATAAACAATCAAGTCACTTAAAGAAAATAAAATGTACAAATATATATAAAAAATAAAGAGGAACACATTTCTAACTTGACAGTTTACAGTAACACATTTTTAACATTTAAACTTGCTGCTTTATCTGCCTAAACAAGCTCTTAGTTAGGTATGCAACATACCTAAAGATTTCCAGAGACAACCATTCAAGATTGTCTTATTTTAGGTGCAGTAGCAAAGTTTCCTTACTCTGTTTTGACACAACGAAGCAGAATATTACCAGAACATAAGAACATAGGAACTACAAAATCCTGACAGAGATTTTTTTTTCTTCAGAGAAATAACATTAACAGTGTCAGTGCTGCTGCAAAACAAGTCATCAGATATGTTTCTGGACTGGGTCAACAGCAGAAGAGTTCACACATTTTGTGTCAAGAGTATCAGAGACACAGGAAGGAGAAAGGCATCTCAGGTGCATTCTCTTGCATTAGTGTCATCAGTTCGTAGAACATGCCTTTCAGAATATTCATGTCCCATCCCTGTAAGTTTACGTTTTCAATGTATTTCCAGTCGTTGGAAACATCAAGGCAAGCAGTAATTCCCAATTTACTGAAACATTTTAATTTTAAGAGCTTGAATTTTTGGGGAAAGCTTGCTGCCATCCAAATTCATCAGTACCTTCTGGAAAAATTCAAATGTGAATTTGAGACTCTGAGGGTAGCTTAAGTTGAGAGCGTAGATCAGGCCAAACAGCATCACTATTCCAAAGGAAATACTCTTCAAGTGATGTAGCAGCATCACACCCTCTATAGCTACTCCAATATCCTCTGGAACTTCCTCAGCTGCACCTTCTTTATGGATCACATAAAGCCCCAGAGTGGTCTCTGAAATTCCTCTCTCAGCTTCTTCAGGGTTGCAGTCCTAAGTCAAAAAGAAAAAAACAAACAAACAAAAAAACTAACAATTAACACCTTGTCCAGTTTACTGATATATTGGACACATGTAAGTTAGAAGGTCCTTTTAAAAAGTACATATACAAACCTCAAATTCTTTGATGAGAGTTGTAATGTCCTCATTGAGGTACACACACAGACACTTTATGACACAGTCTCGTTTGATGTATACGTCATCACACTAGAAAATGATTAAACAATGTCAAATAAACTGGTTGTACTTTAGCAATTGTAATTAGTTTTATAAAGAAGTAATATACATTTTACTACACCTTGTCTGCAGTTGTCATAATGCGTGATATCTTCTGTCCAGAAGCACCTCATTTGCTGTTGAAGACCTTATGCAGATTAAAAGTGTATCTGTCCAGCTGCCCGAAGAACATTGACAGAAGAGGCACTGTAGTTATCAGCATGAATTCAGCATTTATCTGAGAGAAAGTGGAAAATAAGGAAAGAAAAGAAATATATGGTTACTGTAAATCAATTTATTGCAATTTACAAAAAAAATGTCTTGTGTTTACAACACTTACTTCATTTACTGTGAACAGTGCCGGCCACCTGCTTTGTAAATCAGAAACCATTCCCATGTCCTCAACCAATTCTTGTCGCCTATAGGAGAATGTCAATTGCATTTTTTCCTTGATGACTGCCTCATTATTTTTCTTTTTCACTTCAGTTAAGAGAGCAATTCTTTCCTTCTCCATGCTCTCAGCTGTTTCTCCTTTTGGGAAGCAAGGAAGGAAATTTACCTCAGCTTTCCTTGGCTTTTTGATGTTTGCTGCTGCTTTACCTTGACCTTTACGCTTGTTCTTAAGAGAATTCACAGCGATTTCAGGGTGTCCAATCTTGCTGAGTTTTGAGCGAAAATTAGCCATCTTAATCTTTAAGTAGTGTTTCCATCCTTCATGGCCCGTGTGAGTTCCTTTTTCCCTCAAGTAAGGGTGGGCATTTATCAGGGCTTCAGCTGCCTGATCAAGTTGACTATCAGTGGGATATGCAGTAAACCTAAAGATCTGCTCTGCCATGCCTTCAAGAATGTCCGATCTTAGTTTTGGTGGTGGAATAAGTAGTGTTCCACTTTTGTTGAACTCTGCATCAGCTCTCTGAAGCTGAATTTCAGCAGAGCATGAAAACCGAGGAATTACAAAAACCTGAGGCCAAGAACAGGTTCTTGACTCAGGAGACAAAACTACGACAGTATCAGCACAGCTGCATACCGAGTCATCAGACAAGTTGACTTCTTGGGCTGGGTCAATAGAAGAGGGGCTTACATCTCTCACGTCAGCAGTATCACAGGTAGCTGTACTAAATGCACTGGGTGAAGGTGTGGTGGAGCAGTAAGGTAAAGCAGGCTCAGTCTCTAGCATGCTGGAATTAGAGTCTTCAGTTGATAGAAAAATCAGTTTCAGGGTATCCCTGTCTTCAATTTCACTGGTAGACATGAGATTCACATATTCATTTCCAAAGTCCTTATCTTTGTACTGCAGCCTGAACTTTTGCTTCAACCCAAAAACTGTGATTATGTCATGGACAAGGTCATCGACAGACATCGGGATTCCTTTCTTGAGTACAAGTTTTCTTGCATCATCCTCCCCACCAAAAACAATCCTCAGAATCACTGGACTTGACATTTTTCTTTTCTTTTCTAAAAGAGGTAACAAAGTTGAAAAAGAAATGAACACAGTTTTTTTTATTGTTACTGTACTAAATAAACATTTAAACGCTAGCACATAAACGCTTTACCTTATATGAGAATGTGCCTCTTCAGGGTTACCATTCGTCTTCCTCCTACCATATAATCAAACAGTGGATAAGCATCAGTTAGCTGTTCAAGATCAATCAGGGCAACCTCTCTATCAGGTGAGACAGTCAATTGAAAAGCTCTGAAATGTTCCTGATACCATGCACATAGTATCTTCACAACAAAATGCAAAGTGCTCTTGACGATACACATTTGAAGAATTTCAGCAAACTCTGGCAGACCACCAGCTGACCCAAAAGCAATCAGCATACCCGTTCTATAATTGATCCCATTGTTTGTCACATTATTTGCAAGATGGACCTCACTGATTCCTGGATATTTCTCTTTTAACCCTGCAACAACTTCCTTGTTTAAGACATCAACAGGAAGTGTGGAGACCTGTGTAACTTCTAGAGTGGATGTCTTAAGCCTACATGAATGGATTAGATAAGCAATCATTTGCTGGTGTTTGGCAGCCAGTGTGAGCGTGATGTTTTTGAAACAATTTGTATGGCGAGCAACTTTCTTAAAGAAACTATGTTTCGCCTCGAATCTCATAGTCCATTGCCCCAACAAAGGTCCAAAACACTTAATCATTTGTGGATAGTGTTCCACATAATGATGTTTTGGCAACAACTGTGATGGAAAGAGTTCAACAAATTTGTGTCTGTGCTCAGCAATTTTGCAGTTTAAGTAGGCTATGGTTTCTTCATTTTGAATAGGGGCAACAGCAAGTTCAACTATTTCTTTCAAATCAAGAAGTATAAGCCAGGCTGGCTCAGGCTCTGGTATCAAGTCCCCAATAATGAATGGAAGCAATCTCAATAAATTCCAATTCTCATGTGCATTGCCTCCAATGGACCTTTTGGAGGCATATGTACATGGAATAATGTGAGGTCTGTTGGTTTTATCACCCCACTTATAGGGAAAGTTTAAGATCAGTGTGTTGAGAGTATGAAGAGACAGGTGCTTTTTGGAAACAAATTCTCTTAAACAAAGTGCAATCTCCACTGGCACAATGCCCTCAAATAAGTCGTGTGCAATGTCAGGAGGGTAGCCTTGAGTTACATGAAAGTGAGATAATTTCTCTGTTAACGCAAAACCCCTTTTTACTCCACAAATTGTGGAAGAGTTTTCCTTTGCAGATGAAACGTGTGTCTCATGAGTTCCCTTAGTTCTAAGGGCAAACTCCCCAGTCTGAACAGATAGAGCCTGGATCTCTAACCTCTTCGCTACACAAAACCTGCAAAAGTACTCACCAGAAAAACTCTCTATAAAACCGGCTAAACTGTGTACCCCTAGATTATCTGCTATGACAGACTGGACTGTACCTTTCACAAACCGTCCCAGTTCTGGAATATACACCCCGTGACTCTCTAAAGTAATCAATTCCTGAAAAAGAGGCTCTAAAATTGTGCCATACCCATGTGACTTCACATGCTCACTCTTGCATAAAACTGCCAAATAGATAGAAGAAAGTATTGAGTTGCATCCAGGTGGCAAGTTATTCAAAATCCAATAGACCCCACAAAGTTTGTGTTTCTTGCGTGAGGTGCCTAAGGGGTTACAGAGTTCAAAATCATCAATGTACAATGACAAAGATATTTTTAATTCCTCTCCACAAAAAAAAGAGTTTTCCTTGAAATATAGACCATCTCTTATGGACCTGTACTGCTGTTCTTTCTGTTCCCCTGAATCAGTTGTCTGTCTCTCGTGGTCATCAATTACACAGTTTAAAATATTACTGCAACTGAACAGCTGCTGAAGAGAAGGCAAAATAGGTATATACTGATATGTCTTTTTAGTCTTTTGATCAAGGATAAACTCAACTGGCTCTACAACACGAACATGTTCCTTGTAGAACTGTTTGCGTTTAAAAGCTGTGGCAAGGGGGCCACCTTTTTCTATGGCTTTAACCAAGGAATATGACTTACCCACTGCTTCAGAAAGCTCTTGAATGACAGACTCATCAATTTCTAAATTGTGATTTCTAAGAATGTCAGAAATTATGCTACGAGTCACTGGAATTGATGCCAAGGTTAATGAATAATGTAGTTCATGAAGTAATTCATCGACTGCTGTGGCTGGGACATGCAAAATGTTTTCCAATTTTAATAAAACAAGGGCGATATTCAAAACACTTGCCTTAGAAATATCTTCATCATTATTAATGTCACTGCATAACAAAGATTCTGACAATGAATCTGTTGAACAAGAGGGAAAATCAATATGAGGACTGGCTGACTCCTGACAATCTGCAGAGATTGTGACAACGTCTGAATTAAAATCGGTTAGACAATGGGGATTGTGCTTCCTATTTTTGTGTGTATGAAAGGTATTATAAATGTTACTTTTAAATGTACATTCTTTAAACACACAAGTCACAGTTTCATGGTTGCGCAAATGCTCATTTACATGTCTGAAGTAATCTCTTTCATTTGACTCAATGCATGTACACAGCTGACATGAAAAGGTGGCTAATTGGCCTTGTTTTGGAGATGACTGATCTCGGTGGGCACGGTATATGTGACTAAAGAGATTTTTCCACGATTTAAAAGTGCAAGGACAATTACTATATACACAAGGATGGCTAAACCTTGACCCAAAATGTCCGTGTTTAAGCTTTGAATGTTTAAGTAAATCATACCTGCTAGATACCTCTGTGCCACAGACTTTACATTGCCACATTCCCAGAACTCATTCACCTGAAAGTACAAAAATACATCAACAACTGAAATCAACACACTGAATTACAATTACAACTAATTACAAAAAACACACGTACCTTAATTGAATGATTTTCTCAAACCAGACTTAAAAATACGCTGGAAAAATCTAATTTTTAGAGGTCTCTGAAATAGTAAAGATGACATTTAGTTAGACTTTGTGTAAAGCAATTATAACTCTGCATGCATGTTCCATTTCATTGACATCATTTACACGTGTGCAGGTCGATAACGTATAAATGCTTGATTAGATGTGTTTGTGGAACGTTTCTGCATTAAGTGCAAAGAATATAGCATACTTCTATAAGATCGATTTATCGTGTTATTACAACGTTTTACCATAATGCCAATGAATGTCGACATAATGAAGCTGTTATTTTCGGTATTTTTTAAAATCATGAATGTATGCGTAATCTGTTAGATGCAAAATGCAAACAGTCAATCGACAACACATATTAAAAAGAACACTCGTTTTAAACTTGAAGGAAGTAAACATCAAGTTTATTCGCCTAAAGTAACTTACGTGATGGCAAAACTATTATTTTAATTCGTGTGAAGTACAGTGATGGCAAAACGATGTCTCTTATTAGGCAAAGCTTTATCATTTAGACAGTTGTTGAAGCCTAAAATTTTTAAAGATATCCTACCTTTTGTAATATGCCGAGTAAGCAACGTGCTTTCGACAGCTCAGCTTCCCTCCAAAAGAAACCTGCTCAACAACGTGCTTCCGCAATCAGTCATTTTTACTCTAAGGCGCATGCGCAGCATCTACATTTGCGCCTTACGGCAACGAATCAAGTAAAGTGTATGTAATTTCATCACATTGATCTTGAATGCATTATATTTATGTCATGTAAAAGTAAATCAAAAGAATAATATGTATTTTATACTTTTTTAAATATATTTTATTTAAATTATTTGCCTAATATGAATTACTGACAAGAATCATTTTTTTGAGTGTAGAATGCCATAGAAGAAACTTTTTTGTCTGAATGGTTCCACAAAGAACCATTTTAACATCCAAAGAACTTGCCTGTTTCACAAAAGGCTCTTTGTGGTGAAAAAAGGTTCTTCAGATTATAAAAAAGTACAAAGTAAGAAAGAGATGGTTCTTAAAGAACCTTTGACTGAATGGTTTTTTGTGGAACAGAAAATGATTCTTTTTATGATATCGCTGTGAAGAACCTTTTAACTACCTTTATTTTGAGAGTAATATATAAAGTATTTTATTACAATTGAAAAAAATTAGTGGCCTTTATGCAATCATCTTTAATACTCATGTTCACGAGAGTAAGTCCACATTTCTGATATGTGCCTGTGTTGTTATAATTCCTGTGTTGTTTTACTGCATTGCAATGTCAATTATCTCACCTTGCGGTTCAATTGTAAAATAACTGTACCATGAGAAACAGGATTCAACAATGTTAATTGCCTTTGACAGATAATCTGGTACCGCCCCAATTCCAAATGGGCAGAAAGAATAGGTTGGGAAATCAAAAATGTAGACGTATGTGTTTGTGGCAGTGGGGGGCTGATGGTAATGTGGAAAAATACAGCAGCATCCTGTCTGAAGTATCACCTATTTTTCAGGACACTGCATTTTCAGGTCAATGGAAAAAAGTTCAAACCTAGATCATTGCTTTAACACAATTTACAAAGAACTCAAAGCAATCGCAATGCAATGCATAAATGCAAGCACAGCACTTTCCTAATTTGCTTTTTCCCTTACCGAAAAAAAGGAGAGAGAGTTTACCATCAACATAATATTTGTACTTGTTCTCATAAAGACGTTTTACTTCAGCTCTCTCTGAATCCATTAAAGCTCTTTGTAAAGCCTGTCTGCTGATGAAGAGAGGCAATGTTAGGCCCCTGCAACACTTACAGCTTGTGGAGATGCCTCTCATAATCACATCATGTTCTATATTTGTATCACCAAGCTTTAAATTGGTATATATTGACAGACAGTCAAACCAAAAATTATTCACATTCAGATATATTTTTTACTAGTTGTACAGGACACTGTAGTTTATTAATGCAAGTGAGGATAGCAAAATGAAGAAAACTGTGACATTTTACAACAAAATTTTTCGTATAATAAATATTTATAAAAATTTAAAAATAAAAATATTATACAAATTTGGGAACAAATTATTCAGACACTTTGACCTGAACATGCTTTGCAAAAGTGTTTTTTCTTTCATTGCTAATGCAACCTTTTTACACGACAGACTAGACAAAATTAAGCATTGCTTGGAAATTGGTTGCCCTAAATTGGTATTACATAATTGTGCAGCCTACTTTTATTTAATTATTTAATTAATTTAACAGCTGGCTATTCAACCTAATCCATGTGAAAAATGTTGAAAGTGTCTGAATAAAAAAATAATAAAATGGTTTGACTGTTTTACAAGTTATATTTTAAGTAATATAATAAAATATATTATAAATTAATATATTTGTATCAATGTAGAATGTAAAACAAAACAGTGTTAAAAGGAACCCTTAGAGCGTTTTCTTTTCAATTTCTACACCAGCCAGCAAGCAAATACGCATTTAACATTTATTAATAAGCTTATGTATGTGGCAAGAGCAGCCTCTTAATCATCTGTACTCATCCTACTGGATCTATCTGCTGCCTTTGACACCGTATAAGTATATTCTACTATATACTACCCTGTAAAATGTCTCTTATATGTTATTATCCCCCATTTTCTGTAAAATAGTCTTTATTTTATATATGCACAATTTAGAATCATTTAGACTGTAAATCGTATTATATTGTATTGTCATTGTGTTGAATGTCTGTACTAGAAGCTTCCAACACCAAAGAAAATTCCTTGTGTGTGCAAGCACACTTGGCAATAAAGCGCTTCTGATTCTGATTCTGAATCTGGTTAACCACCACATCCTCCTGTCTACCCGCAAGGCTATGGGTGTCTCTGGAATGGTGCTACAGTGGTTCAAGTCTTACTTCTCAGGTAGGTCATTTAGAGTATCCTGGAGAGGTGAGGTCTCTGAGTCCCAACATCTCAATACATGGGTGCCTCAGGGCTCAGTGCTTGGACCGTTGCTATTTTCCATATATATGACATCCCTAGGTTCTGTCATTCGGAAACATGGCTTTTCCTATCAGGATAATACACAACTCCACCTGTCATTTCAGCCTTTATGATCAGACTGTTTCTGCATGCATTTCAGCATGCCTGAGTGACATTTTGCTCTGGATGAAGGACCATTACCTGCAGCTGAACCTTGCAAAAACAGAACTGCTTGTAATCCTGGCCGACCCAAAGATTCATGACAACCTCTCCATTCAACTAGGCTCAATAACCATCACACCTTCCAGAACGTCCAGAAACCTGGGAGTGGAAATCGATGATCAGCTAAACTTCATGGATCATGTTGCCAGCACCGCCCAGTCCTGTAGATTCATCCTCTACAACATTATTGAAAATTAGACCGTTCCTGTCCGAGCATGCTATGCAAATCCTAGTCCAGGCTCTTGTCCTGTCCAGACTGGACTATTGCAATGCGCTACTGGCTGGACTCCCAGCTTGCATGACCAAACCTCTACAGATGATCCAGAATGCAGCAGCAAGAGTGGTCTTCAATGAACCGAAGAGAGCACAAGTCACTATCTTCATTAAGTTACATTGGCTCCCAATAGTCGCTCGCATCAAATTCAAAACTCTGCTCTTGGCCTACAAGACCACCACTGGATCAGCACCCCTATATCTTCACTCGCTAATACAGATTTATGTATCCACCAGATCCCTACGCTCTGCAAACGAACGACGTCTTGTAGTGCCATCCCAAAAAGGTAAAAAATCGCTATCACGTACCTTCTCTGGATCTGTTTCACATTTGTGGAATGATCTGCCTGCTGCTACAAAACCAGCAGATTATGTAGCCATCTTTAAGTATAGGCTGAAAACACATATCTTCTGTCAGCACCTCAACGATTAGTTCTGACTTCTATTTCTTTTCTACTCTATCTATCCTTGTCCTTATGTTGCTCCAATTGCTTCTATTGTTTACCTCATTTGTAAGTCGCTTTGGATAAAAGCTTCTGCTAAAGGACTAAATGTAAATGTAAATGTAAATTAATAAGCTTCCTAAATGTGGTC
Source organism: Triplophysa rosa (assembly GCF_024868665.1). Classification (NCBI taxonomy): domain Eukaryota; kingdom Metazoa; phylum Chordata; class Actinopteri; order Cypriniformes; family Nemacheilidae; genus Triplophysa; species Triplophysa rosa. The sequence continues at coordinate 29,934,995 of NC_079890.1, forward strand.
ATCCAACTTTATAAATACTTATGTATATCTGACTGTACCCTTACCTCCAGTTTTATCTCATCGCTTCAAAGACTTCATAGATGGCTTAAAGTCAAGACCACAATGTCAGATTATATCCAGTTAATGATATTTGGACATTATGAAGTAAACAATGCAGATGCATATCTGGGAAAATATATACATATTAATATACAGTATATCATATTTTACATATATTACCTTAAATACATTAAATCTGACATCTTGTCTGTTGAAAGAAAAGCAATTTCTTGTCTTTCTCTCTTCCTCCTCTCCACTCACTTTGTAGTTGAGAGCACCTTCGCAGCCAAGACACTAGATACTCAAATGTTCTTATGAACCTCAAAGAGAAGGAACTCGTAAAAGGGATTTTTTGAAAGTGAGTGATGGCGAGAGATAAAAAGAAAGAGCTCAAGGTGAATAGCTTGAGAATACACATGTGGAGTGGCTTAAGCCAAAAGAATGAAAAAGAGAGCAATGAGGATAGTTGAGAAAGAAAGAGAGATCAGCCCAAAGTAAAGAAGTGTTGCAGAAGAATGATACATTTCAGGATTTAGTGGGGACGTGACAGGAGCGTATGAGGAATGGAAAGAGAAAGAGTGGGAGAGGATAAAGGGATAGATGTCACTAGCCGTAGGCCGGGTGAAAAAGGTGTCGGTCTTATAAGTTGAACATGTCATCGTGGGTCTGGACACAAGTCTTTCAGCTTAGTACAGACGCTTGCCTGACAAGACAAGCATAAAAATACTGACAGTTGGGGCAGTGTGTGTGGGGGGGAACGCACACAATAACACATTTGACAAAAATAAACTGTAGTCCACTAGTCTGGAACTGACATGCTGTTCATGCTATCATGAATTGATTAGAATTCCCATTAGCTCTGTTGCTGCCTGTGGTTTTATAAGGTGGCTGGCTAAAAGAAGCATCCTTCCCGCCATGGATGCTCATTCGTTTATTAAGCCAGTGATGCATAACTGTAGTTTTTAGGTAAAACTCTGGATGTTGCTAGATTATATTGCTGATACGAAACATGTGATTGGAAAGTATTACCTTTGGAAAACCATTTTGAGGATTACATTTGTTTTTAAGTAGAACTCATTTAAGTAGAAAGAACGTAACAGCATGCAGTCTTTAATTTGCTTTGTTATATGATAGCTATTCAAATGTAGGCATTTGTTCATATACAGTTTCTGGATTTTTTTTACATTTATGTTAATTCACATTACTGTATGTGTTGTAAGAATTGTTTAAAGTCACCATGAAACGGAAGTTGCAGTTGACTTCTTTTCCGTATTACATAGGCATAATTTGCGGGTGGATGGGTGGGTCATGTCCCCACCACTTTTTGCCAAAGTCAGTTTTGTCCCCACCACTTATTGTAAGAAATAAAAAATACGGAGCGTCTATTTACCCGTGCAAGTAGCCCGCTTTGTAAGCAGAGGCTATTTATACTAACTCCGGCTATCAGTTTCAGATTGGAATAGACAAAATGTAAGAAAGGCGCACAAAGCTTAACTGCTCCGGTGGCGTAGAGCGTAAAGCAAGTGTTACCTCCTTCATGTCGTCGTGGGTTCGCGACTGCTGTTTGCTGAACTTTTTCCCTATCACATATCAGATTGTAAAGGTATTTATTTTTAATAAAAAGATGAAAATATTAGAAAATGGCTGTTCAAGTCATACATGTACCAAACATTTTGCGCTTAATTGCAATTTGGTGCTATATATTCGTCCTTATTGTTCTCGACATGCGGTTGCTATCGCCTATTGCAAGATTAATTACATTTTGATACTTGATAGAAAACTCCAATAAATGTAAAAAGTCACAACTTTGTAGTTTCATGAGTTCAAAACAAAATTTAGAAAGTTTGTTGTATATTTGTAGCCTATCATGCAATTTCCCCTGTATACTTGAACGTATGTCCTTATTAGCAGGGGGTTGTCAAACACCACATTTTTAACATGGGGAAAACACATATTCGTTTCAGTAGTTTTTGTTTCATCACGAATTAATACGTTTAATTACGTACGGCAACAGGGTCCGTGTATCATTTGATCATTTGATTATTCCATTCAATATAACAAACGGAAAAAGAAAAAAAACAGTCGATATTTCGTTTTTCCGTTTTTCTGTATGCACAAAAATAAAAAAACGATGTTTTTCTTCTTATTTCAGCTTGAAACGGGAAATCCAATAAATAAATAAACCAAAACGAAATAACGACCCTAATTATAGGTTTTTCATTTTTGGGTGATTTTGCACGGATTTCTGCGCGCGCAGGCGCACTGTGTGAGCGCGGCAGCGCGCCTAGAGCTCTTCACGAATCTCGCGATCGATCAGTTATCATTTACAATGGCTTCACTCGAGCTGTACATGTTTCACATTCATCAAATGTTTATTAATAATATGACATATCACGAGATGTTGGAAAAGAGGCCATGCTCTCTGGGGAACACTGCAACATTATTATGGTCCCTCCGTGAGGTACAGGCTCTGGCATGTTACCTAAAAACAGTAGCCTAATGTAAAAAAATCTGCATAATGGAAATTATTGCCTACATAGACATAGGCACATGACTACAATCATTTGGCAGTTTACTTGGTTAATTTAGCTAAAACTGAGGTAATGTAATAGTGCAAATGACTAGCCTACACAAAAACCACACAGTTTCAACACAAACTGAACATCTTTTATGAATTACTCTATAGCAGGACAGTAGTTTTAGCCGGGGGAACCTAATGAACTCGGTTGAGTGAGGTTACGGGGGGGAGGGGCTGTTCGCATCACATAACTTCTAAATTACAAAAGTAATTTATGGATTTACACCTTTGCTGCTGCAAGCCAGCTGTGGCTACTTAATCGTTTACTTAAATTTCACATATTAAAAGCAATAATGCTAACCAACTTCGACTGTAAGCTCTGGAAAGTATTGTATGTGAACGTTAGGCATTGTTTAATATATATATTTGAAATATTTTTCACCGTCATGTCCTCCTCTCTCAGTGTGACTCTTTTAGTGGGAGTGAAAAGTACAAACAAAGCATATGCAAATGCATTCATTTCCATTTCGAGCTTCGCAAGTTCGCATGCACTTGATCCCGGTAAGCCGCTGTACATTGCGCATGCGCAAAGCGTGCGCGCGCAGAAGACCCTGGGAAATCTCCCAAAAATGAAAAACCTATAATTAGGGTCGTTATTTCATTTTGGTTTATTTATTTATTGGATTTCCCGTTTAAAGCTGAAATAAGAAGAAAAACATCGTTTTTTTATTTTTTGTGCATACGGAAAAACGAAATATCGACTGTTTTTTTTCTTTTTCCGTCTGTTATATTGAATGGAATAATCAAATGATCAGATGATACACGGACCCAACAGCCATCCTTACATATAATAAAGCACAACATGCTTTAAATTATATATTGATGAAAACATGATATAGTTTAAAAACAAATGGAAGCAGATCTGATATGTGATGTGAAAATTTAGAAGAGTGAGATCAGCAGATTCGAACCTGCTTCATCGCAGTGTCAATATTACTTGTCATGCATCTTTCACACTAACGTTACGTCACTGAAGCCGTCGATAAAGCGGCACAGTTTTTATACTGTTTTCTAGAGGAGTCACCTACATGTTTCGCGCTTGTGACGTCCATGAATATTCCCAAGAGTTCTTACAGAAACAATTTATTAAAGTATTGCTTGTGTCGTCTTTGTCCCCACCACTTTTCAAAACAAAGTTACGCCACTGCCGTATTATGACGTATATCCAAGTGAAACAGCTTTTGAAATTAGAAAAAAATGTAGGACGGGGATTTATTTTGCACCTACCTTTTTGTTGTAAATTGGGCCTGGAGGGGAGGGATAAAAATGCCTGGCCATTGGACAGTCAGTATAGTCCTACCCCTTTTCTATTGCTTACGTCATGTGGTGAAGAGTTGTTGTTGAGAGGGGAAAGGGAGATTAATATTTTTGATTAAAGATTACAAATGCAAATGAATAAAAAAAATAATGGTGCGCACGGATAAATAATTTATAATAATCACAGCAACACTGTTCCTCTTTGATTTCATGGTGACTTTAAAGTTTGTTTACGGTTCACATAAGGTTGCGAAGGGCTAGCCGCCATCTCGTCTGTGACGTCAAATGACGCTTCTCGCAGAGGTCTGGGTTGATCGATCTGCCCCAAGTTCAGACGTCGGATAACTGACTTTGTCTGTTTTTCCACACATTTACTTCTGGAATTGAGGTTGGGAATATTCGAAATCTGAGTTGTCTGGAACGCAACATAAATCAGCCCACTGTTATGAAAGACCCACTTTTATAAAAGTATACTAATAAGTATACTATTTAAGTGTGTAACTGTAGTATACTTTGAGTAGTATACAGTATTTTTCATTTGTACTACACTATATACTACAAGTTAACTTAGTAGTTATATTGATAGTCGATTCAATACCTTTAGCACATTTTTATAAGAGAACCTAACGCCATACATAACACTACTATGTTCCTATTTAGGTATTAGTTTTTCATACTTGAAGTATACCTTTAATGGCAATTTAAGTAGATTACAAGGTCATTTGTGAAATTTTGTACGGTCGCCATGTACAAAGAAGATCAGTGCATGTTGTATTTACTCTAACTGTTCCACCACAAAGCTGACTTGAACATGTATGTTTTTAAAACTATAGTATGTAAAACTACAGCAAAAGAGTAAACACAACAAGCTAAGCATGCATGCTTAAAATATTTCATTATACTTTTATAGAGTAGGGCTGTATCTATATCAAAAGATTGAATTTTAATTTGTTAGACTTTTCTGTCAGAGTAAGTCAAGTATGCTTGAATGTAATGTTGGGCATCTTTCTGATACATAAACAGTAGACTGAAAGTATACTTAATTTAGGGTGTTATAGTCTTATCTTATATTTCGTGTAAAAGTAGGCTATACTGATAGCACGCTTGAATATTTTTTGTAAGGGATGATATAAAGATGTTTTTAAATATGCATCAGAATTTTTTTCTCTATTATATTAAATATTCAGCATTGCATATTTGTATACTGTATAGGCCTATGTGTATTCACACTTATTTATAATCAACATTTCCCTAGCCTTTGTACGTTCTAGATTTATTTTCTCTTCTATTCATCACAGTGCCTTAGAATTGGGCCACAGCGAGGTATCTTAGAAGGCAGCATAATTAAGATGCCTACCATTTTGGAACAGCCTTTGCGTCTGGAGCATTAAAATGCTTCCTCGGTAGGCAGCTCAATACGTTTCAGAACAGAGCAATTAACATGTAGACATCAGACCTTCACTCTGTCTGTTTCTGTACAGCACAGACACACTTCCACCGTGTATTATGTCCGCAGCTGAATTAGTGCTTAGAAACCATTAAAAAAAATCCTCATCCACCATCCGGCTTCCGCACACCCTCTGCGTATCAGGGGGAAACGCTCCTGTCTGAGTCAGTTTGAGGGCCTCTGAAGAGTGTAAATGTTTGTGTGTTATCAGGGGCCTAGCATGTGTGCTTGTGTGAATGAGAGTCATGTTGGTGCAGAGGGAAATTAGTGTTTGGCTTTTAAAGGGATGATTGCTGAAATTCTGAAAGAAGAATCATTTGTTCCTGTCTCAACATTTTCGCTTCTGAAAGAAACCGCCACACAAGAGCCACCTGCCTCTCCAGTAGCTTCTTAATCAAAAACGAGAATAAAGGAAATGTGCAAAGTGTGTGTGTAAGGCCTCCTGTTTGGCCTTCTGCTGTGTCTTCCAACTGTGGAACCAAATGACTGCTGTAGTGTCAGTCCAAAGAACAGGGTGTGATGAGTGGGGATGCTCCAAACAGGCTAAATTTGTAAAAGAAAACAAAATCAACCATATTGGTGGATGCAATAAATTGCTCTAATGTAATTTAATACCTTACCAACCACACACAGTGATAAGGTTATATGTCTTTGAGGTAATATTTTAAGATGCTGACAATTGTTCTAAAAAATAAAAAGCATACATAATTGTGTCTTGTTGTCTTATTCGACGTAATAATCCTACTTTGTTTTACTTTTGTTAAAGGGACAGTTCATCCAAAAATAAAAATTCTGTCATCATTTACTCACCTTCGAGTTGTTCCAAATCTGTATACATTTCTTTGTTCTGATAAACACAGAGAAAGGTATTTGGAAGAATGCTTGTAACCAAACAGTTCTTGACCACCATTGACCACCATAGTAGACAAATTACAATGGTAGTCAAAAATGCCCCATGGGGGCCTCATTTATAAACATTGCGTACGCAAAACGATTTTATGTATTAATGCCTCGAACATTATTTATGAAGTGTAGCATGCGTACATACTCTTTTACTGGTGTGAGTGGAGCCTTAATACAGGCAGAATGATTTTAAACTCCGTTTTCTCTTTTATGCACACATTTGATTAAATATTTCACTCTAATTAATGGAGTTCAGCACTAAAGTGACATATAGAAGTTAAACAAAAAGCATTGATATATTTCTAGTGCATGCGCTGCTTTTAAACACTTTTCTGTGGCATGTTACGCATTTTGATGTTAATGACAGCAAGGAATGCGAGGTGCATTATAATTCCTCTTAAACTGAATTGCAAAACTCGTGTTCTTAAACATATGTAATGTAGGCCTATATAAAACATTTCTAGCAAGAATAAAGATCAATGGTACACACTTTGATATTATGGACTTTGTGATATTGTGGACACTGCGCGATCCGGTGGTGGAGCGGTCCATTGGCTCATATCTTCCACACGTCTCATACCCAGGGCTATAGCTAGATAATTCTGGGCCCCCTGAAAAAATATTGAAGTGGGCCCCCACCGCCTTCCAACTCACACCGTGTCTACACCGGACACGACCGGCGCAACGCGGCATGACACACGGCTTGTTCTAATGGGATTGTCACGCCGCATCCAGTTTGGACGAAATTTTAAATTATAATGGGTTCTAATGCATTCTATTGTCTCTTGTCGTGCTGCGCCACATCTGGTTGAGACACGGTGTAATAGAGGGAAATTTTATTTCAAGTTTTATATCATATAACATTGACGTAGTGCATTTGGGTTCTCTGTCCTTGCGTATAGACAGATACAGTATACTACAGTAGACTAATAGTAACTGATACAGATTATGCTACAAGTGTACTAGTGTGTTTTTTTTGTGTGTTTATAATTTGTTCAAATTAACCAGACTTTTATTTTGACGGACCGCTGCAAAGACATTTGAGTTTCAGTGCGAGTAGCTCCATGAGCTCCATGCTCCATGAGCATCCCGCAGGTAGTTACACATCTGCGTTATTAAGTTTTTACCCCTGGATAATGCGAATCCGTCTCTGTTCCACCTCGATTTTCAGTAACTCATTCTCCAGCTCTATAACTTCATTAAAGCATACTTCAGCTGAGCTGCCTGCTGCCTCAACTCTCACTGGTTTTATTCACAAGCTAGGTGTCGGACTTTCAGACTAAACCATTAACTATTTTTGGGGAGGGGTAATCACAATTATTTAGAGAAACCTTTTCACCCTATTGCATGCTGTTGTGGATTTCATTAAAATCTCTTGAATACAATTCATTTATTAAAATTATTTACAAAACAGGTGACTTTATAGTATTGGGTTTTGTGAGACTCCTGGGCAGTGGGGGCCCCTAGAATTGTCACCATGGAAATATGCATATGAAAATTATATGTAGATGACATTATGCGTAAAGGTATAGTTCACCCAAAAAGGAAAACTCTGTCAGCATTTGCTCAGCCTCAGATTGTTCCAAACCTGTATAAATTGCTTTGTTCTGATACAAATATCTTTGTGTTCAACAGAACAAAATTTATGCAGATTTGGACAAACTTGTGGGTGAGTAAATGATGACAAAATTTTCATTTTTTTCACTACCCAACAATGGGTAGTATTAGCCTCTGATATACTGTGCCCATGGTATGATCAGTGTTTTAACTTAATTTAAATGGGTATTTTTGCAGCTACTTTTTATGATTAAGACATTTCCGCAGGTGTAGAGAGATGTTTGAGGTCAATAAAGAGACAACTGTGTTTAATAGTATTGCCTGTGGCATACTTCTTTTTTACGTGTACGCGAGCGTACTCATACAGCCAAACGCACAGCTTTGCAAAGTATACTGTTTTTGAATCGTACGCGTACTCACGGGTATTGACATATGCACGTTGCGACATATTGCAATACCTCTCCGGGCCTACAGGGGTCAGGTTTTCTTCTACTACCTTGAATCGATGCTCCCAGGACACTGTTGCCACCTGGTGGTTAAACTAATTACTGCAAGAAATGGAATGCGCATGTGCGACCTACGCTTACTTTGTACGCGAGGTACCAAAATTCCGGCAATGCACTGTGCGCTGTCCCTCGCATTATGCGTAAAAAGGGAACTATACGTCAGCCTTAACAGTAGGCAAGCGGGAGAATAGGTAAAGATCCAGTCTTGTTGGGTTAAAACTCAGCAGTGCAGCATCATGTTAGAAGCTTATCTTTGTTTTGAGCCTAGTGAATTTCTTCCAAGGCAGATATATGGAAAGGCCCTTGTAAAATAACTACCATGGCAACTAGGGTTTAGTGGTTGATTACCAGACATTGTTACTACTGTTAAACCACAATTAATGTGGGATTTCCTCTAAGTGGTGGAAGAGGATTTTGTGTCAGAATTTGTCACTTTAATTTATTTTTTTATCACGGGGTGTCAGCATGATACCAAGTGTAATGTATCTCAGAGACACAATGAATGTGACCCCAAGTTCATATTTAACAGAGCTTACATGCAAAAGCCGTAGAGTTTAAACAGAAATTAAAGAAAGGATTTCATTCTGGAAGCATGTTACATTAAATGGAAGAAGTACTGAAATACTGGAATGCATGTCAAACTGGCTGACAGAAAAAAGAGTTTGAAAATAGTTTCAAGAGAACTACAGGCATCTGAATTTTTTAACAGACCAGAAACTGTTAAAATAATAAAAGCAGTCATGACAACAATGGCTTTAAAATAAGCTATATTAAATCATATTTTTACCCCAGCACAGCAGGTGGCAGTATGCACCTATTTACTCAGTTTGAAACCTCCCAGTAAACCAAAAGAAGAAAAACATGAGCAAAAGGTAAAATGTAAGAAAATAACAATATGTCCCAGTTATCAAGGTAAAATCTCTTTACTACACTTTTCAGTAAATAATTAGACAGACAATATACACTGTGTTTTTTTTATTTTACAACATTTTGAAGACTTTATTTCAGAATATGAATCCAGGCCCACACACATACTCCATATCATCAGATGCATCATATGGTCTTCACAATCTGCACACTCCTGCTATACTTTAGAAGGCTTTTCAATGTCTCAGACGGGTCCTATGATGAATGAACATTCAACTGGAGTGAGTTGTGAGCAGCACATGTGTTAACAGGCAAAAACACACACCCCCTAAAATGCTTGATTTCACCCGCTGTTGGCATAGGTGAAGGGGGACTTGTATACTGTAGGCTGTGTTTTAAGCCCCAGGCGTGGGAGGCAGTTGGAGAGGACTGCCATCTTGGAGTGCCCTCCAGTCATAAACAGATGGAGGTAGTGGCATCTTCTGCTAAGCTTCGCCAGCAGCGTGTAAGTCTCTGCCATTATCATTCATTTATCCACCTTGTTTCTCTACGTTTTCAACACTACATATCCCAAAATCAGCTTGTGGGCCAGCAGTCATCAAACCATTGGTAGATTGTTGGGTCTGGAAAGTTTGGATCAGTCGCAGTGATGTGAATATTTTTTAATTCACTTTGCAAAAAACTTTCTTCTAAATATCGTAACTGCCAATATATACAGATATAGCCTATACTGATGTGTCCTGAAATCCTGAAACCGTCACACTGTTAGTGTTTGTTGATTTGTAGTCATGTCTATAACAACTTAAAACCTGCTACCTTTAAACTGACTGAGGTTGTCAAACTCTCTGGGTTTCTCACCTCAATGAAGTTATTTTCTTTGCTGTGTTTCATCATGTGGTTTCATTCATATTTTTCTCATTTGCTGGTTGGTGTGAGTCGTTTTTTGAGCATGGCAGATTGCTTGTCACGCTGTTGAAATCTCTCTTTACCAAAGCATGTGTGCTAGAAGGAGAGACACTTTCACTTGGTTGCTCTTTCTCTTATTAGAGTCGGTTCACGCTGGTCATATGTGGGCTAATCATTAAAATTTGCTATAATAATAATGTTATTGTTCTGAAACTGAAACTATTAAATGTCGTTTTCTTTCCAGTGTCATAGACACATTGCTGGCCAGGCAACTCTTATCAGTCCTGGCCACACCAGTTAGTCTCAATGAACCAGAGACGTTTTTGAAAATAAGATTCCACCCTGCCAAATGCACGGCTATATTGGGATTGCGGGATGGGACAGAGCTAGATTTTAAGTGCTATTTACTTTGAAAAGGGAGTAAATCCTTCACCATAATGAGCTGTCAAATTCTGGCAGTAGAGTTTTGCTGCAAAGAGTTGTCACGCGGTTCATAGGGAGATTTGAGACACGCTGAGTATATGTGTGCATCTGTGCAGGTACATTTACAGCATTTCTGCTCATGTAGTCGCCTCTCCATGGAGTCATGCAGACCGAGATTTGATTTAACTCCCTTTAATAAAACATCAGTCAGTTATCATTTTTGAAACTTTATACAATTTTTGAATCCCAAATGTACTGCTTAAAAGATTTGGTTGGTTATCTTCAAAAAATATTTTTTGAACAAGTTGGAACAAGTTTAACCAGGTGGAGAAACAAACAAAGAAAAAGAATAAGTGCTCAGTGAAATTATCTCTGCTTTTTCAATGGTCATTTGCATTACTTTAATCCTGCAACTTCAAACAGGTCCAAAAAGGCTTTGGAGCATAGCCGAAATTGAGTTGACCCATTTGAGTGCAGGGCAGTCTGCAAAATATTCCCCCTCAGTCAAATTTAACTAATTAAACTTGTCAGTCAGTAGACACACATGACATTGCATTCATTTCCTTACTTTAGTTTTATGGATGTAACTTTGGAAACTTGTGTACAAAAGGCAAATTGAAAGCTTCATTATGATGAGACAATCGAGGTGATATAATTAGACAAAGAGGTGATATAATATTCTCATTTGTACTGAATGCTAAAATGAGACATTTTTCCTCATTGCAATCATTCAGGAACAAAATAATGATGATGTCCTGATGAACAGGTTGTTAGATATAATATTAAAGGTTGTTCTTAGCATGCTAAGATAATCAGTTATACATATATACTTTATTAAACTATGACCCACGCAGAAATTGAAAGTAAAGATTTCTCACTAAATGCAGGTTTAATTTGTCAGCGTGGGTTGGCAGACAATTAAATAATCCACCCCTCACCAGCAGTAAATTTTAAGTGTTGTTGGGCCAGTAATTGCTGAACCATGTAATGACAGTTTGGGTGCCACTGTGGTGCAGGCGATGCATTTAGACTGAAAGGGAGCTTGAAAATAAACCTCTTTTAAAGGTCCAGTGTATGAAATCTAGTGACATCTAGGAGTAAGGTTGTGAATTGCAACCAATTGCTCACTCCACATCTCTACTGTGGCTGACACAGAACTGAGATGTGGTCACGTTTTGCTTCTTTGCAGAAGGAAATAACGTATTTACGAAATGAGCTCTGTGGAGCAGTTTGTCCGTTTAGGGCTACTGTAGAAACAACATGGCGGATCACATGCAAGGGGACCCGCTGTGTATGCAGGTATACCTCATTCTAAGGTAATAAAAACAACGCTTCATTATGTTAGGTCTTTATACACCTCTGAAGACATAGTTATGTATTGCTTTTCTGTCAAGAAATCCAATATTATATACATAAAAAAACCACATTGGACCTTTAATGGTAAAAATGTTCATATGTTACATGAAAGAGAAATCAGATAACAGGGAGTGGCAAGGTGAAGCAAGATTTTAGCTGTCGTGTTCTGAGGTGACCACGTTTTTTTGGAAACTGATGCAAGGATGTAGAACTTTAGTAAAGCCAATAGGTAAGACATTTCTAAGAGAAGACTGCAGAGGTTTTGATAATAGAGGAACAGAAGGAATAGTATCTGTATTGGCTATTGAGAATTAATTCAGTTCAGAATGTGAAAAATGTGAGTTTATTAAATTGATGATAATAATAATAACAACAGCCTCCGACTAGGGTGCACGTGGTGGTGAAGTGAATCATCTTTGATTAAAAAGGAAAATAGAGACAGCCAGCAAGCAGAATGATGGCTTACTTCATTGTATAGCAAGGTATTCTGGGTATCTGCACCGACACCGCTCATATATCTGTATTTTTCGAGAAGGAAGACAGTCCAATTGCAGATTTATTGATAATTCGTCATAGTACGTCTATTGGTTGTATAAATGCTCATTTCACAGTTAAGATTCAGCAATAAACGTTAAGGTTATGGAAACACAATTTAACACAGCATTGTCAATGCAAGCCACAACGCAGGGCTCGAATTGCACATTTGCAGTTATTGATCATGTGAGTGTGGGGTCACTTTGTGACACCTATCATGCTAAACCTGTGTTGATAAGGTCAAGGACATATCAAGTGTGTGCTTTAAATGCATGAAATTGCAATACTCAGAATTGCATTTCACAGTGGGTAATCACCCATGTGGGACCAGCTTTGGTTTTGGAGAGGTTTGATAAAGAAATAAAAGCAGGGAACAGGTTAATTGTGCATGTTAAAGAGGGTAAGACAAATGTGCATGCTGCAGTTTCGCTCCCCGCTCATTCGACCTCTGAGTGTTCACATAGGAAACCTCTTTAGGGAGATAAGCTAATGCATTGTCAGGTTAGTGAAATAAATGCATTTTTCCATGTTAAACAATTCATTATGCATCAATGAAGTGAGAAGGATGGCTCCCTTTCACAGGAAAGAAGGATAGTGGCTTGATTTAACATTGACAAAGGTGTAACGGAATGCATTGTTGTAAATGAAAGGATTAAAAGCAATTCACCCAATCTAACAATCTAAATTTCATGTATTTAGTGATTAGCATCTGACGTGAAATACAGGACACTGAGAAAAGGCTTTGGTGTTTCAATACATATTCTGACTGCTGTGTTGCCTCTTAATTTGCCTTGAATTGACGTTCCGGGCCTTTAACTTATGGGAGACACGCACAGAACATTGATCTATAAAAATATTGCTTGCTCTTCATTGAATTGGTTCATTTGCATTAGTGCTTCTTAATTTTCCTTTATCGAGTGCTTACACATTTGAGGTGTTAATTAATCAACAATGGTATATTTTGTGTAAGAGAGGGATAGCAGTTGTTTCTAAATAGTTTTGTTTGTGGGAGTATTTGTAAGGTGTCACGCTTCTGCGGTTGGACCGTTGGAGTATACGGTATATGTGTGGACAGATGTAGTCTTGCATTGTCTTTCTTCGTCTTTTTCTGTCTCTTTCTCATCCACTCAGCTGGATAGTCATGCTCAGGTGTTTTCCCTTGAGAGTTGCATGTATCATCGGTATCACATACTGTACACACACGCACACACGCGCACACACACAAAATCATTGCAGGTGTGGCTACATGTAATTTTGCACCATTATTCTTACACACCCACACACACAAAATGATTGCAGGTGTGGCTACATGTATAATGTAGCACCAATATTCTTACATTTTATTCTTTGTTTTGCCAAAAGCTAATTTCCTTTCCTTTTTGATCCTTTCAAAATGTCTTTCTTTTATTCAAAACAGATCTACAGACAGTAACTGTAGTGTGGTGTAGATTACAACAGAAAATAGTTTTACGTACTCTCTAAGACTCTAGAATTATTTTTTACAATAACACATATGAGATAAAACTTGTTTTACTAAAACGCATATGGGGTAGGGCATATTGGATTGTTATATAGAATTTAATGTTAAAATACACCCTTTTAATAGCAACAAAATGCAATACAATGTACAGTATACAGTCTTCTGTCATGATGAACTCTTTTCATTACATAACATCTCTTTAATGAAATCAGAATTGAGGTTTTAAGAATACCAGAAAGTAATATTCTCCCACACAAAAAAATACAAAATATCCAAACAATGGAATAATAGTCACAACACTATATTCCAAATATGATTTTTCTTCTGCACCGAAGAGTTTACAACTCTGCTTCATAATCTGCGGAATGCCTTGCCCCATAGATTTTAATTTCAAGTGCATTATTCTTAATTCAATTTTTTGTTTGTTATCACAAAATGAATCCCATACCTTGTGCAAAAAAGGCTGCGGGTCCGAGCTTCACCCACGTTCACTGGACCTAATCTTATCATACACAAGTGCCTTTGAGCTACAGCCAGAATATACTTGAGGTCAGTGACCACGCTTGTTTGTTTCCACCATCTCACTCATGGCCTCCAGGCAGAAGGGAGCAGATATTTCACAGCAGGCAATTTTGGTTAGTGAGTGAACATAAAACTTTGTAAGCAATTTGCATGTACTGTGAAGGTATCATAAAAATCTACGATTCTTTATCCTGCCTACTATCTCACACAAGTATTTAGATCTAAACCAGTTTCATCTGACTGCCACATACATCTTGCTCTACAAATTGCATCTCAAAGCCAAATCACAGATGGGTGGCCAAATTAATTTTGGGAAATTACATTTCATATGTAGATTGCTCCTGGTTTAATGAGTGGATCACATTTTGTGTGTTCGTGTGCATACGTGCCTATTGGATGAGGGGATTTGGAATGCTAAACTGTCTGTCTGTGTGGGTGGGTCTTGGTGGGTGGAGGTTATAAATGAAAGGTTTCTCATAATGCACAGCATGCTGCTACACACCAATGTGCAGCCTGTGTGTGCCATTTTTGCTAAAGTGTAAAAGTCTGTGCCCAATGGCCTGAGGCTTGCCTCCCTTCCCCTGGAAGCAGTTCAGGCTAAATAACTCAGAACAGCACCTTCCTCTCTACCCCTAAACACTCCAATTTTCTGCCTCTTATGACACAGATGCAAGCTATACTTTTGGCCTGCAAGCACAGCAATCTGCAGGAGAGCATTGATGCCAGACAGACAGTCAGAGAGAGAAAGAGAGGGATGGGAAGAGAGCAAAACGCACAGAAGAGTGATTTAGTTGAAGAACGGATGAAAAAAGGGAAGATGGAGAGATTACAAGGGGAAAATGGAACTGTGAAAATAGAAGTGAGTGAATGAGATAAAAGAAGGGTAGAGATGGTACTACAAGGCACTTGCGAGAAGCAGGGCCTGAGTACACAGAGTTTATGACAGCAGGAGAATCTACACGTTCCCCTAGGATGAACACATATTGCCTTATCACTCAAAGGATAGTGTGAAGGACAATGAGATGAGAGTGAGCGAAAGTCCCTTGAAGTCATGTGGATTGATTATTCGCAGGAACCTTGGAATTTTGTTTCTGTCTTGTTGCAACCCAACACCATAAAAACAATAATAATTTAAAATGTATTTACTTGAAATCTGTACTAATATAACAAATGGAAAATTTTTAAACAAATGTTTTACATTTCAAACTCCAGTAACACTTTAGGTTGTACTTCATCCATGTCCTTCTGAAACCTCCCTTACAGAAAAGACACATGAATTTCACATGTTTTTTACATGTTTTTCGCATGTGATCACATGTATACAACATGTGTTTAACATGTGCAAAAAAACACGTGTGATCACATGTGAAATGTGTGTTTTTGGAACATTTTGGTGTGAATTCCAAAAAAAAACCCATGGGATAACATATAAAAACCAATGGGATGACATGTGCAACATGTGGTGACGTGAAGAACATGTGATCACATGTGGAGACATGTCGCATATGTTATCCCATGGGTTTTTACATGTTATCCCATGGGTTTCACGTGGGAATTCACATGGAATTCACACCAAAATGTTCCAAAAACACACATTTCACATGTGATCACATGTGTTTTTTGCACATGTGAATTTCGTGTGTCTTTTCTGTAAGGGCTCGGATGTCCAAATTTGCTGTTTTTCAGGAAATAGAAAAATAAATACTGTAGTGTGTTGGCAAAGTTTACAAGCACTTTTTTTAAGCACCTTTTTACTTTTTATTGGTTAGATATTTGCAAAACCCAGTGATAAACATAAAGGGTGACTAATTTTAATGATTAATGACAAAAAAAAATTACAAAACATGGAGAAACAAGGTTTCAGAAGGACAGCAGCGTTTTGTTAATGTGAATCCCCTAGTTAGCATGAACTAACAATGAACAATACTTCTACAACATTTATTAATCTTAGTTCATGTTTATTTCAGTATTTACTAATACATTTTTAAAAATGATTCATACTTTTTTTAGCAGGAGATTCCTTTTTATTTATTTACTTTTATACCAGAGGTTCTGGACATCTTGTTCAGATACATGGCATCATGTACAGTATTATATCAAATACCAACAGATATAAAAATCAAAACCTGAATTGCTCTTATAGAAATATTATAATGGGTCGTGGTTAGATCTTCCATCAGCACATTGGTTCAAAACAAACATCCAAATCAACAAAAAATGGGTTACTGAACACAAAATCAAGATCCTGCCATAGCCATCCCAGTTCCCTGACCTGAACCCTATAGCAATTAGAAAATGAGTGGGATGAACTGAAAAAGGGGGAGCACCAACATTTGAAAGATCTGGAGAAATTCTTTATAGAGGAATGGACTCGGATGACTCTCAATGTATTCTCAAACCTCATCAGACTGAAAAGAAAACACTCAGAGCTGTTTTTCTTATAAATTGAAGTTGCGGAGTGTATTAAATTCAAGGGTGCCAATAATTGTGGCCAACATGTATGGAAGAAAAACATTTTTTTTACAATGTGATATTCCCCCTACTTCAAATTGTTTCCCTTCAATGAAATGTTGGAATTTTGTAGATTCTTTTTAATAAAAGATCAAAACGAGAAAGAATGCAGATTTATTTTACAGCCTTCTTTGCTCATATTTACCAAGTGTGCCAATAATATTGGAGGGCACTGTATTTTAAAAAAGGAAAAGCAATAATCTCTTCCATCCTATGGAAAGCTTAGCAGAAGAGTTTCATTCACCATGTTCTCTCTGTCTCTCAGGCCACCAGTGCTTCATATAGTTTGTGTGCTCTGGACCATAGGGAAATTTGTCCATACTATCAGCACTAGCAGATTCTGCCTGTAGACCAGGCAAAGCTGATGTGTGGTGGACTTGGAATGCGAGAGGCGCTAGCGCTAGGCTAATATAGACTAGGCAGAGTGCTGTGGAGAAAATTAGAGCTTGGAGAATGAACATGCAAAAGTTAGAAAGTTTGTGAAAAGAGTTATTTCAACTTTTGTCTATTTTTAATGTTACAATTCAGTGAGCACAACTAAATATCAACTTTGTGGACATGTTTCCCTGACAGAATAAATGTGTTTGTTTATATATTTAAATGACTACTGGAAGAGACTTGCAATGGATTTATTGTTGTTGACATTTTCGTTTGTTGTTAACCGCACTGTATCTTCAGGCTTCAAGAGGAAGCTATTGACATGCATCGCCTGGTCTATCGCGGAATTATCTCCATTAGCATTTAGCCTCAGAAACTAATTGTCTGATTAATGCCAATCCAAACCGTTTTATACCTTGCATGTTAGTAAATGCCTATGCAAAACACTCCTCAGATCCTGACATGGCATTTAGTGGCTGATTTTAGTTTAGACTTGTCAAGTGCTCTCACCTCTTCAGCCAAATGAGCTGCGTTCAGTCTGCATTTCTAATGTCATGCAGAGGTGTGATTATGGCTTGTAGCAGTGTTCTTTGCCTCCCTATAGTGCACGTAATTAATATGTATTTCAGAATATTTTTTAAATGTACCCCCTTACATATTTTGTGTAATATACTTGATTTGTCATTTACTGTTTTGCCCAACACTGATAAAGCCCAATATTACTCCTTTTCCTATTTTAAGCATTTATTTATTTTTCATTTCTATGTGAGTAGACAATAGATATTTGTACTTATTTTCCCATGTCTCCTTGAAAAGCCTTACTAGCTGCGTTTACATGGACACATCGGATTGAATTTAATCAGATTGTGCAATCTGAATGTAGTGTTTACATGAAAGGTAAATTAAGTGATCTGATTGATGTGCGTGTTTAAATGTCAAGCTTCAAATCCAATATAATCTGCTGACATGCCCACACTGCACAAGTGTTCACCTAAATACCCACTAAAACAGTGTTTTAAAACACATGTTGTGTTTATTTTATTTTACAAACAGCACGAAAAAAATGTATAGTTTATAAAGGCAGAGATATGTCTCGTGCCAATGAAGCACGAGCACATCCGATGCGGTTTTACCATGGTAAAACCATGACAAAACTACCAAGACCCACCAAAGCGTTTGCAGGCAAACAAGAATTAAAATAAAATTTTAGCAACAGCTAATACCGAACTGTAGAAGTGATAATATGTGGATTCATATATCAGCATTAACGGCAAACAGAGACGGGCGCGGTGGACGCAGGTATCATTATAATATTCACAAAACGGCTACTCAAACAATGTTATAAGCACAGATGTGTTTATTTTATGTCACAGACACCAGCATAATAATTTACAATTCATAAATGCAAAATAATGTTTACATATCAATGAAGCAAGGTCGTTACAGCGATTTACCATGGTGAAAACAGTTAATCCTTCTAAAGCACATGTAAGTAAACGATAAATAAAATAAATGTTGGTAGCCTACTACGAATATGAATTAAATTTTATGATTAGATATTTTAGTCTACAGTATGTTTGTACATCTGCAAATGTATCGTGTTTAAAAAAGGAACTGAGAAATTGCGGTTAAAAACTCACTCCAGGGAAACAGTCAAGACATTTTAAATGCATAGAAACATTAATATGTTCATTTAGAGATGACAAGCATATGGAAATTTGTACCGCTTTGTCAGATTTATGGTTTACATAACCTGCTCCGCTCCGTGCGTCATACGCCTTTACGTCTGTACGAGCCAGCGTCGTCTTTGCACATGCGCACAACTTCCTATTTAGGTTTTATCTGATCAAGTGTTTACATGTCCTATCAAGCGGATTACAAACGGTATAAACCACCCCTTACAATCTGACTGAAATTTCAATGGGCTTGTGCATTTTTAATCTGATTGACGTGTTTATATGGAGCGTTTTCATTCGGATTTGATTTTTAATCGGATTACATTGGTCTATGTAAACGCAGCTACTGCCATCCTCTCTACACTAATAGGCCCCTTCCTGGGCCCGTCTGAAGCCATTTCGTCCAGAGAAAGCAAAACTTCCAATTGCTCACTTGAATTTCCCCGGCATGTCCACCTAACACTAGCAGAATAAAAGAAAAATGGATAAAAACAGATAAAAAAATCCTCATCAATGTAGTACAGCAGTGAACATTAAAGGAGGCTCATTCTTCACTGACCCTTTCCTGCCACCATGCAAAAACAAATTAAGCTTTAGTTGTTTCAGTTGTCTGTGAGAGTTGTGTATTGATTTTTGGCCAATCCTCCCCGGGGCTGTAGAGTTCTAAAGCACTGAAGTGAAAAGCCACGCTCGGACCAAATGAAAATTGTCTGGGAAAAATAAATAAATAAGTGGTTTAGAGATCAAGCAAGTGTAATGTTTTCCTCTGTATACAGTCAGCTTGGTCATGTCATGAGAACACTTTAAAGGTGTCAATCGTTGTCCTTTGTTATAATGGTTTTGTATGTGTGGAAAATAGCCTATACCTTTTGAAGTCATGCTTGTAATCTATTCCTGTTCTTGTTAGATGAGAGGTTCTTGGAGTCTCAAAAGGAACACAAACAAATGAACAAAGCTCTTAATATAAAAATGGAGGTTTGCCTTATATGCACACCACATATTTAACACCACGTGTTTTTCTCTGTCAGGTATCACAACAACCAGCTGTTGGATTGTTCATATAGTTAAAATAGACTTGGTTCAAGCAGTGACAAGCCTACTATATAAATCTGTAGGGATGCACCGAATGTTCGGCAACCGAAAATATTCGTCTGAAAATAGCAAAATTTTACCGAACATGACGTGTGATATGATCGAGCATCAGAGAGAGAGAGAGAGAGAGAGAGAGAGAGAGAGACTTGCCGCGCCGGAGTACATTTCTGGATGAAAGCGTCTTCACCGGTCGGTAACTTGTGTACTTCAGACTGGAGCGGGCGGACAGAGTAGCCTCCTAGTAACATCCTTTGACATCATACAGTGGTCGCGTGCACACAATTCCATGTAACGTTACTAAACAACTTGTCCGGCTATGTTCTGTGCATCACGGCCACGAGTGCACCTTCTGAGAGAACAGTGACAGTCATCTTTTGTGGGCAGAGTTTGGAGGACAAACGTGAACTGAAATGTTTGTCAGTCAGAATTGCTTGCATGGATGTTTTTTTCTTCTTTAAATCATTTTGCAATATAGCCTATAATAATCCAACAGTTTTCGTTTATTCATATTTTTGCTTATAATATTGAATGACACTTTTAAATTAAGTGTTTTGTTGTAGGGTTACAGAGTACAGTAGTACATTCTTTCAGCAGTCAGTCTTAGGCCTATAATATAGGCTATTCAAGAAGGGAGGGGCTCAATTTTTTTTTATTTAGCTTACTTGTTTTGCTCAACTTTATTTTAAGTTATATTGTATTATATTGAAAAGCAAGACAAAATATAAAAAGCATTTTGACCATTCAGTTTATACAATAGTGAAAAAATTGGCTAAATAAATAGAAGAAATGTGAAAAGCCATGTTCGGTATTCGGCCTTCGGCCAAGTGCCTCATTTCTATTCGGCCTTCGGCCAAGAATTTTCATTTCGGTGCATCCCTATATATCTGACATATTTTCCTGGGTCTCATTTGGTTGTTATTTTTTAGCTGCACTTTGCTACCTGATGTCATATTGCCATGGCCATGATTTTATTTTGTGGTGTGTTGACATGTTGAATATCTACTTAGTATACTGTATAAATGACAGTAATAATCAGAGGTGGGCAGAGATGGGAAGTAACGAAGTACAAATACTTCGTTACTTAAGTAGATTTTTCTGGTATCTGTACTTTACTCCACTATTTATTTTTCTGACGACTTTTTACTTTCACTTCTTACATTTTTACGCAAATACCTGTACTTTCTACTTCTTACATTTTCAAACCAGGCTCGTTACTTTAGTTTTAATCTGTATTTGATGCACAATCAATATTATTTCTTGTCATTGCGTGACTTTTTCAACCTAATGATAGGTCTGCCTAAAAGCCGAAGCGCTGTGTGAGGTGGCCACTAGCCAATCAAATGTAAGAAGGCGGGAGTTACTGTTTACAGAGCAAAGCGGTGACCAATCAAATCAAAGAAGACGGAGTAACTGTTCTCAGATCTCGAGCGTGATATTCTGCATCATGTGGTGACTCGTGAATGGTAGGGTTTTTTAGCGCGAAAGGACCAGATTTTAAATATGTAATTTAGCTATTTAGCTATTCGCATGTTCTACAAACATATACTTCACGAAAGATGTACTGTAGCTCTGTCAGAAGTTAAGGCAGCTCGTTAAGTTAAGCGCATTATTGTTGCTGTTGTTCATTAGTATGTATGAATTGCATGTTTTTTGCTATCGTGGTGTGTGCGTTAAGTTCATGAACGAGTGAAAAATACCTGCTCATTGCGTTGCTTTCGATGAACTAATTATAGTGGGCACTTTTGCACAAAAATGTGCTAATTTCCTGATTGCCATTTGAAGTGGTTTCTGGACATATCCTATTAGTCTTATTTTCTAATTTTCTTAATGCATTTGCCTTGTTTGATCTGTTTGATCTATTTTCCTGATTTTTATTATATTTTTTCATCTTGTCATGATTAAAATTATAAGGAAATAAAAAACGATCCTTATCAACGTTGATTGACATTGCAATAAAATACTATCACATTATTTTGGAAGTTAAAATTTTGGGCTGGTTTTTGTTGGAGTGAGTAGGTTTTAGTGAGCCTTTGGGCTGGAAATCATCCACCTAATCTAGCAACACTGACATCAGTTTTAATGTTGAACGAGTGTAACGTACAATGTAAGAGGCTAAACATTTAATATTTTAAAGCGAGGCATAATTTCAAGAAATGTGTTTAACCAATCGAGAAAAACAGTAATGGTTACCAAGTAAATTGACTTGCCTAATTAATTATCTCTTTATTTCTCAGTTTTCTCTTTTTGACAAGATCTCCCAAGTGTCTACAACCTTTGTATAATGATATGTCCATGAATGGTCTGTGCTTAAAATTTAAAGGGACAGTTAATCTAAAATTGAAAGCAGTGAAATTCTGTTATAAAATGTTTTGACAATCACAGTACCAAACAGTAATTTCCTGGCTATTACGCATCGCAGACATAGGCTAGTAGTCTAAGAATTGCTGCCACGACCAAGGCGGAAGGCAACACAAAGAATAGCTAAAATTATGGTTGAGAACTTGAGACAAAGGGAATTCTGTCACAATTATTATCAATACGCTTGTCCTTTACACTCTTATCTTACATCATAATTGTATTATAAATTTGTGTTATAAAGATAGTGGCAAATATATTTATTCCATCAGTCTTTTTTATGCTAGTGTTCTACATAATGGTAGTTCAGTTGTGAGGTACGAGCGTGACTCTAAAACAGGTAGTAGTATTGGCTACTTTTTACTTAAGTACATTTTAGAGCCCATACTTTATACTTTTACTTGAGTAAACAAGTTTAGTCAGTACTTCAACTTTTACTTGAGTACTTTTAAACATGAGTATCTGTACTTCTACTTAAGTAAAGGATGTGTGTACTTTTGCCATCTCTGGAGGTGGGACCAAGTCATTGTATTGCAAGTCACAAGTAGGTCTCGAGTCTTTGCCCTCAAGTCCCGAGTCAAGTCCCAAGTCAAGACAGACAAGTCCCGAGTCAAGTCCCAAGTCAAGACCGACAAGTCTCAAGTCAAGTCCCAAGTCAAGACCGACAAGTCTCAAGTCAAGTCCCAAGTCCTACAGTTTGAGTTTCGAGTCCTTTCGAGTCCCTTTAAAGGGAACCCGGTGTATAGAGAGATGTATGGCTTAATGCGTTGTAATAGCCTTACACTACTAGCATTTGTCATTAGAAACACATCAAATATGTTCAGTTCTTAAAAAAACCCTAAATGTAATACTCATTTTAACCTAAGGAGGCCGCCATGTCTTTTTCGATGACGTAAACTGGTTGCACGCACAGCTAGGCAGCCAAACTAAACACAGACACACTAATCAGTTCTTCAGTAAATATAATGTTTTATATATATATATATATATATATATATACAGTATATATATATATATATGTGTAACAATGTTCACAGCAAGGAAGAAGGAGCAGGGAACCGGCGAACGTTGAACAACAAAACTTTAAAAAAATAAACAAACAACAAAACGAAAGTAAAATGCCGGCAGCTCCCTCACGGTCGACTGCCGGTCACACATAATAAAACATAACGTAAAGTCCAGGCCTGGTTCTCTCTCGTCCTTTACCATTGTCGCTCCTCCTTTTATATAATGCTAACAGAAGAAAGAAAGAAAATAAAGACACTATTTGGTGTATTTTCCTACATTTTAATATTGTTTGTCAGAAACAACACAAACATGCATATTAATAACCAAAATCATTTCGAATTTATCATATACACAATGTTTTAGCCATTATACAATGCATTTTATCCAGATTTTGACTTTTTGATGTTGATTTAACAACATCAGTAGCCTAACGTTATTCTCTTCTCTCCCTCGGTCATTAGCTGACGGGGGCTAATATTCACGTGTGCTCTAATACAAAATAAATAACCAAACCGCAAGCATTATTATTGTGTTTATCAGTATATTCTGATAATGTATAAAGTATAAAATTCCGGTGGATGCTGATGTCTTAAATAGTCTTAAATGTCTCAAAGGCGGTAGTTTAAAGCTATGATTTAATGCACGCTCACCTTGAACAGACGTCTAATACTGAATGCTAATACTAATACTCAACTTTATATTTCCTCGAAGCCTCATGAAACACAGCAGTTCCATCGAATAATGGAATGCATAGTCGATATAAAAAACTGGATGAGTAACAACTTTTTATTACTGAACTCGGACAAAACGGAAGTGTTACTTATTGGACCGAAAACTGCTATAAGTAACAACCAAGAATACTGTTTAACTATTGACGGATGTTCCATAAAACCCTCGTCGTCAGCAAAGAATCTTGGCGTTCTATTCGATAGTAATCTGTCATTTGAGAGCCACGTCGCCAACACCTGTAAAATTGCGTTTTTCCATCTTAAGAATATATCTAAACTACGTCATATGCTGTCAATCTCAGATGCAGAGAAGTTAATTCATGCATTCATGACATCAAGACTAGATTACTGTAATGCACTGTTAGGTGGTTGCCCTGCAGGCTTATTACAAAAACTCCAATTGGTCCAAAACGCGGCAGCTCGAGTTCTTACACGTACAAAAAAGTATGAACATATTAGCCCGGTTCTGTCAACCTTGCACTGGTTACCTATAAAGCATCGCGTTAACTTTAAAATCTTGCTTATTACCTATAAAGCCTTACATGGTTTAGCTCCTCAGTACTTGAATGAACTCCTTTTGTATTACAGTCCTTCACGTGCATTACGCTCTCAGGCGTCCTGTCAGTTGGTAATACCTAGAATTTCAAAATCAAGTGCAGGTGGTAGATCCTTTTCCTATCTAGCGCCTAAACTTTGGAATAGTCTTCCCTGCACTGTCCGGGAGGCAGACACACTCTGTCAGTTTAAATCTAGACTAAAGACGCATCTTTTTAATCTTGCATACACTACTCTTCCATAATATAAATCTTCAGAGGGTTTAGGCTGCATTAGTTAGATCAACCGGAACCAAAAACACAACTGATGTACTTGTTGCATCAAAGAGTACAGAACAGTACTCTACTCTCAGCCAGTCTTGTCTCATTGTTCCAAGGTTACCACAGCGAGCAGGATGCAGTTCATGGCCTGACCTGATGGTAGAGCGGAGAATGGGAAGTGGGGACCTGACAAGAGCTGAGATGATAGAGCTGGATAAAGAAGGACGCGGTCTCTTGACATGTCTTCACCACAAAACTTCAAATGCTATTAGATTATTAATGATAATCTTAAACTACAATTTATTTTATTATTAAGTTTATTTATTTTATTTAGCCTTGTTGTGCAAGTTCTCTGGAGCTTGTGCAGAGGCAGCAGCTTTTGCCAGAGGGGAACTGGAATCCCCTGGTTGGGCCTGGGTTCTCCTGAGGTTTTTTTTTTTTTGGTTCTCGCCACTATCTTGCATCTGTGACCGGGGGGCTGCTTTAGAATCTTAAAGTTTTACTTAATTAATATTGCATATAGGAATTTATTATCTGCTATATTTGACCTGTGCTTCTCTCTCCTTTATCCTAAATGTGTGCTCTCACTGACGTGTGTGTGTGTGCGTACTTGTCTGTGTACGTACGTGTGTGTGTGTGTGTGTGTGTGTCTCTGTGTCTGTGTGTGTGCGTGTTGTGTGTGTGGAGTGTTTTGTGTGTGGGTGTGTCTGTCTTCTGTGTTTTCAACCTTTTCTTGTTTTTGCAGGTACAACTTTGATTGTTTTGCTTGTAGTCAATGTGTCTCATGTACAGCTGCTTTGTAACAATGAAAATTGTAAAAGCGCATATAAATAAAGTTGAGTTGAGTTGATTGAATGCGTTCTTCTTTTATGGCTGGCTTGTGTCAAGAGGACATACCGCCACCCACTGTCCCTGTGTGTTTGTATATCTGATCTTATGTTTTACGTGTCATATTTCCACTGTTATATATGGAAAACGTGTGTGCTTCGCTGTTGCGAAAGAGAACAGGTTTAGGTCGCAACCATTTGACATCACGGATTCTGACGCAAAAAAATGGCGGCCTCCAAGTAAAAATATTTTTTCAAAGTTTATGAATACTGTGACGGTTACACTGTATTTTTATTTCACAATTATAAAGTCAATGCCATTGTTCATATATTAAGCCATACATCGCTCTATACCCAGGGATCCTTTTAACGTGTTTGCAATGTAACGTTAACAGTGAGTTTACAGTCTCAATGATTTAACTATTCAGCTAGCAAAGTTACTTAGCCGATAAGCTAATGTTAGCGTCATTCAAAACTTACCGCTCTTTGTGCAACTTCAAATGTCGAACGAAGTTAAAAGTTGTTACGTCTCCATCTGTAATCTTCGACCCGCATGTTTTGCATATTGCAATTCGTTTTTTGTTGACCACCTCGTAGTTTTTATACCTGAACGAAACTATCTTTGGCATCATTTTTGCCAACTGGCGCGTTGTTTGACAGTTCTTCTTCATTGGTTGTCCTGCAATTTGATTGGATGGATACTGTCGAATCAAAACAACGTGGATCTAAATTGATTGGATGTTGTGCCGACAGCACACACACACACAGATGCACATAAACACAGAGAGAGATAGAGCGGTCCACGTCAACATACTTTTTAATCTTTGGGTTTTGGGGAAAGTAGCAAGTCTTTTCAAGTCAAAAGGCTCAAGTTCAAGTGAAGTCACGAGTTAATGATGTTAAAGTCCAAGTCGAGTTGCAAGTCTCTTTACATTTGTCAAGTCGAGTCAAAAGTCATCAAATTCATGACTCGAGTCTGACTCGAGTCCAAGTCATGTGACTCGAGTCCACACCTCTGGTAATAATATAAAAACATAAAAAACAAGCACATGTACTATATTACAATATCATACTAAAACCCTTGATGGTAAATTATAAATTACAAAGTAAATGTATTCCTCTAGTCTATCATATCCTTCCTCTCATTACTTAAATTTTGCACAATCTGCCGCTGATGAGGAGTTGGTAATAAGTACAGAGAGGTAATGACACTTTATCATCTCTTGTAAATTCCTTGACATAATGGATTTGATGCTGGTTGACTATGTGATGCCATAGTCCAGCTCTTTATGAACACCAGCTATTGAATATTATTTACTGTCACTGACCTCTTCTGTTCACTTTTGTCTTGCTGTCAGGTTTCTTGTATTGGCAACACAAGTGTGGCATCTTATTTCTCCCATCTCATTCCTGTCTCCACTGGCACTGGGGCTGGAGGTGTTTCCAATAAATTCTCCATGGGAGCTGAGCGACATGCTTGTGCAGAGGATTGTGGGATAGACAGCATACTGTAGCAAAGTTAAAAATGAGTGTCAGAAAGGTGATGTTTCTCATGGGTGTTTCAAAATCTAGGATATCTGATAATCTAGGCTGATGAAATTGGAAATTATTTTTTTAAACCATATTCGTGCATATTAACTGACTGTGTTTTAAAGTACTCTTAAGCCCATTGCACATTGAGTCCGAAATTTGCGTCCGAAATTTCCGCACATTAAAAAGTAAATACGACCTCACGTTGTGTCAATCACATTTACACACTGCCTCCGATATTTTCATCCGTCATAAAAAAAATCGGACCGTGTTCAATTTTCTGCATTTTCGCATCCGTATCAAGCATTTTGAGTGGCCTTTTTTAACAATTCAGAGACGCCGTACAAACGAGAGCCAAATACGAAAAAACGCATACGAAAATTTCAGACTGTATGTGCAAAGACCTTTAGTCATAGATCAGACTGAAAAACGCCACACCCGCTGCATAAATTATGTAAAATTTTAACCAATTTCTAATGCAGGAAATCAAATGATTAAGCACCAGCATGCAGCATATCTTGAGCAAAGGTTTTGAATTAAAATCCTAGAGAACACACGTACAGCAAAATGTGTAGCATGTGCACTGTAAGGTTGTTTTGGATATAAGCATCCGCCAAATGCATAAATGTAATGTACAGTAAAATCTAAATCATCAATTGACTTAACTGTCTGATCGGATTTATTTGTGAACGGTTTAAAAGGCCAGATTCGAGATATCTGTATGTGTGTTTTGTTTGTGTGTCCAGAATTGACGATTGTGTGTGTGCGTGTGTGTTGCGCACCTAATTAATTAATGTTGTTTTTGGAGTAGCGAAATAATCACCATGTAATGAATCAATGTATTCAATACAAGTAATGTTTATTAAGCAGTACAAGCAATCAATTGTTAATACAGGAGAGACAGTAGTTAGCAAAGGTGAGACTCAAGTGTTTACAACAGCAATCATAAAACAATTTTGATCTCATACTTCTCACAAATCCTATCCTAAGTTTACTTGCATTATAAATGGACTGCCTGTTAAACAGCTTTAAACATTTCTTGAAACATTCTGGGTTGTTTAGTATGTAAACAGGGATTATTTTAAAGCAGGACTAGGCCTTAGTTAAATTAGGATATTTAAATCGTTTTTAAAAAACATACTTCACAAGAAAACATTACTGTGTGCATCTTGAGACAAAACAATTGCAATAATATATTTTAAGATATGTCAGTGCAAGTTGTTTTTTATCAAGACACCTCTAACATTTAAGTTAGTCTGCCACTATGCTTAAGCCCCTATAATCTATCATATACTTTAATAGTATGGAAAAATATTTCAATTTCAGGAATGTGCACAGTTACTGTTGATCACTTTTGTCATTAATGATTAACTTATTTTTTCAAATAAGGAAAATAATGGCACAAAGATGTAACTACACTATCAAAGGTCAGTACAACATTCAACAAAATACTAAAGGTGCTAAATATTCAAAATGGTCACAATTGAATATCTAGTGGCATTTACAGTAAACACATGTAAGATTGAATAGAAGTCAATGGAATGTTTAAAACTGACATTTCTTGTTTGAATTAACATTGGCTGTTGAGGAGATGCCAGCTGCACAGACCTACTGTATCGCTCCAACTCAAGATAAAATACTTTTTTACATTTCAATAAGCTATCGCACAATCATTTGCTTCATTAAAAAACAAATGAGAGAACAGGGATCAAAGTCTAACTTTTAAAACTACAGCAAGACTAAATTGGGAATTGATTTGGAAATGAAACATGTAGAATTTAATAATTGCAAACGAAAATAGCCTTTAGGCAAAGCCATTATACTGCAAAAACTAACTGTGCCCTGTCAGAAAAGATTATGTGGCTTTTGGCCACAGGAACACCCCCAACTTCCTCTAAAGCAGGTGTAAGTGAATGTGTGTGTTTGTGCCCGCGAGGACGTGAACTTAAAACAGACAGCCATACACAGGTGAGGTCATCTATTCTCTTAGCCTTACGTCTGATGTTTTTATCCTCCTGCCCTCTGGTGCCACTTCAGAGCTGTGGAGGCAGGTGTACAAGAATATAAAAAGCCATCTAAAGCAGGTGTTTATAGGTGCTCCAAAGGCCAGCTGGGTACACAGTGTTATAAACTACTTTGCTATTCAGTCTAGTAATACGGTAGATGACTCACAATTTATATAATGCAATCAGCATATCAGTAACATATGAGTAACTTTATAAAAAACCTAATCCAAACTTTAGTCTGTATATTTACGTTGGTGATGATTAAGTAGAGGACAATGTAAAGTCACGGATAAGATTATACAGATGTCTTAAGCATTTTGGGTCCGGTGCTATGTGCTCTTGGGTTTGTTTGGTAATGCGAAGCAGCTCTAGTATCCGTAAAGCATAAAATGCATTAATAGATGACTGGTTTGAACAACTGATTCACTGTAATCATCCATTCCAAAGCGTCCTCATGGTGTGATGCTTCCTTTCAGAGATTCGCTCTATTCAAAATCAGCAAGGCATGTAATGATCTCACAACATGAGACTTATTTCTTTGCCTGCTGTATTTAAGTCCCATAGAAATGCAGCCAATCAAAACGAATAGCAAACGCCTGCATGTGATGTCCGTGTGAGGCAGAAAGAAATCATTTCTTCTGTGTATAAAGGGGGGTCTGATTCTAGAATCAAAGGAAGCCATTTTTATAAGTGATATAACACGGAGGTTCAGCACTCTTGCTGGGGTATTTTGAAAATGTTGCTTCAGTGCCGTCTGTCTCTCTTTTCATTTTCTCAGACAAACACATTAACCTTAAAATATAGATTTAGGAGGATTCATGCTTAGTTTTATTTAACACAATGTACTACACTCTTCAAATTCACACACATGGATCTACATATGGATTTGCTAAATCCGTATGTTGTCATACAACAGATAAATCTAAATCTGCAGTACAAGGCCTATCTCATGACATCTTTAATTTGAGTTTTAGTTAAAAAATTTAAGATTGCGTTTCGTAAATACATTATCTCCTTAGGCAAAAAAACGAAAACATGATGACATCTTTCTGAAGCTGTCGTAGCGCTTCGAAAGAGAGGGGGAGGGGTGGAGTGAGCTGTTGGTTGCAGTTCGCAACCTCACCGCTAGATGGCACTAGATTTCATATAATGGACCTTTAAAGGCTTAATGTGACATTTAGCTGTTTTAGGTTCCTTTTTAGCACTAAATATAAAGTTAAAGAGAGGGATGATAGAGGACAAGCAAAGTGCAGGTATGTCACTGTGTCTTTCCATTAAGAACAATGGCTTCAACACCAGCATGCATTCTACATTCATCATTTTTTTGGAAGCAGCGCTGAGAAAGCCATGTTGTTCCTCGTCACCGGTAAAGGCAGGTGCACCTGCCTAATTCCCGATGGGAAATGGAGAATTTAGATATTATTCAGTAGCAAGTGAAGATGTGTTGCTCCGCTGCGCTGAAGAGTCAGCTTGATTGATGACTAGCGACAAGCTAGCAATGGGGGTCAGTTATGAACACATATAAATGCGCAATTATGTCTCTTAGCCGGAGTTTAGATCCATACCATTCTCTTTCATCTGTGAGATGTCTGTTCCCAGGGGGACCAGGAGTGACTCAGTCTTCGTTAATTTCCGAAACTTTGATCTTTTCACCAACAGTTTTACATGCAAAGATGACATCAGAAGAGACATGCTGGGAGAAAAGGAGAATGGAGGAATAAAAGAAGTACAGTGTGCAGATGCACAGTACTACACATCATTAATGAGATATTTTCACCTTGATAGTGGAATTAATTAATTGCGTTGCATGCTTGGCTGTGTAGATAAAATGATTTGATTAAATGTGTACTAGCTCTTATCCCTTGGAAGAACTGCTTTGTGTCATATCTCAACGGCCTTTTACATGTTAGTCAGATTAGAATGCGTAGCTATTTTGAACAGCTTTAAAACTTCAGTAGAGTACTTTTATGCACACATTCAACATAGTGAAGAGTTTTTTCCTTGAAAATTCTCTCAGTGTTTAGGAACATTATAATTTCACACTTTATGCACTAATTAACAGAGAAAAATAATGGGTTGAAAATAGGTAAAACGTGGTGCTGTCAAACAATTATTCCATTTCATTCATTTAACATATTTATTAATATTGGTGGCATCCAAGTTATTTGACATATTTGAACATTTTTTAAAATGTAATGCAATAGTTACATTCCCTGGTAATTAGTTACTTTTATAATGATGTAACTCAGTTACTAACTCAGTTACTATTTGTGAGAAGTAACTAGTAACTATAACTAATAACTTTTTAAAAGTAACATGCCCAATGTGACACTCCCATCTGTCCCTAGTTTGTTTCCTCCATTTTTGCCCCAGGATGTTCTTTCCCCATGCTCCCTCACAAGTCCCTAATTGACATTTGCACCTGTTCTTCATCATTGACTGTCACCTGCACCCCATCATCTTCGTTATCCGGACACTATATGTACTCTCCTTTGCCCATTGTGTTTGGTCAGGTCTTGTTGTAAATTAGTTTATATTGTTCCGTGGATGTTTTTGCTCGTGTTATCTTGTTCCGTGGATGTTTTTGCTTGTGTTATCTTGTTCCGTGGATGTTTTTGCTCGTGTTATCTTGTTCCGTGGATGTTTTTGCTCGTGTTATCTTGTTCCGTGGATGTTTTTGCTCGTGTTATCTTGTTCCGTGGACGTTTTTGCTCGTGTTATCTTGTTCCTTGGATGTTTTGCTCGTGTTTGTACATTGTTCTGTGGATTACTTACCCTTTTTGGATTACCTTGTTTTTGCACGCTTTTACCTTGTGGATTATTATTTCGTGGATTACCCTTTTTGTTCCTGGTTCCTGTTTATTTGATTAAACCCTTTTCACCTTCATTTTTCACATGTGGCATCGTCTTTCATCCCGTGAACTGTTACACCCATCACTGAACATTAGTGACAGGAGTCACAGCAGCAGGTTTAAGAATGCGGCCCTTTTAAGAGCTGTCTCTTTACACAGATCTGACGCAACTCCCATTTTCACAACTCTTTGCATTGGTTTAGGTTTTTATTTAACACGTTGAAATCTGTGCTTATGAAAATGATAGACAAAATGGGCTTTCTGGCATAATCTTATGTGGTTTTGTTCATTCAAGCACGAAAGAGAACTTAATACTGATGCGCTGTCTGACAGAGATTCACTGACGCAGCCTTTAGCCCGTGACTGTATAAACCAGACTGGACCTCTGTCGCGTTGTGCTGCATCCTACAGCAAGAAGCTGTCTATTTATACTGAACATGTCAAAGCAACTTTTTCAACTCGCGCTTAAATGGTTTAAAAGTATTTACATGAATAAGAGAGTGATTATATAATGTATTAAATATTTTAACACCTTAATCTGACAAAAAAATAATTGCATGCATTAACGCATTTAAAGGAAAGTTCACCCAAAAATGAAAATTCTGTCATCATTTACCCACTCTCAGATTGTTTGAAACCTGTATAAATTTATTTGTTCTGTCGAACACAGAGAAAGATATTTGGAAGAAGGTTATCAGTTTTCAGTTCTGGGACATCATCCACTACCATAGTAGAAAGAAAATATTGAACTTTTTTTGATCTGTTGAACACATAATGAGATGTTTTGAAGAATTTAGGAAAAAACAATTCTGGCGCACCTTTGACTACCATTTAATTTTCCCTACTATGGTAGTCAATGATGTCCCAAAAATGTAAATTTCTAAC
Source organism: Triplophysa rosa (assembly GCF_024868665.1). Lineage (NCBI taxonomy): Eukaryota > Metazoa > Chordata > Actinopteri > Cypriniformes > Nemacheilidae > Triplophysa > Triplophysa rosa. The sequence continues at coordinate 29,968,033 of NC_079890.1, forward strand.
ATTCTTCCAAATATCTTTCTCTGTGTTAATCAGAACAAAGTCATTTATATGAAATTACATTAGGGTGAGAAAATGATGACAAAATTATGTTTTTGCGAACTATCCCTTTAAAGCCAAGAGTGCTAATAAACAGGTTACCCAAAATATTTGATAAACACACAGAGGGTGGGGTACTTGAATTTGAATAAAAAAATAAAAAACTTGGCTCTGTACACTGTGATAGGCTATGTGAGGCCAATTTTCTTTTGTTGCACTTATGCTTTTTGTTGTCCTTATGTTGTTCCAATTGCTTCCATTGTTTCCCTCATCTGTAAGTCGCTTTGGATAAAAGCGTCTGCTAAATGACTAAATGTAAATGTGAATAAAAAAGTGAAGCTATCTGATTCATATTTCCAAGCTCAATGGCCAAATTGCACATTCTGAATATTTTCTGAGACAAAAATCTCTCTTTTTTGTTCTGTCTGATTGATGTGATGTAAATGTTGTAACCTTGCTGGTTGGTGGTCTCATTGGCCTCTCAGAGTTGAGTAGCTACGTGCTGTGGTTGTCATGAGTGCAGTGAAGAGAAAAGAAGTACATGTGTACCTTATTTTGCACCTCCCCGCTGTCTGCCTCAAATCACACTGGGTTGGATCAGTAGGGAATATGGGTCTGATAAGTTGGATATACCAAACTAATCACGAGTCATTGAGTTTCAGATCTGAAGACAAATAGAAGCGAGAGAAAGGACAAAGGTCATGAAAGTGGAAGTGATCCCAAACTCTCATACAACGGCATTGCCGAAATAGTTTGCAGAGAACAGATTCTAGTGTTTTCAGATTGCGTGCATATGCAGTGCCGGAAACACATCCTCAACCTCTCATCCCTACTAAACCTTTGAATGATTCATTAGAGTTATTACCTGAAGCATTTGTCTGTTGCTCAGAGTGGAATAAAAGTTCTAATGGCTGCCTGATTATTGGACATCAAACAGAAGAATAGGAATGTTCTGGACTCTTGGAAGAGTTCTTATTGGAACCGTGTGAAGCTTGGTATATTGAGAGAGCTTTTGAGGAGACATGTTTAGCCCTCCTTGTAGCACAAAAGCTTTGTTCTCTTCATGTGAAAGCAACACGAAATGAAGGCGTTTGCATCTTGGTTTTATATTGCCACAGAAGGATAGTGGTGCCAAATGCCAGAGCCTCTCAACAGGCTTTTGAGCTTCTGGGGCAGGGGTGAAAGCATTGATCCCTTGAGAATGAGTGTTTGCAGGAACAAAACATTTTTATTGAGATTCGCCGTGGACGTTATGAACCTTGGATGTTGGGTTTTTCAACAGCGAGATGCAAATTATCAGATCTCCCTTCGAGAGACATTATGCTTGCTGTGACCCCTCACATTTACATTTAGTCATTTAGCAGACGCTTTTATCGAAAGCGACTTACAAAGAGTTTAGGGAGCAATAAGAGATATGTCATACAGGAGCAATAATATAATAGGTGCCAATACAGAGTTACTGGTTTCAACAAAAGCTAGACCACTACCTGTTGAGAGAAAGAGAGAGGGTTGGTGTTTTTTTTTTCATTTGTCTGTCAAGTATTCACAGAAGAGATGGGTTTTAAGTAGTTTTTTGAATGTTGTGAGAGAATGTGGTTGACCGGACCGAGTTAGGAAGTATGTTTCACCAGGAAGGAGTTGTTAATGAGAATGAGCGGGAAAGCGATTTACTGCCATTATGGGAAGGCAATACAAGAGGCCGCTCGTTTACTGAACGCAGGGTTCTTGATGGGGAGTAGGAGTGTAGGAGGGTGTGAAAGTATTCTGGTCCAGATCCAGTGATAGTCCTGTAGGCAAACATTAGTGACTTGAATCTGATATGGGCTTCAACCGGTAGCCAGTGGAGAGAGATGAAAAGGCGTGTCACATGAGCCCTTTTGGGGTTCATGTGCTGTTGGAAAACGAGGCGTGCTGCTCCGTTCTGAACCAGCTGGAGCAGTTTGATAGCCTTTGCAGGAAGACCAGCAAGGAGAGCATTGCAGTAGTCCAACCTTGAGATAACCAGGGCCTGGACAAGGAGTTGTGCCGCATGCTCAATGAGATAGGGCCTAACCTTTCTTATGTTGAATAAGGCATATCGGCATGACCGCATTGTCTTTGCAATGTGATCATTGAAGGACAGCTGTTCATCAAATATGATTCTGAGGTTCTTGGCTGTTTTGGAAGGAGTGATTGTGGTATTGCCAAGTTGGATGGTGAGATCGTGTTGCACCGTGGGGTGTGCCGGAAACACGAGTAGTTCTGTCTTGGCAGGGTTCAGCTGGAGGTGATGCTCTTTCATCCAAACTGAGATGTCTACTAGGCAGGCTGTAATGCGAGCTGCTACAGTGGTATCGTCTGGGTAAAACAAGATGTAGATCCGGGTGTCGTCAGCATAACAGTGATGCGAGAAGCCATGTGCCCATATGATGGGTCCCAAGGATGTCGTGTAGATGGAAAAAAGCAGCGGTCGAAGCACCGATCCCTGAGGGACCCCAGTGATCATGTGGTGAGCAGTGCACAGTGAGCCCCTCCATGACACCCTGAAGGATCTGCTGGAGAGGTAGGATTTGAACCAGCGGAGAGGAGAACCTGAGATTCCTAGAGATGACAGGGTTGCTAGCAGTATCTGGTGATTGACAGTGTGAAATGCTGCAGATAGGTCTAGCAGAATCAGGATCGAGGATTTAGATTCCGCCTTGGCTAGCCGCAATGCTTCTGTGACCGATAACAGTGCAGTCTCAGTGGAGTGGTTTGTTGTGAAGCCAGACTGCTTGTCATCCAGTAGTTTGTTCTGGGATAGGTAGGAAGACACCTGGTTGAAAGCTGCCCTTTCAAGTGTTTTTGCAATAAATGGGAGGAGAGAGACAGGTCTGTAACTGTTGGTAGTAGAGGGGTCCAATGTGGGTTTCTTCAGTAGGGGCGTGAGCTGGGCCTGTTTGAATGTGGATGGAAAAGTGCCGGTGAGCAGGGACGTGTTGATGATGTGTGTGAGTGCAGGTGAGAGTGTGCTGGATATGGCCTGAAGGAGATGGGAGGGAATTGGGTCAAGGGGACAGGTGGTGGGGTGGCTGGAGAGAAGTCTGGTGACTTCAGTGTCAGTCAGTGGGGTGAAAGAGGAGAGTTCAATATTTGAAGTGAGGGTAGTGTGTACCGAGGTCTGAATTGCTGAGAATTGTTTGCTGATGGATGAGGTTTTCTCAGTGAAAAATACAGCGAAGTCCTCCGCAGTCAAACATGAAGTGGGCGGGGGAGGAGGGGGGCAAAGAAGAGAGTTAAATGTTTTGAAAAGCTGCCAAGTGTTAGGTGCATTACTCACCTTGGTGGTATAGAAAGACGTTTTAGTTGTGGTAACACTAGCGGAGAAGTGACTGGTAGTCCCTTAGGTCAGCAGGATTCTTGGTCTTGCGCCATTTCTTTTCAGCAGCCCTGAGTGTACTCCGTTGTTCACGGAGGATGTCAGACAGCCAAGGGCAGGAGGGGGTGGCGCAAGCTGGTCTGGAGGACAGAGGACAAAAGTTATCTAGACAGGATGTAAGTGTTGAGCATAAGGTGTCGGTGGCAGTGTCAGAATCTAGAGATGCAAAGTTGGAGGGAAGAGAGGATGTCACTTTAGCAGAGAGGGTGCCACTTTAGCAGAGAGGGTGCTAGGGGAGAGAGAGCGAAGGTTCCGTCTAAAATAAACGGGTGGTGGTGTTGGTGTAGTGCATGTAAGAAGGAGCATGTTGAAAGTGATGAAGAAGTGGTCAGAAATGTGATGTTATCTGTGGTGCAGTTACGAGTGTAGATGAGATCAAGCTTGTTTCCTGATCTGTGAGTACAGGCTGTGGTGAGGCGCATGAGGTCGAACGAGGCGGTGAGGGTGTAGAAGTCACAATTCCCCTCACAATGCCCCTATTCAACAACAGTTCAAAGGATAAGACTCTTGGCCGGGGCCGTAGCTAGAGAATTCTGGGCCCCCTGAAAAAATATTGATGTGGGCGCCCACCGCCTTCCAACTAAAAGAGGGACATTATATATCAAGTTTTATATCATATCACTTTGACATAGTCTATTTACATCTAACAGAAGATGGTAATGTAGTTGTAAACTCTTTATTAAAAGTTAAATGTTTGTAAATGTTATATGAACTTATGAAACATTGTCTTAAATAGTGTAAATGAATGAAGACCTTTAACAAACTAATAAAAGATAATACATTATTAAATAATAATAAATAAAACAGATCTAAAAATGACCAGCAGTACTGTACAATAGTCTTTTCAATCAGTCTGTTACTAAATAACTGAAGTTAACATTAATACATTTATAAGAATGCAGTTATGTAAATAAATAAATAGACCACTTAAATGTTTCTAAAGTTTTAATGTTTGATGAAAATAATATGGTACTGCATAATGTATAATTAAGTAAAGCCAATAAATGTATCTATACAAAAGCCCCACAAAATAAATAGTGCAGGGCCCTGTTTAATTTCCTTTTTTTTCTCTAAAAATATATACATATAGATGTTTTCTAGAATATAGGGTACTATTGTATATTGTCTCGGTTACCACACCCTCTGCATCAGACGTCACCACACGATTATCACGTTCCCAGTCACCGGAGTATTAATGGACTTCAGTTCCCACAATTCTACTCACCAGCCAACCATAGTGATTGCACCCACACCTGTTCCCCATGATCTGGATTCTATTTATAGTCACTTTGTGTACCAGTGTCATAACATACAGTATATAGTATAATGTTTTACTTATACTATACTATACTATACTATACCATCACTATGATAGTAACTAATACAGATTATGCTACAAGTTTACTACTGTGTTTTTTATGTGTGGGTCATAATTTGTTCAATTTACTCTGACCTTTATTTTGACGGGCCGCTCCTTTGAGTTTCAGTGTGAGTAGCTTTTTTCAAAGGAAACAGTGAAATGCGTGTGAAGTGAACTCTCAGAGAAGCTCGGAGATGTTCGTGTGTTTACATCTTTATATAGACACTGACAACTCCATGAGCATCACGCATGTAGTTACACATCCGCGTTATTATGTTTACCCCTAGATAACGCAAATCCGTCTCCATTCCACATCGGAGGAATTATAGAGTCCTACCTTTCAAGGAACGTCTTGATAAACTGGGATACAGCAATTCTCTGAGTTCCTTTCTCCTTTTTATGACATTTCTGATTTTTGCCGCGACATTTTCAGTCACTCATTCTACTGCTCTATAACTTCATCAAATCATACCTCAGCTGAGCTGCCTGCCGCCTCAACGGGTTAAAAGCTATTCATTTGTTTAAAATTTTGTAGATTAGTTTTGTTTTGTTTCCAAAGCATATGGATAGCTCATGCCGTATCATATCTCACGGGCCTGATGTATTTGTACTTACAGCTAAGCAAATTAATTTCCTCTGGGAAATTAAGTACTTCTATGTTATATAAATTTACTGTCCTCCACCCAGACACACTCGCACAATTACTGAATTACCAAATCCAGCATCACTTGCACATTTATTTTTTTCCCAGCCAATTTAAATATTTATTAAATAATGGAGAAACATTACAAGACAGTTTACTGGTTTTGTTTGGGGCAATAGGAAAGGCATTTTGAATTCCCCTTGTATTCAAAACAACATACATCTTTATTTTCTTCTGATAGCTGAAACTCAGGATGCAGGAAGGGAAATCTGTTTTACCCGGTATAACTCAAATATATACTATGCTTATGATAATACAAATTTAATCTAGAATTGTGTTTAATATAGCTAGAATGTATAACAGAATACATTGTTTTGAATATTTCTACAGAACCATAGCAATAAGACACAAGAACAATTATACAATATGCTCTTTTTGACAAAATAAAAAAAATGTAAACACGTTTTGCTATTGCCTCAGTTATCTTCATATGAATGTAGACACATTTTGCTAATATAATATGTCAATGAAGACTGAAGAAAAGACATTTCAGTCACTGTGTAAAATCTTAAGGGATTTTCACAAGATATGCTAATGGTCTAATGTTTAACATAACTCAATTTTGATTACTTGGCTGAATAAACATCTCGGCTAATTAAAATATTATGTCATTGTCTCCATTTTAATTGCACTGAGCACTTTAAAAGTCACCCTTAATATTCTCCTAGCGTGCCTTCTATCATTGAGTCTTCATAAAGCCATGCTATTTCGTATTAACTTACAGTAATCAAGTTACACACGCACGCACACACACACGCACGCATGCACGCACACACACAAACACACGTTCATACTTATCTTAATCAAGGAAGTGCTAATTGGAAAATTAAATGATTGTTTTTTAACTCTTAGTTGAGATCTCATTACCGGTAACTGGGAGTGGCAGTTTAATATTCTCAGCAATGATAATCTATTTTAGTTCCCCTCTTAAACACTTAAGCCAACCTAAAAAATGTATGAATGTGATTGAATTTGAAGGTGTCAATTATTAAAGAATGGTAGTGATTTAAAAAATACATACAAATACATACGTACAATTTTTTTTGCAAATGCCACTTGGATGGATAGTAGATACTTTATCATCTATTAAATTCACACATTTTTAACCGTGGTTTAAGTATCTAAATACCTTCGGGGCCACTGTACACACTTAGCTGATGTGTGTGATGTCATTCCTTCTATTATTCATATTGAGTATTGTCAGACCATGACTTGACTCGTTTCTATAGCAAGTTGTTAATAAGGCCTACCACAGATTGTGCTTCTTTGCCAGCCTCAAATTTGTGGTGTCCTTTTTTACACAAAAACGTGATGTTTACACATATCTCTGATGTTATTGGCAAAGAGAAACAACAGACACATTCAAAACCCTCCAGCCATCTGTCACTCTTGCTGTACAGCAGAATTCCTGTTAAACAAATGGACTCACTTACACAGATATAACATTCATTAAAAATATTCTATTTTCACAACGCTTGGCTTTTTGTAGAAGAATATCGTAAATTGTCTGTCTAAACTCCAAATTTATGGCTATTACTAGCTGTACATCTTAAATCTTTTTTTCTATTTGCCAGTTTAAAGATATCAGCAGGTGGTGGTTTTGTTTGGGTAATATTTCCTTCAGAGTGTCTTACTGAAGATTCTGCTCCACTATCTTGTTGAAGTAAATAGCTCTAGAAACACAATGAAGCTGGTTAGTTTCATTTTAAGTTTGAGGACGGTGTCTCTAAAACTACAAGTTTTATAAAACATTTTCTATGACCATGTCATATATGTCATGGTTCTGCCCACCTTGTCTTGCTTTTCTTGGCCTAGTGGCAGAACCATGATGGAACCTCTTGTTTTATGTGGAGAGTGACGTTTTGTCCCTGTTGGTCTTCCACTCTCCGGTGTGGCGTCTTTTTCCCGCCCTTTCGTCTCCTCGTTATTGTTTGTTAATTAGTTCATGTCCTGCACCTGTCCCCTCTTGATTTATCCCCTTTATAATGCCCTTGTGTCTTCTGTCTCGTGCTGGTTCATTGTACTGTCGTGTGTGTGTCATATGTGGTGAGTTCCTGTCTTGTCAGTGTAGTTTAGTTATTTTGTATTTAATTCAAGTGTTGTCTTAGTCTGGTTAGGTGTAGTTAGTCCTTGGTGTCATGTTTTATACCCTTGTGTTTTGTTTTGTTACCCCCACGTGGGTCTTTGTTTTGTATTTATATTTTATTAAATGTCTTGTTAACCCCTTACCCGCTGTCTGCACTTGGGTCCTCTGTCATTGTCTCCGTGTCCTCACCACCCACGTTCATGACAATATAAGGCTAACAAACTGCAAACTTTTTGTAGAAGAATATCTTATAATATTGTCTGTAATTTATTTTCTAAACTTTATGGCTATTACTAGCTGTACATCTTTAATCTTTTTGTTCTTTTTGCCAGTTTAAAAATATCAGCAGGTGGTGGTTTTGTTTGTACGGTGGACCACTAGTGCACATGACAATGACATTTAAAAAGCAAATATAAGTTCACAACCAATGTTGGGCAAGTTACTCTGAAAAGTAATGAATTACTAGTTACTAATTACATATTCAATAGTGTAATTAGATTACTGTACAAACTACTCTCTCCAAAAAGTATTTAGTTACTTATTACTAATTACTTTCTATATCCTTGTAACGAGGTTCAATAAAACGGAAGAAAGGAGGCATTTTTATTCAAAATAAATAAACAATAAACAGCAATAAAACAGGCCGGCAGCCCCTCGCGGACGACTGCCGGCAACAAGAACATAAACAAACATAAACACAAAACTTAACATATGTCCGGGCCCGGTCCTCTCCCATCGGCAGTCCTGTCGATTCCTCCCTTTATGCTCCCAATCTCCTCCGTGGGCGATGCGGGACCGGCGCACGCACAGCTGATTTCCATTATCACTCACGCCACCGGCCCCGCCCCACGGCTCCCGTCCCGCCTTCCTCACCACAATCCTATATCAACCTTGATTAGTTAAGTGATTCAAGGATAGGCATGAAAGGGCTCTTTTAATTCATTCAAATAAATAATATTAAACTACATAAAGTACTCTTATTAACTGACCAAAGTATTACAAATGTGAGAATTATACATTAAAGCACAGATTTTAAAATTAGAATCTGAATTTTGATGTCAATTCCACTATTACACACACATATATTACACAAAGTATTTAGTTTAATTACATCAGAAGTAACTAATTAAATTACAGAAAAAATAAGAGTAATCCCTTACTTTACTTTTTCCAGGGAAAAGTAATACAATTACAGTAACTAACTACTTAGTAACTAGTTACACCCAACACTGTTCACAACACAACGGAATCGAGTCACAACTAGGGTTGGGAATCGTTTCAATTTTATCGATTCCGATTCCAATTCTGATTCTGCTTATCGATTTCGATTCTTATCGATTCCCAGTTTCGATTCCAAAGTTGAAGTAAAACATTTAGATATCAACCAGTATGGTCATTTAGCCTGCTTATTGACTTGTTTGCAAAATATATATATATATTTATGAGCACCGTTTTGTGTATATTTACAACGTAGAAACACACCTTTTCTGATTTATTACAATTTGTATTATCATAGTTGAAATACATCATGGTTAAACTGCAGTTACTATAATGCAACTATGGTTAATTTGTGATTCCTGTGCTTTAATACAAATTCTATAGCTAAACTATGCTTACTATAGTAAAAAATATCGATAATTTTCATAAGGGCTTTTATTGAGATATCAGCAGATCAAGAACGCATGTACTTTCATGAAAATATGCACACAGGAATTGATGAGAGGAATTCAAATTTTAATCTCAAGTATCCGATTCGTATTCATTTCGATTCCGATCCAATTCCTAGCCTTTCGATTCCGATTCCAAATTGGAATTGATTTTCGATTCCCAACCCTAGTCACAACACAACGGAATCGAGTCACAACACAACGGAATAGAGCCACAACACAACGGAATCGAGTCACAACACAACGGAAATGCTCCCGACCACTAGGGGGCACTTTCGGCATGATAAATTAGGTCATGCCGGGTAGGAGGTGCGCGTTTTGCTGGGGGTTGTTTTAGTGGTTTTGCTAGCCTGTTTTGCTTGTGTTAAGCATTTAAAAGGAAAGTGTGCTCTACTGTGGAAAAACTGAATGTCAATGGCAAACAATCTCATATGAACAAATTTGCACAGCGCTTTTGAATGCTTGATTTTGATTGGCTAGTCATGACATTCTAATGTATGTTATGGCCCTTTCACCAGACTTGGCAGTTGGACAGAGTTACTGCGCTGCTGCTGTCTCTCATAGTGAAAATGTCTCTGGGCGACGTTCAAGGTCACTAATCAGCCTGAAGTTGATGTGTATTTTAAATATGCAGGCAATTTTTGGGGTAATGACTAATACTAATGACGCTCATTTTAGGCACAGTTTACTATGACATTTTGCACGTATCGTGTATTTTAACTTGCAAATCAACCCACTCTGTATTCTTTATTTAAATCTCTGTATTTATCTTCTTTTTGTTAGGTCATATAACTTCGGGAATTCCATTATTAAAACTATGTTCTCCGTGTTTTGAGCTACTAAAATGTTGATAGGTTAAAGCCAGCATGGATGCCGTTCACAAAAAGAGCGCTTGCGAAGAGTTGTGCCAGTGGAAGGATTTTGGGCACCGGTTGCGCACCACCTCTGTGCCGCCAACGAAACCCTCGCGTTATGCAGCTTACCGCATGTCTCCCACTGAAAATGAGCTAGACATTTACGACTGCCGCTCAAAACTAATAACAGAGGAAAATCCCGGTGCTTCGAATCACCTTTACACAAACATCATATATACTGTAAATACACCATAAGATTATATTTGCATTGCATTGTCGCCTATTTGCATTGACATTCTGCCTTAACAACTAGCATATGAGTTTACCTCCGCTGCTTCAATATAGCAAGCCTACATAATTTGGATTGAAAGAATGAATTCCAAAACCTCCACTGACATACCCGGGTATCGTAGACTCGTAGTCTTTTTTAACTGTGCATATGTGTTTAAATGATTTTAAATGCTAGAAACTGTATTGTGAGCTATACATTGGTTGTATTTACAATAGGTTAAGCGTTTAAATGAAATGATTTCTTTAACGTTGAAATTGAAGAATTAAATGAAAATATGTTTTTCATGCTTTGCTTCTATTGTGTGTATATGAATTGAAATAATCAAGACTTTAAATGACTACGGCCAAAAACAATTTAATCAGAAATTAAACGATGAGCATTGAAAGGAAAATATTTAGTTTTTTATTTTATTTTATTACTTATTTTCTTTGGTAAATGCAGAACAACAAACAGAAATGATGTGCATTAAAAACAACGTTTTTCCTTGATTACACCATCTTTAGCTAAATATTGTCAAACGTAATACGGAAATGAATGGCTGTGTCCACATTTATTTATAATTCTATGCATTATTTAACCTTTGGTTAAATAATTTATATTTACCATGCCATTTATATTTGCCTTAATTTATATTTACCATGGCCACCTGCGACTGACATTATGAATGCACTTGAAACGATGAGGAACAAGACAGGAAAAATTTGAGAATATCTGACAAAATACAAATGAATAAGCTATTATTGGGATATTATTATATAAATGTTTTTAAATGACAAACACAGCTGTTTTCAAGGAAAATACACGTTTTATTATTTACAAATGCAAATTATTTACAAAAAACACACAGCAGCAGGTGCAATTACAACGAAACGTTTTCCTTCATGAAAAATGATAGCCATCTTAAGCTAAATATTGTCAATCGAAAATAAAAGCTATTGTTTACGCTGTGTGTGTGTGTGTGTGTGTGTGTGTGTGTGTGTGTGTGTGTAAGGGTACAGAAGAACATACTTGTTTTAAACCTGGCTAAGCAATCAAATTTCGATCCAGCGATCAAAACACGTTGTATTTTTTATTATTATTTTGATTAAAGTACTTTTCAACTTTAAAGGTCTTTGCACATGCAGTCCAAAATTGTCGTATGCGTTTTTTCGTATTTGGCTCTCGTTTGAACGGTGTCTCTGAATGGTTAAAAAAAGCCACTCAAAATGCTTGACGGATGCGAAAAACGCAGAAAATCGAACCCGGTCCGAATTTTTTATGACGGACGAAAATATCGGAGGCAGTGTGGTCTGAATCGGAGGCCTGGGTGGTCTGAAGCAGTCGTGTGCTCTTTTCTGACTGTCAAAGACTAGAATCCACTCCAGTTGAAAGAAAAAGTCTTAGAATGTTTGTCCTCGGCTTTAATAATCAGCGTGAAAATCCTTAATGCTCTCCCAGATCTCTCTCCCGCTGCTGTCTGCACTGAACCAAGCGCGGAAGTGCCGAATGTGCCCATAAAAATATAGAACAATAATAAGAACTTTGGTGCCCCCTAGTGGTCGGGAGCATTTCCGTTGTGTTGTGGCTTTATTCCGTTGTGTTGTGACTCGATTCCGTTGTGTTGTGGCTTTATTCCGTTGTGTTGTGGCTTTATTCCGTTGTGTTGTGGCTTTATTCCGTTGTGTTGTGACTCGATTCCGTTGTGTTGTGGCTTTATTCCGTTGTGATGTAGCTTGATTGCGTTGTGTTGTGAACTTATATTTGTTTTTTAAATTTCGTTGTCATGTGCACTAGTGGGCCACCGTATGTTTGGCTTTATTTAATGGAAATACCAGAAAAGGCAAAAAATTTGATGTCTGGAAAGAGAGTGGACTTTTGCGATTGTATGCATGTCATTTTGCAATGGAAATCTCTGATGTCAGATGAATACGATGTTTAAAAAAACACAAAGCACGCGAACAAAAAATACCAAATCGCTGAAACTCAAAAAAAGCTATTTAAATCTTTCAATCAATCTTAACTTTCTCAACAGGTTCCTCAGAACGTCCTCTGCATTCAGCTGCATTCAGTTCTCTGGTCATCTTCTCATCTCCCGGTCTTCAATGGCTGTGTGTGCTACTGCAGTAATGTGATGTTCTTTTGTTTGTCTTTGAGATTTGATGCCTTCACAGTGTGATACTTCTCATCGGTAGGAGGGAGAGGGCCGACTCGCAGAGAACTGCTGTGCTTGTTTGCAGTCATGCTTGAACAGTAATAATTCTCATGGTGCCAGACCTTTAAAACAAAGAGACTGAAAGTGAACAGTCGCTCGCTGAAGAGGGAGTTACTCAGACGGGTGAACTGGTTTTGTCTTGCTATAGTAAACAGTTTGTCCCATGAGAGGAGCTACAGAAATCAGCTGACGACCAGAGTGATATAGTGCAGCTATACAGGCAGGTCTGTGATGTAATGCTCTCTGATTTTTCTACTTACACGTGGGTCATATTTCAAACCACTGAAATAAAAAAACATCCATTTAGCTCTTCCACTAATTATTATTTACATTCTGCATGAATTGGTCATAAAATTTGATCGCAGCAACACAATCCGCAGGAATAACGTGCAAACAATAAACACGTTTACATTATTTTATTGTACACACAGTGTAAACAAACATTCACAGTGCAGATTGGGAAAAAAGTGAATCCTTTGGGTGACTTTTCCAAAAAGCTAACTGGAGACGGGTCCAGCTCACATGGACTCCATACAATAAGATTGGAGGTGATGGTAAACAGTACCTCAGAGATCTTAGGACATCCAAGATTAAAAATTGTTGTTCAATGTTCAGATTTGATCTGCAGTTACAAAAACATTTGCTGAGGGTTAGTGCATCCAAAAGAGAAACAGCACAATTGTATTATTTGTTTGACAAGACAATGGCCGAGGTCGTGAATCAGTATATCGTATACATGGGTTCGCTATGATCACTTTGGTTTCTTTATGCTACTGTAAATGCATGTTAACTTTTTATTTGATTGTCATGTTGTTAGCACATGGTTTTGTAGGCCTGAGAGGTCTGATGTGCCATTCGATGTATAAGTTTTTCTGTGACAGGAGAAAAATGTCTTAAATCCCATGTGGAAAAACGTAGGAATTCCCATAAGGCACCTGTTAAAATGCTGTCCCTGGCCATGTGAATTTAAACAGCATCCCTGTTGTGTTCACTCACTCCGTAGATGTACGAGGTAAGGGATGTCTCACAGTCCCTAATAAACACGTAATGCATCCCTTGTGCCAGGTAAGCACCAGTTGGTTTTACCATGATGATGATGAGCCCCATATCCTGACAGCCAGACCACATGTAAAGGATCTATTTTTGTACAATCCATGTACAGTCCATGTAATTTTGTACAGACCATGTTGGTAACAAATGTCTTGCTCAGCCCACTTTTAACAGTGTATTTGTGATAGCCAAATGCTGATTATTTGGAATAATGGCCATTGTCCCATTCATTTTGACTGCTGGCAGAGACACATTGTCATTTAGAGGGCTAAATTAACACCTGGGGCAGCAGCAGCCTTCCAAATGGCAAGATACAGTAAGACAGCTTGTGTCTAGCATTAATATCAGATTGAAACCGTCTGCATGGGCATAAAATGGACGTATCCCAAATGCTTAACACTCAAGATTGGGTTTGCTCAGTAAAACGAAATCTTAAATGTTGCAAAGTGTTTCTCCCACTTGCAATAAAAAATCCATGCGGGAAAAGTTTCTCTTTTATTAACGCGGTTGCTTGTGCGATGGGGAGTACTTGGTCTCAGCTGTACTTAATAAAAATATTTCAACTTATAGAGCGGTTTTGTGCTCTGTCTTCTCGTTTACGGATAATTTATGATGTTTTGATGAAAACTTAAATCATCAGGTGATTATTTCGTGGTTTTCATTTTATTCTGTCTTCGGTCTTTCCTGGCTAGGGATTGATATTATGTTATCTTTGATGGTATCTAGTCTCATTTGTAGGGTGTGCCTCTGTCTGCCTAAGATAAATGATAATCAAATAGTTTTTTAAAAGATTAACTTTGTGAATTGATCATAGAGGAAGTATTTTCTAAGCATTTTGTATGACAATTATTAGAATTCAAACTTGCCAGTGTACAATACTGTTTTTATTTATTTTGTATTTTTAGTTTGAATGATTTGTTTGGTTATCGAACAAGCAAGATTGTTAATGTAGGATCAGGTTAGGTCAGGGGTCGTACCCATTTTTCCAAGACCACAGGACAAGCTGTGTGGTCTCTAGCCAAGAGAGCAGATCTCTGTTTTTGTGAGATCCAAATAAATCTTACAGTTGGTATTTGTAGATAAAATGCAAGTCTTGACAGGGCACCATCTTGCCACAAAATCAACCATTCTCGCTCTTTTACACCTCATGCAGCGCACTTACAGGGACACATCAACATATATTGTACATCTGAAATGCCACTCACTCTATCCACAATCAATTTATCCCTGGAGTCCCACTCAGACTTGCCCCCGTCCCCCAACCCCCGGGTTTGCAGTTATCAAACTAACCCTTATCAATCAGTTCCACTCCCCTGGCAGTACTGAGGGAGTTTATGTGGTTTGTGTGTGTGTTGTGATCTTTGGCATGATGGATAGCGACTGACAGCAGACGTAGGACAGATACACAATCTCAAGGGACGACATAATTATCCTCTTGAGGTCTTGAAAGTAAGTGATTGCTTAAGCAAGCCTGTGTTTTTTCTGTTGCAAATATACATACATTGTATGTGCAAGAGTGTGCTTGACTCTTCAATATTAGAAAATACATTTCAAATTCAGCATTCATTAGTCAGTTTAACTGACTAATGAACGTGAAATAAATAAATAAATGAATGAATAGGACCATTTTAATAGTTTAACTCGCTTGCAAGTACATAAGCAGAGTGTCATTATCAGCTCTGCTTGAAGAAACCTCTGCTGTGAAATGCAATTTCAGTATTTTATCAGTAAACTAATTTGGGTCAAACATTAGTAGCTGTTTTTGAACGACGCATACAAAACCTCAAATTTCACAGGGGCAGAATGTAAATACTTACTGCAAAGGTTTTTATCTCGCAGTGCAATTTAGCAGAACCTATTTAAGTCATGAATAACACTGCACATGAATGGATTTAAAATGACTGGCAGATACGCAGTTTTAATAGGCCCTGTGAATGCATTACTGCATCTGTGTGTAAACATGAAGTAACCCCTCGCACTAATGTGCCATGTATGCGGCGAATTCCTCTTAAAGCTTATTTCATCACGTTTTTAGAATCAAACTCTTTGAAAGCTTATCTAAAGGTGACACTGATGGGTTCTCGGGGTTTATGGCTGTAATCTATTTTCACAAAAGATATAATTAATTTCATTTCAGGCTGCCTCAGAAGGATCAAAATCTTCTTGAAGGTGAAGCAGACAAGCTTAAGATAAATCGACCAATTGACTGACTCTTCCTGATCAGATTTTGAAATGAATTTAAACACATGAATTCATGGATTTGAGTTTAAATATGGATGTGTGCGCTGCATTAAAATAGTAGATTCCAACTAACCGTGAAATAAATATGGTAAAAACAGTAGTTCAAATTATATTACGCTAAAAAGTAAAGCATTTCGAAAAGACTTTGCGTACATATTTGATTTCCATATTTTATATTTTCATGTCAAAATTTTAGGAAATGCTAATCCTGATTGAGGATGTACATAACCATTTTAAGATCAGTTACTTAAATTAAGTAAGTCATAAAACTAATTCTAAAGAGTGTAAATTTATAAATGAACAATGGCTTACAAATGACTGTAACCACTTCCTGAAAGTAATTTATTAAAATGTTTTGAAACTGCAAAGAATGACACTGTTTTTAATCTACAGTATTAATTATGCCGGACCAGTTCTCTATAAATAACAAATTTACTATTAACCAAAATATTACACATGCATTACATCGAGTAGTTTACTCTAAAGTGTTACTGACAAGAGTGAGAAATAAAGAGAGCACTGAGGGGAAAATAAAGCGAGTGCAAGACTTGGCTCTCATGCATTAGCGCTGAAGCTAATCCCAGCAGTGTAATCAATGCGGAAATACCCTCTATCAGCAGTATGACAGAATGAACTAGCACGATAGCATATTAAAGTGCCTCGTGCCAATAGTAGGCCAAGGAGTTGGGGCTTTAATAAGGAAAAGTGGGATGGGTCAATAGCAACTATTGACAGGACTGTGTAGCACTCCCAGGACCTTCACTCTCTCCCTCGATCTTTCAAACTTTCTTTTATACAGAGCTTAGCAGAGTGGTGTGCCAGTAATCGGACTCGGATCTTAGAATGCTAATACAGTGTCCTTGGGGGTAGACTCTTTAATGCTGGGAATATTATGCGCGCATTCTCCTCCCCCCCCTCTCTCTCCCTCTCTCTCCCTCTCTCGCTCTCTCTCTCTCTCTTTGATGCCTGTATAGTTATTTTAGAATTCGCTTTTTTACATTTCTGTTTATTATACTTTTTATTTTTTTTACTTCCCTTAATATTTAATTTATTTATAAGTAACATACAGCTGTGGAAAAAATTAAGAGACCATTCCAAAGTTACTGTTTCCAAAGTTACTGTTTCCAAAGTTACAAGTCCAAAGTTTATTTAATCAGCATTTCTAGATGCATTGTGACACAAAGTCATCTAACAGCAATGTGAAAGACTGACAGCATGACAAGATGCATGAAAACTGAAAACTTAATTGTTTTAAACTTTTCCTAAATACGTGTACAAATATTACTGTTGGATTGCTTGAAAATGAATATGAACTTCTTTCTTTGCAGTATTTGAGGTCTAAAAAATACAGAGCATCTTTTCTATTATTTTGACCTGTTTCTCCAGTTTTCATTTTCTGCATATACTTGTATATGCAAATAGAAATAATGATTTTGTTTGAAATTTAGGATACATATTGGTAGTAGGTCACAGAATGAAACAAAAATGATCATTTTATCTAAACATAAACATTTTATTTTTTTCTGAAACTGTATTTGTAATATGTTTATCTAAAATTGTTTGTGAATAGATACTGTAAAAAGTTAGAAAGTCTCTCTGTCTCTCTCAATTTTTTAAAAACGGTCTGCCTTCTCTCTCTCTCTCTCTCTCTCTCTCTCTCTCTCTCTCTTCCTTTCAGCATTTGAGATTGCTGTTAAGATCAGGATTCCACAATGGGGATCAATTAAAGGAAGTCTGGCTGTCTGTATGCTGGGCACAGCACAATATGAGAATTGTATTGTCACACCATTTCAATGATACTGGACACAGATACATCGGTCACCTTGCTCGGTGTGTGTGTGCTTTCTACAGTGTGTCTCTCTGTCTGTTTGTCTTGTACTGATGAGATGTGTTTCAGCCCATGTTCTCATGCTGCTACACTAAAAAATGAAAAGTTGACTTAACTTAAAATTTCAAGGCAACTCGCTGCACAGCTTTTTTGAGTTTACTCAACTTTTGGCCAAGTATTTCACCTAACTCAATTAACTGAGTAATGTCACATGACTGTCGATTGAAATAAATAGATGAACCAACTTAAAATAAAAACGCAACAATCAAGTTTATGAGTTCACTCAACTATGGACTTAGTTGACCCAACTCAAAAGATTATCTTTTATATAAAATTAATATGTAATTGTTTTATTATTATTTACACACTCTTTACACACTCTTATTTACTCAATTCTACTTAATAGATATGTTATATACACACTCTACTTATGTAACTGCTTAAGGTGTTTGTGTTTTAAACATTTTAGTGGACTCCCTGCGTCATTTACTTCAGAGCTCAACACTGAGCACATGAGCCTCAATCATGGTAACAATCATCAAACATCATTAAACATCATATAGTTAAAAACGAACTCTAAATACCAAAGGTAACTTACAATGACATCAAAAACAAAAATATAGCCAGCAAACACTAAAATAGCAATCATTTTAATAATTTTAACCAGCGAATTGAAAATTCTGCAATGCATGCTGGGAACTTTCAAACACTAGAATTGTTTTTTGAGATTACACAGTTTGGCAAGTTGGTCAAACTTCTTGACGCGCTTTGGACAATCACTTAGATATCTAAGTACAGTCAACAAAAGAATCTTTGTTGGTACCACATTTAGACTAATTGTGTTCAGCATACTCAAAATAATACATTCTTCCTCTTCTACTAAAAAACTTTGTTCAAATTACTTTGTTACCTTTGTTGGGTGAACAATTTGAAGTTGTATTTTTTACAGTGTACGCTGACCCAAATAGCTCAGTCTACACGACAGCATTCAATGAGTGCAGGATTTGTTCTGTACGCAAACATCGCACCGTCTATTCTCATAACCATTTGAAAAAACATCACAAGAAACAATTCATTTCAACATAAATGTAAATTTGGTTGGGCATACCAACATGGTGGCGCGAACACTTCCGGTGGCTTCACCTCCTGCCGTTGGTTTAGCATCCTATGCGCAATCCAGTCATTTATATAGTTCAGTGGTTGTTACGCGTTATTTAAAAGTAAACTTCCTAACAATGCAGAGACAAGAGACACAGGGGGTTTGAAATAACGAGTAGATTTTTTTGGGGGGGGCTTAACCCCTTGAAGAGGGGAGCAATTTCAGATATAATTTTTTTCCCTGTAGTTTTACTATTGAATTTTTCTTTGTGACTGCAGATATTGAAAGTTTACTTTTATCCAAACACACTCTCAGCTGTGTGACAAAGTTAATGGCCAGTGTCTTTCTGTTCAGTCTGTTTATAAACTTGGCAAGCAAAATTGTTTGTCACAATGTTTCCTCTTCTCCTTATTGGTTTAGACAGAGACACGTTGTACATTTCTGCTCCCTGTTGATAATATGGAACTGCCCAAACACATTTTCTCCTCGGAGACAGGCAACACATTATCTGAGTGTTTCGCTTTGTAATTATGACCATAACTTTCTCTCTGGTGGTCCAGCATTCTGTCCGTCAGGCGTTCCTCTGATTGTAGAATGACAGTACCACAGTATGACATTCACCATTGATTTTATTTGTCACCGTTTCCTAGCAGGCACAACGAGATTGGGTCGGCATGGATTTTGATTCATGAGGAGTCAAGATAGCTTGGGTATTATTATTTATTTTTTATTACTTTTTGGTCTTCACCAAAATACGTCCATATATCACATCTGTGTCAGCTGGTCAATATTCAGTGGGACTCTTCGGTTCTTTCATTATTTGTAACTTAAATATAGCCAATTCTCAAGATGGCAGTCACTGTTGATAGACTGGAATATATTTCCTGATTTATGTTGAGAAATAGCAGAGTTATGGTTTCTATTTACAGTGTAGCCTTATAATTCCTTACAGTATGTACAGGTAAAAAAGAAACCATATGAGTATATAAGTCTGATAAGTCTGTATTGATTTGCTTATACATAACATATTTACTTACATAATACACAATGCATGTGCTTCAAAAAATGCTGTTTTTAAGGTTCAGTGTAGTTACTGTAAATGATTTTTTTATCAAAACATAAAATGTCTGATTTGTGTATTTTGTTGGACCAGATTTAGAGGTACCAGTCCCCATCGTATTCACCACACAATTTGAAATATTATATTTGTGCGTACAGTTGAATTATAATAATATCTAATTTGATTGGATAACAGAAGCAGAAATTCAAGAGTGCTGATATTTTCTAAAAAGTATTCGTAAAAGTATTTCTCAGCATTTGTCTACAGTAACTGTATACAGTTGGTCATACTGCATGAAATATGTAAGCCATTATATAATTACTTGTTGTGTACAGTATATGGTTTTTAGTATAAAAACGATGCAAGGCTAAACCGCTTGTGCTGATCAAATGCAGTGGTAACTCTTGTACATACATGTGATTTCTCCTCTTTTGTTCATAAAAGAGCTAAAATTATTAACTTTGCAAGTAGAACTTTTCTTGACCATATTAAATATGAAAACCTCTATGTGTATACGTGCATACAGAGACATACAGGACAGAGGGCTATCCACTAATGAACTATGTCTAATGAGAACTGCCGAACAGGTCTCGGCACGCTTTACAATCGTCTCTCCTCTCCTCACTGGCTCGGTGTGATTAGCTCAAGGTGTGGACAAGGAGAGGGAACAAAAGATGTAGAATGAGAGAGCAAGCAAGGGCGGCTGCGTGATAGAGGGTTTCTGCCCCTGTACATGTTAGCCAATTAGAATGCAAGACGAGTGATAATAAGGGTTTGATTAAGTACCAGAAGGTCCCCAAAAATACAGTATGCAGAGAGACTAAAAAAGGGATGCTGAGAAGATCTCCAGGTGTCTGCCAGATACAGGCAGTCTAAAGCTGATGAGCTCACTTTTGACCTCTGACATTGCATTCTCATGAAAAATGGGTAAAGTTTTATTAGGCGCAGGTATCAGTTCACTGTAGATTTGTCTCATAAGTTGTGTTTGGGGTTGTTTTGTGTTTAATGATGGTGTCTTAACTAAGCGTCTTTAACCTTGTTTAGGCCAGGGGGCTCATGATAGATAGACAGAACACGGACCAACTGTTACATGTTGTTAAACTCTGAGTTGCATTTCAGTGCTAAAAACATAGTATAGACATCGGACGCATGGGCCTTGGCGGAAGTTAACTTCTGGTCTATGTTTGTTTATCGGTCTGGCTAGTGGCTTGTTATATAACTATTCATATTTTAATTGATTTATATTGATATTTTATTCTATAATAATTGTATTAAATAATACATTTGTTGAATTGTATTGTACTGTATGTTCATTTTATTAAATAAACAATATGTTGAATGGGTCGTGTAACTTGCCTAGTAACAGTTCTTCTACCCAAAGTAACCCAAAATAATACTGCCTAAACATACTTTTAACTTGCTAGCTAATGAAATTGAATTGTTATTTCTTTTGCATGTTATCAGAATTGATCTACAGGGACAGTATCCTTTGCAGATGTGTACCGGAAGCTAAGTTTGGGCCACAAAAGCGTGCATGCACAGTAATGTTTATGTTGTTGCTTTGAAACCGTGTATTCCACTATAATGTATTTACACATTTCGTCACATAACATATAAAGAGTGCACAGTAACTTATTGTCCCCACACAGGGGCGCAAAAATGGGGTATGCAGTATATGCGGTGCATAGGGGCGCCGCACAAGTGGGGGCGCCATTGTGCCAAAATATTATTTAACATTTTTTTAAATAAAACGTTATAAAAAATATAACGAAAAAGTCATTATCTAAAACGTTTTAGTTTCACTTTTGTCTAGCATTTTAAAGAGTTCAATAAATATATAATTTATTTAATCAAGTTATTATGTCAACCAATCACTCTTTCACAGTCAAATGACCAAATGGATCGAGCAAAGAAACTTCCCAAAGCGCAGAACAGAACATGAAAATGAAAAGTAAATTGACAAGTAAAAAACAAGTTATTTAACGTTGCCTGAGAGGTAGTTCATATTATAATACAATATCAGGTCACCTCTAGGCCTACATCTTTGGCGCTTATAAAATAAATCTATGTTTGTGAAGGAGCTTTATAATTACATTCGGGAGAGTCTGAGACGGTTGTTAAAGCTGTTAAGTCTCCCACTATCACGCATTATCGGGTTCTTCATTAGTCGGACGCGTTTTCCCCCATATGACTACGCGAGCTGTGCAGTTTGAACGTCAGGTCCGTGTCCTTCACATAACGCGAGCAGTTGCGTCTTCTGCAAACAGCGCGCAGCACAGAGCGCCGGAGATATTGCGTGTGGACACTGAAACAGCGCAATGATTGACAGGATGACAGAGACAAGAGCGCAAAAGAACGTTAGTTAATAAAAAATAATTTGAGCTTTCAATGTAAGTGAGTTTGTCTTTGTTTTACTTGAATGATGTTTTCATAAAATGTGAACCACTAACAAAGGGGAAAATCCAAAAGATTTTTTATTTATTTGCCTTATAATATCTGTTATCCATCTTATTTCGTTTTTTCAATAATATTTGAATTATAAATGCACAGTAAAGGTATGTTTAACATAGGCAAATTTTATTGTTGTGTTTTTATTAAATATTAATGAACCACAAACTAAGCATTCGTTTTAAAGTAGGCCTAAGTGGGAAAAGAACAAAAAAATACAACGCGTGTAGGCCTATATCATGTGATACGTCTTATTCGTCTTATTCTGATAATAATAAATAATGTTAATAATACTTTTTGTTGAAGGAAAGGGAATAATCTATATATAACTTTAAAGATCAAAATAAGTTATTTCCTCATCAGCACATCTCTGGGCTACAACTCGATTGTTACTTATATTTGGGATATTTAAAGAAGTTTTATTATTTAAAACTTGACAAGTTTTTTTGTTAAAGGTTTTAAATGTCAAAATTCTAGACTACATAAGTGAAACTCACTTTTCAAAGAATACAATAAATAGCCTTATTTGAAGTCTTAGAGGCTGTGTCCACCGAGGCGTTTACGCCTGCAGCCGGCGTTTTTTCAATTGTTTCCTATGGAAACGCCGCGCTTTTAAAAAAAAGCCATAGCTGACGGTTTTTTTCCGCGCTCTGCGCTGGTGCTATGCGTTTTTTTCACGCTCAGCGCCGGCGTTCGACCGATCGCCCTGAGTTGAAAAATGCTCAGCTTTGGGCAGAACGCTGCGCCTGCAGCGGGCGTTTTCAGCCAAGCTCCTGCCGTTTTCAGCCGCGTAAATGCTCGGTGGACACAGCCCCTTATTTGGTTATTATAAGCAAAAGATCAATTTAAAAACTGTTTAGCCCGATTAATCAAAAAAACAATCGTCCAATTATACGGTTATTAAAATAATCGTTAGTTTCTGCCCTAATTTATTGTGTATGTCAAGCTTTATGTACTTTTACTACTTTTTGCTCCTTTGTTTCGTTATTTTTCAGATTGTTATTTATCTTTTCAGAATTGTGTATCTGTTACATTGTGAAGCAGTTGGAAAAGTGTTTCTGTAAAAGGAAACCTTTATGCTTCTGTTATAGATGCAAATCTGATTGTCACCTTCACATGATGTAAAATAGAATGACTCCAAAGGTAATATACAACATGTCTGCAGATTTTTTATTTGTTGTGTGTTTTCTATATTGGGGTGGCCGATGGGGGCGCCAATACTGATCTCGCATACCCCTCAGAAAATGTGCAGTTGCGCCCCTGTCCCCACACGTGCTTCTTTAGCTCCTACGACTTTGCTCTAAGGGGATGCAACCCTTCCAAGCATTCCCCCCACCGCACACACATACAGAAAGCAGAGAATTAACGGTCTTCCGACTGGTTGCTTCTCATTTCACACTGAGGTTCCCAACACATCTGACGTATCTGGTGCAGGGTGGCTAATTATTAATTCATGAGCCTGCACAGAATGCAATTGAATATTAATGCAGACCTTTTTGTGGCAGGCATAAAGATACATGAGGGGAATGTGTGGGGGTTTTGTGTTTTTAAAGCATGCAGACAGGTGAGAGCAGTCAAGTGGAAGAAGAAGAGCCTCGCCGATTTTGATTAAAGAAGAGAGGGGCACTTGGAAGCAACAATGTTGTCTGAACATTGTGCTAAAGTCTTACTGCCAGTAATTTCCTCAGATGGTCAGATGCAGTAGTTGTCCTTGCGTTTTATGAAAAGTTTATATGATTTCTATGACCTTTGAATTTTAAATCACTACAATGGACAGGTTTTCTAGCACATGTTTTGGAGTAAAAAAAACATTTCTGGCACGTTTTTAACATTTATGTATTCTTTTATTGTTTTGTTTTATTTGATCAGCCAAGTTAGAGGAAAAGTACACAATGTCACAGTTTGCACCTTGCTGATTTAAACAAAACCCGGTCTCATTTTAACGTCTATTTACATGATTGCTTATCAATGTATAAAGTAGTTGTGAGTTTAACTTTCTAACCTCAAATTGGTTTTGTCCTTAAATCATTCAACTTTTACACAGACTCTTGTAACAGGAAAGTGGTGGGCATTTCATTCTTGTAGCTTTTTCTACGGTGGCCAGGAAGTGTAAAACTAAAAACAAATCTAAAAGCAAAATAAAAACCCCAAAATCAAAATGACAAATCTGAAAACACAATATCAAATCTCAAAACAAAATGGCAAATCATAAAACAAAACAACAATTCGGGAAACAAAATAACAAGTCAGAAACCACATCGACAAGTCAGAAAACAAACCACATAGCAAAACCATAGCTACTAACAAAACCATAGCAAAGTTTTCGCTTTCCAGCTTGGCTTCACACATCGGCCAAGACGCACAGCACCGCATCGCGTACACCGCACGCGTTATATGCGCACGTATAGGCTCATTTTTATATTTGTAAGCGAAACAAACGATCCCGTCAGTCACTCTCTCACCATAAACCACAGGGACACAGATTAAAATACATATCATGTTATATGCTTATATTGTATGTATCTTGTGAGGGGAAAACGACCATGGATGGTACACAGGCAGTCGCCTTTAAGCTGCACTATGCGTGCTGCGCAGGGCTCACGCTGCACGAAGACTCTGCTCTTGCATGCAGTGTGAAACAGACACGCATCTACTCCTAATGCAAGATGAGCCCGTTTCAACTTTATTAGCAAAATGTGGCTTTTGAACGTTAATCAATAAATATGCGCGGTATCACACACACAGAAAAATAGGGGTACTGTTTCTGTACTCAAAGGTACATTTGCTACAAAAGTACCCTGTAAGGTACAAAAAATGGTCCTTAAGGTTGTAACTGTTGACCATTTTTTCAATTTTAAAGGTTCAAAATAATTGCTCACGTTAAAAGGTACACGATAGTACCTTACAGGTACAATACAGACAAATCACCAGAAGGTGTCAGCCGTTCTGGCCCAGACAAGCACCTGAACGAAAAGATGGCGGCTGTTTGTCCGTTGTCGAATTTGTCCACGGAAGAACTCGTTAAAAAAATAACTGAAGCAGGAATACAAGTCACTGAAGAAGAGGCAAGGAAATTCAGGGGTAAGTAACCTTACCTTAATATTTTTGTTCATGCCTTTTTTTAGCTATAATGTACTTTTACAAGCATCAACTCATGTAGCTCAGTACATACATTAAGCGAACTCGTAGCTACATAACAGTTACATTAAGCAGATATTTTCGAGTACTTGAAATGTCATTATTGTCCATATATGTTGTCATTATTTGCGTTCATATACAGTTATTTATAGTATTTTATGCTTTGGCGTTCATTTATATTTAGGCAGTGCAACCCGTTTTCCCGCGCAGTCTGCTGAGGTAACTAAATCAGCTTGTATTAGTCGGCTCCTCAGCTAATTAACGTTAAATGTTCAAAACTTGATTTAACGTTTGATCATATCATTAATTTTTCTTTTAAAAAAACAGCAATATCAGTAGTTTATTATGCCATGGTTTCTGACAATAGACTATGTACTGTAAATTTTACATTACATTTATTGCATTGTGAAATTGCTTAGAAGCGTCTGTGAGTTGTTACATAGCAAGCTAATTTGGTATGTTTTTGCTTCGCTTAGAAACTTTAGATTCCATGTGATATTGACACCTGCGTTGTGTTTGTCTTACGTAACGTTAATGGATTAGCTAACATTAACGTAACGTTACACCTTGTGAATTAGATGCGCGGGGACGAAGCGATGAAAGACTTGGTTTGGTTCCATTTTGTTTTGCCGCGCTGCTTACGTCTGATGTAGACGGTGTTTATAGTTTAAACAAAATCTGCCATTTTCCCAATTCCAACGGTTGAGTGTGTGCGTGCGTGCGTGCGCGTGTGTGTATTTTACACTGTTGGCCTACTACTGCGTTGTAATTGTGCCCGTGTTTCCTAGAAAATGACGTAGATGGAGAAATGGTGGACTATGGACTCACTGAAGCCATGGTTGGATACCTTTTTGATGGCTCGTTCAAAACGCAACTTCAATTTCAACAGTTTGTGCGCCAATACGAGGAGGCTCAGACCATTGTCATATTAGAGCCAGTACCAGTTGAGTCTATGGCAGAGCTCCAACCTCCTTCCACAAGGTAAGTGCAGTATTATGAGTTTAAGAGGTTGTTGCAGTTAATGTGTAAAAACTCTGCTAAAAAAAATATCCCTTATAGATTCCATTTAAAATCAATAACCAATACAATTATAACCATTAAATAGATTACATTTTCTATTGTAGTGTTGCATTGTTGTATTATTTGGGCAGGGTTATATTTTTTTTCAGCAGGGAACAATGAGTCAATATTAACTTTTATTATAGTGTTTGTCTGTTTATTTTAATGGTGTGTGGTTCTGTTAAATATTGTGACATTGTGAAGTAAGACTTAGAGCTTAAATCTTATCACATGTATTGCATATATATTGTGGTTGTCTGCTGTTCATTAGCCCATAACACTGATGATCTTGTATTGCAGTGGTGAACCAGCTCACAGGAGACTACCTGTTGTGACTGTTATTCCAACCTTCCCTAAGGATGTGCAGGCGAGGCTTGATGCCAAAGAATCATGTCAGAAAGTGCCAAAACTACTCAATAAAATAATCAGAGTGCTTTATGAAATGATGGCAGAATACACTATGTAAGTATAATAGTTAAAACCACCTCTGCTACTACAACTTCACTATGGCTTGTGAACTGATCATTACACAAAAACAAGAGGTTAGTTGATTTACAGTTTATGAATGACTTTGTGCTAGGTATCCAACCAATGCAGAGTATGTCAAAGTTGCCAAGGCAGTGATTGTGAAATACCCTTTTCTGAAAGATAATGAGGGAAATGGCTATGTAAGTTGCATTTTTTTTTTACTTATCCTTATCTATACAGTTCCATATTATATTGTTACTTATTGGAGAATGCCAAATAGGCAAATGTCTTTTTAATCTTTTTTTACTTTAATTTTTCATTTTACTAGCACACCTGGCACATGTCCCTAAAGCGAAGATTTAAAGCAGAACGTGCACCACTTGTCAGTGACACTGAAGTCAGAAAGCTGAAAGAGAAGTTTGGCCACAAAAAGCAGTCTAAAGCCACCGATGCAACTTCAAGTTTGTGTCGAAACCCAGCTAGTGTAGCAAGTGTAAGCCAACTGACAAATGCATCATTTCTTCTCACATTGTTACTCACAATTTCACTTCAGTGCAGGACAATTTAAGATAGATATTACATAGATTTAAAGGGATATTTCAGGCAAGATTCAACATTTCCCCATGTTTTACTCACCCGTAAGGCATCCTAACTGAATATGTCTTTCTTCTGGAAGAATAATGCAGTCGGAGTTATAATACCACGTATCCTGCTTGGAAGTGAAAGGATACATAGTATTATAACTCTGACTGCATTATTCTTCAAGAAGAAAGTCATATTCAGTTAGGATGCCTTAAGGGTGAGTAAAACATGGGGAAATTTTGAATCTTGCCTGAAATATTGCTTTAACACATTTATTATGCATCCACGGACATTAAGTTCCTTTGTTCTTGCAGGTTGTATTTTTTTCTCTAAAGCACCTTGTTGTACAATTAGTATGTAGAATTTATACCTGGCTCTGTCATTATTTGTCACGATCTAACAATTATCTGCCTGTCATTCCAACAAAGGATATTTGTGTTGGGGAGGATTTAACATCTGTTGCGGCCCATGTGAATGTGCTACAAAGTGAGTGTCACAAGACTCGTCCTGATATATCAGCTATCAAAGACCTCATGGCCCGAACATTCTCATGGAGACGTCGTGAAATCATGGAAGGGATGCCCGTGGAGGATGCACTCAAAAAATACCCATACTTAAGGTTTCCTGCTGGAGTAAGTATAGTGAAAACACCTGAATGTTATAGAGGAGCAATCCAATAATTGTGTAAATTGTCAGATTGAAGTCATTTCAGTTGTTGTCACTGAAAAAACATTTCTGAAAGTATATTCCGTAAAGGCTGAAGTGTACAGACCTTAACAACATTCAATGAAGTTCAGTTACTTTTAGTGATATGTTATGTCATGGGGATAATGTACAGCCAGCCGGTTGTTATCGCAGAAATAAGCCTCGACAGTGTGATCAGGACCCGACGCGAAGCGGAATAACAAACCTTTAAATGTCGTGACTGGCCAATCAGAATCAAGCATTCCAACAAGCCGTGTAATAAATGTTAATGTTTTAATGCATTTTCTACAGTTGTTTGATGAGGTTGACCGAATTCACCCTTCAACAAGCAGCTTCTGTCATCGCTTTCGAGAGTGCTTCACCACTGTTCTGCCAAATGTTCTGAACCTTGCCAAGGGAAAATCTCACCTAACACAATATTACACTGACGCAAGACAGGAAGCCATGGCTGAAGATTTACCAGGTAATGACAGTCACATTGGTAGTAAACCTGATAATAGATCTCTAGTTATCTGTAATTAACATATTGCACCCTTAAAAATATGATAGTGAAAATAGGATATTTAACTGCATTACAGGAATTGACTTAAGAGCTGGGCTTGTCTTTTTGCCATCTATCTTCAGGGAAAAGATTGAACACTTAATCATTATAGGAGAGGTAGGTATCTAGATTTTTTTTCTGTCTAGGCTCTGCAGATTTGCCTGCATTAAAAACACCAATAAAGTAACTTATTTTCTTTTGGTAAAATCCAAAATCTCTTATGTTTGCATGCTTTTTCTTTTATTTAGGGAGACCCTGCTACACCTCATCCAACCATATAGCTGATGGACAATGACTGGATGATGGCAATCAGTGGAAGAGGTTTCAGTGTGGTGAAAGTTGATGGAATAGGAGTGTGCCAGTGCACCAGCATTGATGAAGCCTTTATAACAGCCTTCAGTATGTATTTTACCTTCAACATTGCATATCCAGCACAGCTGAAAAACACACTAACTTTCCTTCAGAGGCGCATTATTAGTATCATGGAAGAAGGAGACAAGCCCCTGCCAGTAACTTTACTCCGAAAGATTAATCTTCTGTATTAGATTCTCATGCCTCAACTGTACCAGTGCCCAAAGTGCACTCGAAGGACGTTCACTCTTACAAAGTTAATCCAGCATGTTGGAGTTGTTCATGCACATCAACCAAATTTTAATATTATCTGTGTTGTCAGTCAACTTTTTCCAGATTCCATTCTTTTAGAAAACATGTGTACAGGAAGCACAGATGCTTTGTATTTAGGCCTTCTGTTAACAAAAATGACCATCCCAGTGAAGAGTCCACAATAAACACGGTTTAAACTTGGATCAGCAAAATTCTGAGACTGATCCAATTACTTCTGATCTGCAAGTAGTTGAGCATTTTACGCTTTTTTTTATGCTATACTACATGTTAAATTTGCCTGCTACTTAGAACTTGTTAAAGAATTGCTTACAAAGCCTGATGCCTCCAGTTTGAACACTCGTGGAAATTATATGTCTGAATTCATAAAATGTATTTTAATGTGTGTTCCCTTTACTCAACTTCACACAAAAACAATAAAACTATGAAATGGAGTTTGTTGCCTTGTGATTAGTTAACACTACTTTTAATGTTTTTGTGCAATTTTTTATATTATTAAATGGATCGTCTCTATATAAGGAACATTTATGTCACTAGGGGTACATAAATATTCCTTTAGAGGTACAAACAAGAAGGTACCAATGTTCAAAGGTACATTTTTGTACCCTACTAGGGTACAGCTGGAGCGACAAAGCATTTGTACTTTTTTAGGTACATTCCGGTACCTAGAATTTTCTGTGTGCATATGCATGTCCTTTCTCATAGTAACATCAAGCGTCCTGGATATCTTGATTGACAGGAGTTTCAGCCAATCAGCAGTAGCTATCCCATTCCAACAAAATACCTACCTTTTCCGGTTTGACTGATTTGTCGTTTTGTTTTCTGACTTGTACATGTGGTTTCTGACTTGCTATTTTGTTTCCCGAATTGTTGTTGTGTTTTATGATTTGCTATTCTGTTTTTAGATTTGATATTGCGTTTTCAGATTTGTCATTTTTATTTTGGAATTTTTCTTTTGCTTTTAGATTTGTTTTTAGTTTTGCAACTTGTTGTTTTGTTTTGCACTTCTCGGCCACAGTATTTTTCCTATACTGATGGTGTTAACATTCACATCTCAGAGCGAGATCCCGGTGATCCTTCACCTGCCGACCGAGCCCGGGCGGCCGACCCACGCACTCTCCAATTGCGACCTCAGATCAGACGAGACGACCCGCTGAATTTAGGCATATTACTAAGCGGAGGAAAATAAACTAACCAGGATTCCCTCAGTAGCGGCGAGTGAACAGGAAAGAGCCCAGCACCGAATCCCCGCCCGCCCAGGGTGTGGGAAATGTGGCGTACGGAAGTCCGCTCCACCCCAGCGCGGGCCAGGGGCCTAAGTCCTTCTGACTGGGGCTCGGCCCGTGGACGGTGAGAGGCCGGTGACGGCCCCTGCCCCGCCGGGGCGCGGACTTCCCGGAGTCAGGTTGCTTAGGAATGCAGCCGAAAGCGGGTGGTAAACTCCATCTAAGGCTAAATACCGGCACGAGACCGATAGAGGACAAGTACCGTAAGGGAAATTTTAAAAGAACTTTGAAGAGAGAGTTCAACAGGGCGTGAAACCGCTCAGAGGTAAACGGGTGGGGACCGCATGGTCCGCCCGGAGGATTCAACCTGGCGGCAAGGTCGGCGCGGCCGGGCGCACTTCAGCGGTGCGCCGCGACCGGCTCCGGGTCGGCCAGGAAGGGTCGGGGGCGAAGATGTCTCGCCGCTTTACAGCGCCCCCTCGCCCCGACTTCGCCGCTTCCCCCGGGGCCGCGGGCAGTGTCTCCGCGCCTTCTCTCCCCCTCGCAGGGGAGGGACGGGGCCCCCCGCTCGGACGTCGACTGGAGCGGACCGTCCTCGGTCCTCCCCGACCGCGCCGGGCGGCCAGAACAGGCCCTCAACAAGGGCGCACGGGGTCCGCGGCGAAGACGGCCACCCACCCGACCCGTCTTGAAACACGGACCAAGGAGTCTGACGCGCGCGCGAGTCGGAGGGCGCGAGAGAGCCCCCGAGGCGCAACGAAGGTGAAGGCGGGCGCGGGCCCGCTCGGGTGGGATCCCCCGCCACTGTCTCTTCTAAATATATATTTAGTCTAACGGTATCTCCTAATATAAATCTTCACTTTCTTTATTTTCTTTTTCTTTCCTAATAAGATCCCATCTGGGAAAGTTACAAGTCCATACGTCTTTTGTTGATTTGTTTTTTTGTTACTTTTTGTCGTATCAGAAAGACCAATCGAAAGTCAAATTGAAAGACTGGAGCCATTAACTTTAGCCCATAGTTTATAATAGTGTCTGGTTTGATAGTGACTTTCATTCCCTTCCTTTTATTTTCATTCTGTCTGTTTCTTCTCACAATCTACCAACCATCCACTGTTCTCCCTTTTCTGTGTCCTTTTCTACAGTTTTAATTATTTTGATCTATTTATTTTTAAGATGTTCATATATCAAACGTGTCAAAACAGAGACCTTGTGCTTAGCAGACTAACATGTATCGATTTTTCATCCCGAATAAACAGAAAAACTGAGAAACAGAAGAACCAAAATTCATATTTTGACTTTAAGTGAGAAGTCTTGAGGAATCATTGTAAAAATCAAAAGATATTCAGGTTCCTTGAATTTCACACAGGTGGATACCTCTATGGAACCCATAGAAACCTTTTAAAAGAGCTTGAAATACCCTGTTAATGTACTGTTGATGTTACATTTCTTTCAGGTATGATAACATTTTTGCATTTTTCTTGAGATAAATCTGAGGAATCTCAAAAGGTGTAGATGGTAGAACAGATACAATGACAGAGTGAATATGTTTTAGCCCTGTTCTTACTTAAGTAAGCTGAATGTAATTTTAATGTGGACTTATAAACACTAAATTCTGTATGTCAGCTCACATTATGGCCTGGTTGGAGGTCACCACCATGAAGACACTTATTCTTTTTCCTCCAAGATATGTCCAGTCATTAGAGTGATGATATTTCAGAGCTATCTCTCTCTTTCTCTCTCACACACACACACACACACACACACGCACGCACAGAACACGCACACACACACACACACAAACACTGACACTGAAAATGGGTGATGTTTCTAGACCTTTTACCCTTGATCTCTCATTATGAGCTGGCGATAATCAAAGAGTGAGATTCACTCGGAGCAATGATAGAACACGCTCTCTTACACACACACTTAGAGATGGGATAATGAGAAGATTCCAATTCACCGCATTCTTATTCTTGCTTTTCTCTCAGAAAGACGTGATTATAGTAAGTGATCTGTCATGCAAGAAATAAGTGTATCTACATAATTACACGGTGAAGAAATATCTGCAGAAAATAATACAGGCCCAAATAAAGCACTGCGAACTGACAAGTTTGAGAAGCACTAGGTCAGCGAAATGAGATCAGATTGTTTAAAATCGTTACAGGCATACTTGTGTTTAAACGATTTTTCCCCAGCATATTATCAGTGTTCTCTTGTAGTTGAACTAATTCTGTTTAAATGGTTCTTTTAAGTATTTCTTTATACTTATCGAAACACTTATCTGCATCAGACAAGATAGTTGAACTTTTTAAAAGTGCCTCAAGATGTCTGCGTTGGGCTGTTTTCCGTTGTGCCACATCTGGCTGTTTTTTAACAAAGTGTTGATGGAAGAATGCTGCTTGAATGGCAGAGATGGACAGTTAAGTGTTTTACTCTATACTCAAAGTATTTTTTTATACTCAAGTACGAGTATCTATACTTTATCAGTGTTTTTACTTAGGAAAAACTTTACTTCAGTACTAAACTATCCTAACGTAGCATATATCATACTTTTTTTACTCCACTACAATTCATAAACGAATGTTGTTTTTTACCTTTCATACTTGAGTATATTAAAATATCAAGTACTTTTCACATTTACGCAAGTAAAAATATTAACATGAGTACTGTAAATGTAAGAAAGTACTGGATTTTAAATGCACCCAAGTATAAAAGGTAAATAAAACAACATGTATTTATGAAGTATAGTGGAATAAGAAGTATGATGTGCTTTAATGCAGTGAAGTAAACATTTTCAGATAAAAACCACACATACTTAAGTACTGTCCATTTCTGGTGAAAGGCCTCTCATACATGTCACTGGATCTAGCTGGGCGCCAAAATCAAAATTTAGGTCTTAACCATATTTCCAATAAGCCTCCTCCCATTGTTTAAAATACTGTTAAAACTTGTTATAGCACACGCATGTATTTTCATCACTACACAAGTCTCAAAAAATTATTTTAAATGTTAAGAGAAAGAATTAAAGATTTGGCTATTTTGTTTGCCAAGATTGCATGGTGTGGAGATGCAGAGGTTTGCAGTACAGTACACACAGGACTAGATTTCTTCAGTGCAGGAGCAGCTTATAGGAATATTTTTAAAATATGGAAAAACTCATCAGTGAGAACTGTGTATTAATAAAACCATTTGAATTAAAGCTAAAGAAAAAATTTGAGGCCCAGTAAACCCCTCAGCCCCTTGGTTGCCATTGTTTTTTTAAACCAGAGTTTGTTTCCCTTTTTGTTGTCGTAATTCCAATGTTCACCAATGCTTGGTCATCATGGCATCGTCTTGGTTACGGATGTAACCTCGGTTCCCTGATGGAGGGAACGAGACGTTGTGTCGAACCGACAGAATGGGGTTTGTCTTGAGAACCTATCATCTTCTGAGTATTTAGAAAAGGCCAATGAAAATTGGCGAATGAAATTTGCATGCCGGGCTCCTCCCCGGATGTCCGGGTATAAGAGGGAAGCCGGCGTGCTCATTCATTCACCTTTGGTCTGAGGAGCCTAAAGCATCCTCCCCCGACCGCTGGGGTGGGCGGCCAGTGTTGTGGCATGAGGGACACAACGTCTCGTTCCCTCCATCAGGGAACCGAGGTTACATCCGTAACCAAGACGTTCCCTTTCTGTCGGTCTCTCGACGTTGTGTCGAACCGACAGAATGGGGTTCCTATGGAAAACGCCACAGCACTGAGCCGCGTCACAATCTCTGCGGAGCGACGTTGACTGGCCTGGGCGAGTCAGACGAACACGCTAGCGCAAAATTATGACCTTCCAGTGGAGAGGAAGGGGGACCCAGAGCTTTCCACAAAAAGTTGGGAAGCCCCCTAACGCCGGCCGTCACGGGCGGAGGCCTGATTCTCTAAATGGCGAGAAGCCGCCCGGCACCGTACGGGCCACTGGGTAAGCATTATTCCCCCCTGGGGGGGAAAAACGCTGCAGAGGCCACTACCTACCGTAGGGAGGAATTAGTGGAGACACCACATGGTCTCACCATCAGGGGAGAACTCATGGGAGGAATGTGCGGACTGCAGGAGTTAACCGCAAGGTGGGAGTCCACCTGGGGAGGTCATGGGTTGCCAAGGTGGGAACCATTCATGAGGATACATCAGACGGAACAGCCCACGGAGGGGGGGTTACCACGTCTGGAGCACTAGGTCCGGTTAGAGCTATGTGGAATAACTCAACTGTTCCCCGGCCTAAGGGGGCAGGGCTGCTCTGCCCAGCCTGTCCCCTGGAAGGGTGCTTAGTGATGGATGGAATGCCTGTTCTTTACCCGAGGGGAAAGAAGTGAGGCTGGATCGCCACTGCTCCCCCCGAAGGGGGAAGGGCTTCCGCAGGCGTACGCCCAACGGCTGCCGGTCCTACCTGTTGCCCTGCAGGACGCGGGCTGACACCGGTTCAACGCGGAGGTTGTAGAACCTCGCGAAGGTATTGGGCATAGCCCAACCCGCAGCTCTGCAGATGTCTGCCAGAGAGGCGCCCTGAGCCAGTGCCCACGAGGAGGCGACACCCCGAGTGGAGTGCGCCTTAACTCCTAAGGGGCAGGGGCGATCTTGCGACCGGTATGCCAAGGATATGGCATCCACGATCCAGTGCGCCAGTCTCTGTTTGGAGACAGCTCTCCCCTTCTGCTGACCTCCAAAACAGACAAAGAGCTGCTCAGAGCTTCTGAAGCCCTGCGTGCGGTCCAAGTAGAGGCGCAGTGCGCGTACTGGACACAACACGGAAGGGGTTGGGTCTTCCTCCCCGGTGGGGAGCGCCTGCAAGTTCACCACCTGGTCCCGGAAGGGAGTGGTGGGAACCTTGGGCACGTAGCCGGGCCGTGGTCTCAGGATAACGTGAGAGTCTCCAGGCCCGAATTCTAGGCAACCCGAGGACACAGAGAATGCTTGTAGGTCCCCTACCCTCTTGAAGGAGGCGAGCGCTACCAGGAGGGCCGTCTTTATCGACAGGCGAGAAAGATCGGCCTCTCCTAGGGGCTCGAAGGGGGGCCTCTGGAGGCCCTCCAGGACCACTTCGAGGTCCCAAGAGGGTACGGGGCGCGGGCGAGGCGGATTCAACCGTCTCGCGCCCCTCAGGAACCTGGTGACCAGGTCGTGCTGCCCTAGAGACTTACCAGCAACTGGATCGTGATGTGCGGCTATAGCGGCAACATACACTTTCAGTGTGGAAGGGGAGAGGTTCTTCTCAAGTCTCTCCTGGAGAAAGGACAGTACGTACCTGATCGAGCATCTCTGCGGGTCTTCTCCGTGAGAAGAGCACCAAGACGAGAAGATGCGCCACTTGAAGGCATACAGTCTCCTAGTGGCCGGAGCCCTAGCCTGTATGAGGGTCTCTACCACCGCCGGGGGTAGGTCGCTCAGGATCTCCTCGTCCCGTCCAGGGGCCAGACATGGAGGCTCCAGAGGTCTGGCCTGGGATGCCAAAACGTGCCCTTCCCCTGAGAAAGGAGGTCCTTCCTCAAGGGAATCGGCCAGGGGGGAGTTGTTGTCAGGCTCACCAGCTCTGAGAACCAAGTCCGGTTGGGCCAATAGGGCGCAACTAGTAGCACTTGATGCTCCTCTTCCCTGACCTTGCACAGGGTCTGTGCAATGAGGCTCACTGGGGGGAAGGCGTACTTCCTCTTGTCCCACGGCCAGCTGTGCGCAAGGGCATCCGTACCGAGGGGACCGTCGGACAGGGAGTACCAAAGCGGACAATGGGTGGAGTCTGGGGAGGCAAACAGGTCCACTTGCGCCTGGCCGAACTGCTCCCATATGAGCTGAACCGCGTGAGGGTGGAGTCGCCACTCTCCACGAGGTGACCACTGACGAGAGAGCTGGTCTGCTGTCTGGTTCAGGTCGCCCGGGATGTGTATGGCTCGCAGGGAGCTGATCACCTGCTGACTCCACAGGAGGAGGCGTCGGGCGAGTAGTGTTAGCTGCCGTGACCGAATGCCACCCTGGTGGTTGATATACGCCACGGCAGCTGTGCTGTCCGACCGGACCAGCACGTGTCTGCCCTGCACGAAGGGTTGGAACCGCTTCAGCGCAGGTAGCACAGCCCACAACTCTAGGCAGTTGATATGCCATCGCAGGTGGGGGCCCGTCCACCGCCCCGCTACTGCGTGCCCGTTGCACACAGCACCCCAGCCCTGAAGGGAGGCATCCGTCGTTACCACGACGTGCCTTGATACCTGCCCTAGGGGGACCCCCTCCCGTAGGAAGGCCATAGACGACCAAGGGGTCAGAGTGCACCGGCAGAAGGGCGTGATGACCATACGCCTGCTGCCGGTGTGCCACGCTCTCCAAGGAACCCGACTCTGTAGCCAGTGTTGGAGCGGTCGCATGTGCATCAACCCGAGGGGGACCACCCCCGCCGAGGATGCCATGTGCCCCAGGGGCCTCTGAAATTGTTTCAGGGAGACCGCTGGCTGCCTGAAATGCTTCAGGCAGCGTAACACTGACCGGGCACGCTCTGTAGTCAGTCGTGCTGTCATGGAGACAGAGTCGAGTTCCATACCGAGAAAGGAGATGCTCTGCAAGGGGGAGAGCTTGCTCTTTTCCCAGTTGACCTGTAGCCCCAACCGATCTAGGTGCCGGAGCACCAGGTCCCTGTGTGTACACAACAGATCTCGCGAGTGAGCCCAGACGAGCCAGTCGTCGAGATAGTTGAGTACCCGCACACCTTCTTCCCCTCAGGGGAACGACCTTCGTAAAGACACGTGGAGACAGGGACAGACCGAAGGGGAGGACCCTGTACTGTAATGCCCGTCCCTCGAACGCGAACCGCAGGAACGGCCGGTGTCGAGGGAGGATCGAGACATGAAAGTACGCATCCTTCAGGTCAATTGCCATGAACCAGTCCTGACGCCTGACGGACGCCAGGATGCGCTTCTGCGTTACCATCCTGAAAGGCAGCTTGTGTAGGTGCCTGTTCAGAACACGCAGATCCAAGATAGGGCGCAACCCCCTGCCTTTCTTGGGGACAATGAAGTACGGGCTGTAGAACCCGCTGAACATCTCGGCCGGTGGGACGGGCTCGATCGCTCCCTTCACCAGAAGGGAGCCGACCTCCGCCCGAAGTACGGGGGCATCCCTGCCTCTGACTGAGGTAAAAAGGACGCCCCGGAACTTGGGCGGACGTGTAGCGAACTGAATCGCGTAGCCGAGACGGATCGTCTTCCTCAGCCAACCTGACAGTCTGGGAAGCTGAGACCAGGCTCCCAGAAACTGTGACAGGGGGACTAGAGGTTTGATCTGCATCATCGCCCCCCCGGAGGGTGATTCGATGGCTAGCAGTACGGATTCCTTGCCGGGGGAGGACCCCCGGGGAGGAGATCGGCTCTGCTGTCTTTCCTGCCTGGCGATTGTCCGGCTCGACGCACTGTCTGTCTGAGAGTGCTGAAGGCCGGTGTTTATACTTGACATTGCGCTTCGCCATGACGCAACGTCGAGTTGCCGTCCACCGTCGACCAGAGGGTGGGAACGGCTGTGAAAACCCAGAGAGAGAGGAAACTCTTTTCGTGAGGAAGTGGGCGCTGGCCCCCCAGGGGGGACCAGCTGATGGTAGGACGGGGCAGGAACCGTCCCTATCCGACCCAGCGATGTGGTGGCTGGAATCGGGCCCGATGGTAGTCTCAATCTCCCTGGGGTCTCTCCGTCAGGGCCGCTTCTGCTTACGCGACGGCTGCTGACGGGGAGGCGGTTTCCTCTTTGACATCCTTTTCCGGGAGGCAGCCTGAGAAGGGGGCACTGGAGCCAGATCCAAGGCTGCCGGGAAGCAGACGCCGCTCGGGATCTCGAAGGCCTGACGGCGGCCGAGTCACGGCGGGGCAGGATGTGCCTGATAGCCTCCGTCTGCTTCTTCACCGTTGAGAACTGCTGAGAGAAATCCTCAACGGTGTCACCAAACAGCCCTCCCTGCGAGATGGGGGCGTCGAGAAAGCGAACCTTCTCGGTGTCCCGCATCTGCGCAAGGTTGAGCCAGAGGTGCCTCTCTTGGACCACCATGGTGGACATCGCCCGACCCAAGGCCCGTGCCGTCACCTTAGTCACCCGTAGAGCGAGATCGGTGGCGGTACGGAGTTCCTGCATAACTGATGGGTCGGTCTTGCCCTTGTGGAGCTCCTTCAACGCCTTGGCCTGGTGGACCTGCAGGATGGCCATGGCGTGGAGGGAGGAGGCGGACTGACTCGCAGCCGTGTAAGCCTTCGACACCAGCAATGCCGAAAACTTACACGCCTTGGATGGGAGCCTAGGCCGAGCCCTCCAGGTGGCCGCTGTCTGCGGGCATAGGTGCACCGCGACAGCACGCTCCACCTGGGGGATCTCGACATAGCCCCTGGCCGCCCCACCATCGAGGGAAGTAAGGGCGACTGAGCCTTTCTGATTGGAACAAGCCATGAGGGGAGCGTTCCAAGTCTTACTCAGCTCCTCATGCACCTCCGGGAAATATGGGACCGGCGCTGGGCGCGGCTTGGAGCCGCGCTCAGACCCCAGGTACCACGTATCCAACCACGAGCGCTGGGGTAAAGGCGGTGCTGTGCACTGCAGCCCAATGCTCGCGGCGGCCCGGAAGAGCATGGTTGACATCTCAACGTCCGCTTCTTCCTGGGCTCGACCCCCCGGGGGAGGGAGCTCCGAGGAATCGTCGGGGTCGGATGCCAAGAGGTCGCCCTCCGATGCTACGATCGACATCTCATCTTCGTCACACACTTCCGAGTACGAGACGGAGGAACCAGACGGGGTAGGACCGTCTTTTGAGAGATGGTCAGACGAGCGAGACGGGGCGTGAACGGTCCGTGAGCCTGTGGCTGGCGGTCTAACGTTCACGGTGATCCCCATATCACCCCCGGTGTAAAAAAAAACGGGCAGCAGGGCCGTAGTCACTGCCGTCACGAATCGGGTAACAGACGAGGTGGTGGCTTTACCCATAAAGAATATAGCCACCAGTGACCGCAACGTCTGGATAGGCATCTTCCCGCAGTGCGGGCAAGATGTATCCACGAAGGCTGCCTCAGCGTGCTGGAGACCCAAACACCTGAGACAGACATCGTGTCCATCCCCTTCCTCAATGAGCACGCCGCACCCAAGAGAACAGCGGGACATGCCACGCTGGAGAAATTTACTCTTTTGGAAAAAGGAAATATTGCTCGGACACTTCTGGAACTGCCGAGACGCCCAGGGGAAAGTCGCTGCAGGAAGGGACCGTTCGCTGGACCACGTCGTAGATTCCAGCAGAATACCAGCGAAGATCTGGAAGACCAGCGAATATCTGGAAGATCAGCGAAGATCTGGAGCTGTTCATCAGATGCGTAGGCTCTGAAGAACAAAAGGTGAATGAATGAGCACGCCGGCTTCCCTCTTATCCGGGGAGGAGCCCGGCATGCAAATTTCATTCGCCAATTTTCATTGGCCTTTTCTAAATACTCAGAAGATGATAGGTTCTCAAGACAAACCCCATTCTGTCGGTTCGACACAACGTCGAGAGACCGACAGAAAGGGAACTGTATGGATTTGGCAGATGCTTTTATCCTAAATGACATAAAGTGCATTCAAGCTATACATTTTATGACTATCTATGTTCCCTAGGAACCTAACACTTGACCTTTCCACTACTAGCAATATGCTTTACCAACTGAGCTACAGCAACCCTCATCTGTCTTTGGTCATGTCAGTAGACATATACTGTATGTGTGTGTTCTTGCATGTGTAATGTACTGTATCATCCATGTGTGTTCAATTGTGTGTGCTTATGCGTGCACAACCTTTATCTCACACACACTGGTATACTGTAAAAAGCGTACACATGCCACAGTGCTTTTGCATCTTTTTAAGTATTGTACAACCGTAATGTCAAAAGCCAGCACTGCTCCCCTTCCAAATGCACTCATGTGTTGTTAAATGACAGTAATGTTTGGTCTGAAGTATCTGGGGAGGGTTTTTATACATAAAAGCTTGTCGGATATAAGGTCTCTGATGTTCTTTTCACTTGTTATTGTGAAATGCTGGTCATCAGATTGGTTGGTGGAAACATGGCAGGCTGTGATATCAATGTTTAACAAAGACCGTTTTTATAAGGACCTTAACACAGTTCAAAGATCTGACATGTCATTTTAGTGAAATGATGAAGGTGGCTACATCACTACCAATCACAGGCTGCGTTGGGTCTTTTGAAAACATGTTAATGTGCTGAACAGATTTCAATTTCATGCTGTCAGCAGACCCATCAGTTTAACAGCTGTTGTGAGCCTTGTCAGCAAAATATTCATGTTGTAGCATTGCACAGACATAGATAGAAAGCAACGTCAAAATAAAATATTGGCGATATTACGCTCTGTGAAACATTTAAAATGTATATAACTCTTCCATGTCAGTTCAAATGCATGTTATCTATACAGCAAAGACATCCTAAAAAGATGTTCAAAGACATCCTAAAATCATGTTAATTTTTCAGTTCAGCTCAAGGGCTCTGACTTTTGAAGCCCGCTGTATTTATCTCTGGTGGAACATGAAAGCATTTCAACAATCTAAACCATTACACACATTTTAAAGTGAGCACAGTACAATTAAAGATGATGAGAGCAACAAACACCATTAGCTGGATTACAAAGGCAAACAACAGAGACTAGTGATGACTTCATCGATTTGATCCATCTCAGTGGGCCATAGCATCTGCTTTTTTGCTCACTATTGCTCATGGTGAAAAATGCACAGACCCATTCAAGACTGCAAATAAAAGGGTGAGACTGCAAAAAACGAAGTGACAAGACAATACAAAATGCAAGTACTGAGGAACAGAGTGTTAACAATGGGGAATTTGAGGAAAGTGAGAGAGAGAGAGAGAGAGAGAGAGAGAGGAAGGGTAGAAGCAGCCGGTGTTGTCTGTAGGGAACAGGTACTATGTAGTATGTGGGTCAGAACATTGCATCCTCAGCATTTCTTACAAGCAGCCCCAGCAAACTTAGGAAGGGCATATCAATGTCTATTTTCTTTTCACTCATTAGCCTTCACGTCATGTCTGCATCTTAGACCACGTGTCTGTTTATTTTTAACATACGCACATATCATCATCAACATGTTCGTGCAGCCTGCACATAAGTATCAGTGTTACATATTAACTGTGCCTGTAATGTTTATTTCATGTTTCCTGAATGTACATATTCATGCAAATGATCAAGCACTTAATGGTCTATAGGATATTCTAATACCATCCATGAAGTCTAAAGTTTCACAGAATTAATGCAAAGTTGGGGTCGTTGGTTTTACATTTGTATTAGTGTCTGTAATCTCGTGAGTATTAAAAAGTAATTTATAGCTTGTAAGCAATATCTGCTCACTGTAATATAAAAATGCTGAAAGGGGCATTTTTCTCCTTTGCAAAATAACAAGCCTTCTTATATTTGCACAGAAACAATTGGGTTAAATCTTTATACCCTCCCCACCCTTTTCCTTCAAACTTTTTCATTGCCCATCGTGGTTTTTCTCTGTCTCAGTCTACATGTGTGTTGAGTATAACCATTGATAGCATATTAAAAAGCCTTAATCACTATAGATTAATAAAAATATATAAATAAAAACGAATGGATACAGATTGAGGTTGTATTCTCCTGTCTGAACACATTTTATTGTGCAGAATTAAAAATTGGGGATAGTTTCCCCAAATAAAAATTATGTATTTTATTTGCCTGAAGAATATATACTGACAAAAGACATTTTGACAAATGTCTTAGTGGTTTTATGTCCATACAATGGAAGTCAGTGGGGGGCAATGTTTTTGGTTAGCAATATTCTTCTAAATATCTTTTGTGAACAAAGTCATACAGGTTTGAAATGACGCTAGGGTGAGTAAATGACAGAAATCTAACCTTTTAAAATTCTTTTCAGCATAATTAAAGTCTAACTGTTAAATGTGA
This sequence comes from Triplophysa rosa, assembly GCF_024868665.1. Classification (NCBI taxonomy): domain Eukaryota; kingdom Metazoa; phylum Chordata; class Actinopteri; order Cypriniformes; family Nemacheilidae; genus Triplophysa; species Triplophysa rosa. The sequence continues at coordinate 30,010,628 of NC_079890.1, forward strand.
ATTAAAACATTAAAGCATACATCCCTGTTGAGACACATTGTTGTGATCATTATCTTCATATTAGGAATGATCTGACACGTAAAAATGAAACTTCGGTCATCTTTTACTCCAACCTGTATAAATTTACTCCAAACCTGTATAAATTTCTTTGTTTTGCTGAACACAAAGGAAGATATTTGGAAGAATGTCAGTAGCCAAACAGAACTCATCCCCCATTTACTACCATAGTAGGGAAAATAAATACAATGGGCTGGGCCGTCCCAAGCATGGGGCGGGGCCCAGTGCTAGTTAGAAGATGCGGGGCCCTACCTGGCTCGTATATGATATTAAGTGCAGTGTTTCATTGGTCAAATACAAAAATAGAGTTTAAATGCGCTAAGTCAGTCGTGGCCTAATGGTTAGAGAGTCAGACTCGTGACCAGAAGGTTGCCGGTTAGATCCTCAGGGTCGGCGGGTAACGACTGAGGTTAGGCACCTTGAGCAAGGCACCTTACTCCTACTTGCTCCCCAGGCGCTGCAGTGATAGCTGCCCACTGCTCCGGGTGTACGTGTGTTCACCACTTGCTGTGCGTATGTTCACTACTCTCTGGATGGGTTAAATGCAGAGGTCACATTTTGGGTATGGGTCACCATTCTTGACAAATAGGTCACTTCACTTCACTAAATGAAGTAAAAATATCCTGCATCAGAGAACTGAATACAGAATACTTCTGTGAAGTACCAGACACATTTGCTGCTCACTCTTTCCACACAGTACAGGCACTCATTCTACTCTGCATTGTAAAGCATCGTCAGGTTTAAACACTTGAAAAGTATGACTTACATAGCTCAGATAATTATTTAGAATAAACTCATACTTCAAAAAACCAACTAAAACACTAAAATCAATTCAAGATTTTTTTTATTTCCCCTTACTGCGGGGCCCCCTAGAGGGCGGAGCCTGGTGCGGACCAGTTCCACTGCCCAAAGGATGGCCCTGACTATGGGAGTCAATGGGGGATGAGATCTGTTTTGTTACTGACATTCTTCCAAATATCTTCCTTTGTGTTCAACAGGACAAAGAAATTTATACAGAAACAATTTGAAGGTGAGTAAATGGAGACAGAATTATCATTTTTGGGTGAACTATCCCTTTAAAGTGACTGGGTGCCAGTCAAAACAGTATATTACCTCACGAAAACAACCCGTTAGCATCGCCATTTATTGCAATGCAGTTGTTTGCTGGTGCAGGATAGTATAGTTACAGTATCTATTGACGGTAAAGGGTCGAAGTGGGTCATGCTAAGCAGCTAAATCTTGTTACAGTACAGTGTAACAAGTTTCTATCTTTCCTTTTAGAATTCTCCATTGGAAAACACACAATTTTCTGTTGCTCCACCACCAGTATCCCAGATCAATTTCATTATGAGCAGCCTCACATGCTACTGTAGTTTGGCGAATTTTGAAGTTCTATTAAATCTGTTAATGAGAATGTTGCTGTGCAGTATTTAATTGTGTTTTTTTAAGTAGAATTTTAACAAATGTTTTTGGTTTTGTTTCAGCGTTGTGTTGTCATGCATTAATGTTGTTGTGTTATTTGCTCAGCTACTTTTGCCCCTCAGGGTTACACTTACCCCCACACTTTCAAAACAATGTGTCTGAAGCACTGAGAATATAATGCGATACTCAGCAGTTTTGTTGGGAGGAGAGAGGGATGAAAGTGGCTTTGATAAAATAATTCCCTGAGATAGCAGCATCAATTCAGCTTCAGGGAGAGAGGGAGAATAAAGGAGAGGTAGTGGAGATTTTGCCTGCCACTGTGGCTCTCCTGTAAGCCCTTTTCTGATATTTCCCTGCTAATTTAGAAGCATCATTTACATTTTGCTCATTAGAATTGTGTGCACCCTCTGAGGGAATCATTACTGAATCAGACCTGAAACAAGATTTTTGTCTCTCTTCTATTTGTGTCCTTTCTTATTTGCCTTTTCGATGTGACCCCTGAAGTAATTACTTTATCAGCACATTTAAAGGGATGGGTTCATATCAATGTTTTTGCATATCAAAACATTTACAAGTTTTTTACTCATTTATCTGTCATGCCTCTAAAGGACTCATGCAACCAAATGACAAATTCATATTCATAACGTTATTATGTCATCTGTACGTGCTCTTTATGCTTGGTCCAGAATCCAAACCACAACTGTAACTGTTTTCTTGTTCACACAGCATCTTTTTCTCACACCATTTTGCGCTGGCTTCTTGGTTTATGTATAGGGCCGAGTGAAGCCTGGGGCTAAAGTACCTCCATTAGCTCCTATAGGCAGGTGAGTATGGAGTGCCGTGGATCACCCTAATGGGCCTCTATGTCAGGACTGGCCCCTCCATGACAGATTTAAAGAAACTGTGCAAGAGAGTCACAGAGTGAGTGAAAGAATAAGAGTTCAATGGAAGGGCCATTGAGCAATGTGTAACAATTTTATGAGTAGATGGATGTATAAATTAATTATTATTGCTGGTGTGTGAAGATACACAGACAGGGAAATTATATGTTGCCAAATGTGTTTAAGACTTAAGTCTAGGTCACGTTAATCTTCTTATAGTGTACATTTATGTTCAGGCCAACGCTATATGCAATCCTTATGACATGATTGTCATTTTACCATATCCAATAATTACTTTTTTTTGTCCCCAATGCTTTGTAATTTTGAGTTAGTATGATTTCAGAAACTCCACTATTGCAGTCGGGGTAGAAAAATTCATGAACATTTCCCATGAATGCAAATATACTGATCTGGGTCTCTCATAATTCACTAATTATATTGGTATTATATTGGTATAATTATAATATTAATGTATTATTCAAAATGAGAGAAGGTTTGAATTGAATATTTGAAATTACAGTGGATATCATAGACCAGCTGCCGGGCTGGGACCAAAAAGTGGCCCTGGACTTCTTTGCCAAGCGGCCTGGATTGCGTTCCGGGTTTTTCGGATCCTTCGCGACTGTGTTCCGTCCGCAGCTTCGTTCTGGCCTGTCTGCGACTGCATTTCGGATTCGGGGGTCCCCCTTTGCCTTTCTGGCCCACCAGGAAAATGCCTGATATGCTGCTAACTGGTGAACTTCAGATTCTTATTGCCTTTGAACTTGCATGGCTAAATTAAGATTGTTCAGAGTTTATTGTACCATAAAGCTTGAGGATTCATTATACAGTACATAAACATTATACCTACGATTGCTTTATAGAAAATGGCCCCCAGACACAAGTAAAAGAAAGCATAATTATGTGACTGGTTGGCCAGGTAGCAGAATTTGTCAGTTTATACCTGACTCAGGTGACTTTGCTGATATCATGGCTTTAACAACTGTGATGTTGAGATGATGTGAATTTGACATTCTGTTCCAGTTTCTTACCTTAACTTCCTTCTGGTACTGTGGATTATTGGGGACATTAGAGCTTGACTATCTACAGTAAATGTTAAAAAGAAGAACTTCAACAGCAAAATGCATCTGCTTAAATTTCTTGTACTGTGTCACTTGTCGATTGCATTTTTGTCTTTCATATGTGTGAGAGGAAGCTAGCCATTTTCAGATGTCTGATAGCGAAAAAATCACAGTCTTATGGCACTTTGTATCTATTTTATGAGGTGTATCTATTTTATTTGAATTCGTATGATTTTTTAGTATGATCTACTTTTGTCTCAGTAATGGGGGGCTTTGTTATTTGCTTTGTTTTTGTATGATTCACATGAATTCATACGAAATCGCTACTTGATTACAAAATTGTGTTATCCTGTGTGTTTTTCATGCATTTTATGGTGGAATAAAGCAGGTTGTAGATTTGAAGTTTTCAATTCATCTTTTTTATAGTCAGGTCAGTAAGAATTTCTTATTTGAAGTAAAATATATAAGATTTACTATATTTTACAATACAGACTCTAGAGCGCCCCTGGTGTGCGATTCTCTGAGTAATCCTTATGTATCTTGTCGCTTTGTGTGTTATAAGTGGCATAGCACTGATAACAGAATAAAGCTGCATTCAGACTGCCAGCGACTATGTCGCTGTGTGTTTCTTGTCTCTTGCTACGAGGTCGTTAAGGCTTTCCTTGCTTTGATTGTCCTAGAAACATTGATAAACACACCCTGCAGTAACTGACGGGAGATGGATGATGTGAGCTCCACTGCTTTACCTATTTGGTAGTCGCTCCCGAAAGTCGCTCATCATTTGCATAAAGCAAATCTCAACTTTGTCGAGTCTCTAGACATGCCCATTTCCTGTCGCCAACGGTCACTGTCGCTCGTGTCGCTGGATGTCGCTAGGCTACCATTGAAATGAATGACATTGCCTCGCTTTGTCACTGGGTATCGCTGGCGGTCTGAACGGGCGTAAGTGTTTGTGAGAACTCAGTACATGACATACCACTCTTCTTTTTCTACAAGACTTTTAATTTCTGCCCCATACCATGCAGATAACCGGATACGTGACAGGAAACTCTTTAAGTCTTTGTGCATATTCGAAGGCAGGGGTTATATAACCACAAAAGTCTTAGTAAGGGAGACCTAGTTAGTCAGCTATTAGACCGATGGTGCTTAAATGTTAACTATGCTGGACACTTCAACAGGTAAACAATTACTGCAGACATAAACAGAAGTGCTCAGAAATTACTGCTTCACACAGTTCTTTGAACATCTCCCAGTCTGGAGTAATTTTCATACATCTGGACAAGGTTTGCCAAATATCCTCTCTGGTACATACACAACGAATACCAAATGTACCTAAAAACAGTTTTTAGCCCTACAGTATTCAACTCTTCAGAGCTCTTACTGTCCTGTCTTTAATTTGCTCTTCTGTTTCTTGACTCTTGTTATTTCGGTTAGAAGAAATGGCTTCCGACCTTCCGTGCATTTTGACAGACTACCAAGAAAAAAATAAAAGGCCCCATTTTTAGCTAAAGGTCAAACAGAAATATCTTCAGCTCCACAAGATAAAGCAAGTGTCTGCAGAATCGTCCTCTTTATTTACCCCCATAAACTTCCTGCATTATATGCAAAGGGGAAAAGTAGCTTGGCTTCAATTGAAAAAGAGAAAAATAAGGAAGAGGAGATACGAAAAAATGAAGAGTTGACTGGTGACTTTGTAAGAATAAAGGCAGCATGCCAGCAGCCCCACCGATGACATGGCATCATGGGAAATTAAAGCTTGACAAACAGATGAGGTGTCAGAGCACAGAAAACACTATTTTTCATTTTGCCCTCTTCTACTCTCAACAGGGGAGTGATGCTTTAAACAGGAAGAGGGGAAAACAAGGGAGGATAGAGTGAGAGATAACGTACTGTAGTGGAAAAATAAGTAGAGGCAGGGAGAGAGATTGAGGGATCGACAGAAAGACTGTCTACAGAAGTATTATGTTGTCTTTGTAATTGAATGCCACTCTTGTCCCTGTAGAGATGCTGAGGTGTCATTGTAGGCCGCTATCAGTTAACGGCGTGGGTGTAGCGCGCTCAGATGACACATGACATTGGTCTGTAGTGTATGTGGGTTTTTTCTTCAGCTTTATTGGGACAGGCAAGATAATACACATTGTTCTGAAAGCTCTTCCGGGGCCGGCGGGGGGTTTGAGGCTTAACAGTTTGGCCCACCGTAGATGCTCGCTCACTGCTCTGTGACAACCAGCAGGCTGCGTTAAGTGACCGGTGTGCAGGGTTGCGTGATAAAGTGAAGCTTAACGCTTGGGCCTCTGACCTGGGAGAGCTGCTGCATATTGATTTTTTCTTTTATATATATATACAGTATATATATATGTGTGTGGGTTCTTATAGAGAAATTCTCCAGACAAAGAAAGCAACGAGTAAATACCAATGCAGTGGGGCATGTAAACCATAAAACAACTTACAGAAAAAATCGTACCTTTACAGCATATAGGGACTTGAGGGAGGTGGGGGATATTCATCTTATTCTAACAGGCAATTTAGGCAAAAATGGGAATTTTTGGTAACCAAAACTGGATATCGATCTAATTTTTAAATGTCATGTTCTGTAATAGAAAGTATAGACTTACAACATAAATTTCTTTTTTGGGACAACTAATCATTAGATCACCTGTTTTCACTGACTATATGTTAAAAATAATCTCATTGTTTTTGTTCCATTTTACACCCTCTTCATCGAAAGATCCATTTTATAATTTTAAATGAGGCAGTCAAACACTAACTTTTCTCTTATCAAGAACCAAGCGCCTGCGCCTCTCACCTGGGTGGGCGTAATGTACGATCCTCTGGCTATCTGCATACTGAGAATGTGATTGGAACACCTGTGCTATGTGATGGAAGGATGAATGGATGAATAAGTGTCTCTCTCCCTTTCCCTCATACAGGGATTAGAGGAGTGGGCCCGGAGTACACATTAATCTGCCCACAGACAATATCCATCTGTCGCCTAAGCAGGGACTCAAGGTCTTGGCACTGGAGAGACTGTGTGTGTGTATGTGTTGCTCTAGTTTGGTATTTATCAAGTAACCAGAAGGAAAATAGTCCTTGTTTGACCCAGCCCGTGTCTCTGAGCCTCTGTGTTGCACAAAGAAAATGTTTCAACAGCATCTGTAAATGGCTTCTGACCGAGGCAGCAGAAATGGATAAAAACATAATGTTGAACAGCATGTTGAAAGCTCGATAGTTTACTAATACCCTAACCTTGATATTATACATCTTTAAAATTATATATTTACATCTCATGCCCAGTATATCTAGCTCGTTTAAGATGCTCACATTCAACTTTTTCTTTCCGTTATGTGCTTTCTCTGTATCTTATTCTGATCTCGGTGTCTGATCTATATATGCTTTGCTTTTTTAGTTTTTAAAATCATTTATCTAGATTTTTTTTATGTGACACACATTTTTTATACCATTAGCAGCTCCACTTGCGGTCTGTTTAAGCATCCCAACTGGGAGTGACCATGAGTGACATGGGTTTGGGGCTGGGCTTTACCTGTTTGGCCGAAAAAGGAAGATGGGTAAGTGTTTGACGTCCTAAGAGCCAGGACCTGAATCACCTTAAGCACAGCTGCGCCATGTGTCTGGAATGGCTTGCTCCATGATTTCAGACTTTTTAAAAACATTCTTTTTGACATTCTGTGCAGAAGTTACATAAATTCTGTTTCTACACTAAAAATGCTGGGTTGTTTTTAACCCATGGTTGGGTGTGGACCGTTGTTTTATAAATTGAACATGCTGAGTTGTTTTTACCTAAATGAGTTAAAACAACCTTAGTTAACTTAGTTAAACCATATATTTTTCTGTCCACATTTTACCCAGAAAACAACCCAGCATTTTTTCGAGTGTACACATTATCATGTTTTGATTTCAGCCTATAGGCTGTGCACTTTCCTACTGTTAAGGTCGATGTCAGAGTGACAGTTTTTATCAGTGTTCACATATTTGCTGGTCCTGGTGGGTGATGGCACACAGTCTTTCAGTTAAATGTTTTGTCTTCAGCTTGGCAGGTGAATCTTACCTTGACATGTCTCCAAAATACCTTTGGTCTGCAATGTCTTGTTTGCACTCTGTGTGAATATTCGTCCAAGAAGAAAATGTTGCTGTTCAGAGGTTGCTGATTCTTAGCTTGCTTGTGTTTCATTCAGCGTATAACAACTTTTTCCAAGATGTCATTGCAAATTTTTTTAGGAAGACATAAAAATAGACACAAATGAGACAATTGTGGCTATATATATATATAGTTTAGAGCTATAAAATGAATGGGGGAATACATAACTCTCCTAATAATTTTGTTCTCATTGAAATCTCAATTTTTTTAAAAATAAAATATTCATGTTTTTTTTCATGCCTGTGACGCGGATTTGCGCTTATATTGTGCTATTCAATTTAGGAGTGTCTAAATTTTAGTCTTGTGAACACTACCAGAAGTCAAAAGAGTGTTACAATAACTTTTCTTAGTGAATACACACTAAGTGCAAATATCCCGTCCCGTGTTACTGGCCTGGGTAACTTTTTAAGTACGGTATAAATATAACACAATAATTTAAGACTGGGACACAAAAAACAATATTGTTGTGTAGATTCGGCAAATCATCTAATCAGACCTCCGCTTCAACTCCTACACGTCAAACATGCGAGCATGAGCTAACTGCAATTGAGATATTAAGTCATTTTTAGAACCAATGCGACCTGCTACACAATCGTTATCTAAAGCATCTACATCATTTGCTGATTTATTTTCCCCACTATGCCAGTAAATGGTGGGTGCGATCTGACATTCTCCCAAATTTCTTCCTGTGTGTGCAGCAAAACAAAGCAATTATACAGATTTGGAACAATCTAAAGGCCTGTCCACACCGGGATGATAATCGCACACGCTTATCTCCAGCGTTTTTCGGCATTCATACCCAACCGATTTTCACTGGCGATGAGCCGAGTGAACATGCAAATTCACTCCCTGACATAGATGGCGCTTAATGAAAAACAGAAACACCCTGGTGGTACACAAAGGTGGCACTGCGCAACTTTATGCTTCTGACACTCGCTTGTCACACAGAAAAAAAATTCATCTTGCTTCCTCTTCGTCAATGTGTGATCGGCAAGACCGTTTTGTGCTTGAGCGGCACCAAGTCGTGTTTTATTGTAACTTCAGTAGCTCCAGGCACGTGAACAAAAGCGCCAATCTCATTGGTCGGTCAGTTTTTAACGCGCCGTGTCAAAAAAAAACAGCCTGAGGCCTTTAAAAAAAAACTAAGCGCACTCGATTATCGTCCCGGTGTGGACAAGCCATAAGGGTGAGTAAATGATGACAGAATGTGGGTGAAGTATGCCTTTAATAATGAACATAACACACACAGAATTATTTTGACAATCACAAATACTGTTAGTTTAGGTCAGCTGTGGCTAATTATGGTCTTATAAATTTGGGTGGTGATCTAATAAATTGGTTAAGCACTGTAGGCCTATCTATTAAAATGTCAAGCGGACAGGCCTAGTTTTGATTTTGTTTACAAATATAGTGTAGATGGCATATTATTGTAGTACACTTTTTTTGTGATAATCACCCTGTATTGTTAACAATTTATTATTCTGACATTGTCTGATGTAATACTATTTGGGTGAACAGTTATGTAGGTCACAAAGTAAGGGTACACAAAAACGTTATTATTATTTGTAGAAATATCTTACAATTATTACTGCTCCATGAACTTGTAGACAGATTTTTTGTCCAGGATTGCTCTCTTATACAGTAAGCATTTAGTGTTAACACTGCTAAACCATCTTCCAGGGTTCCTACACCTTTTGGAAAAGTATGGAAAAGCATGGATTTTATTTGATTGTTTTCCAGGTCTGGATTAATATGGAAAAAAGGAAATTGAGTATGGAGTTTTCAGACTATTGCTCTATCCGTTTTTCTAAATTATAAAGTTAAGAATTTCTGATAATAAATGTATTTTTATGAAGTTAGAAGCATGTTTCGAGCGCTGCTAAAAGATCGGCGCTAGACCAAATCTGCTGGAGGGCTGTTTGCTGTGATCGGATGTTATGCAGAAGGCAGCAACAGAGCCATTGAGAGAGTTGCGTCAACTCCGTTGACTCCAATGAAAAAGTTTTTCACAGCAATGGCGGTTTTTGGAGCCTCTCAATAGTTCCGGGAAGTTACTAGTAACGCATGGAGCTGCGGCTAAACAGACCGATTGCTTTCTCCCTCTTTCCAGAGCGCTCGGGAGTATGCACTCCCAATTTCAGCGTACTTGACACGCAACAACATTTAAATAATGCACCTGACTAAATGGCCGATTGTAATATCCAATAATGCAAGTTCAAAATGTTGAAATGAGACAAAAACATGACCAGACCTTCACTAGTTCATCCTAAACTGCATGGCCTTGACTCAGGTGCGTTTATAGGTTGTGGTTAGCCTATTAAAACAACAATATTATTTGCAAATATTTCAAACGCATTAATTCATTCTTGTTTTTTAATTCTCTTTCTATATTATTATAAAGTCTGTAACTTTTGTAATTTGATGTCTATGTCTGTAGCTGCACAAAAAGTAAAAGGAATAGCGCTTACATTTGTCATTTCAAACCCAAATGCTCTTGAAAGATTGATTGTATTTCAATCTGATAATATTTGTATAAAAATATTAATTGGCCATGTGTTAACTCATCACTGATAAACATAAAAAGAAGGAAATGGCTTTAGCTATTGTTATCTAATTTGCACTCAATTGTTCTAAAATTCACATATGTAGCTCAAGAAAATCTTTTTGGACCTCAGTATTTCTAAAATCCTTCATACGGCCCGGATTGAACATTGTCAAATTTTGAAAGAAGCCAAGTTAATGGACTTAAGTTCTCTTTTCATGTTCATTGATGAATTATATTTAACCATTCCTTCTGTTGCTGTGGGTTTAAGGTTTACGGTTATTTAATTTGACAAATTATCAACATTGCACTAAATTCCAATTATAAAATGTCGTGCATTGAACATGTCTTGGTTTGGTGTTAATTAATTTGTATGAGGTATAGCTCTAACAGTCCACTGATTATTTGGCAAAATATTATAATAATATACATGTGAAGCGTTAGATTTGTAAAACCATCTTTTTTATATGTTAAATATGGTCTGAAAAATCTTAAGGGAAGTCTGTATGTTTGAGTCTGGAAAAGTAAGGAATTTCGAAATGGGAAATGTGTAGGAACCCTGATCTTCTCATCTTGACTTTGTTTGTTAATTGCGTTATCTATCTTAGTGTTGACCTGATGCATTATGTTTAAATGTTAGTGACCTAACTTGTAACACAAGGATTAGGTTTCAAACATTGCTTTCATCTGCTTTTGGTTAGACAAACAGACAGTCCCACCCTTAACTCACGTCATTGGTTGAACCAGTTTGATTGATTTGGTGTCTTTATTTTAGGGCCACACACACAAGCACAGATCTAATAAACACTCCTTTTATATTACCAGATCACTTGAATTTTGGGTCGTATCTTGTTATCATTTCCTGTTTTTGGCTTGGTTAGATGCCCTAGGTCCGTCTTGCTTTCATATTTCAATCGATCCGTGCTCATTTGAAACCGGACCGAGACCCATCTTTTTAGCGGTCTCGCTCCGCTTGCGCACTAGGGTTCGGGTGGCAGCGTTGACACTTGCACAAATAAACCACACTAACAAAGCAATCGCACCAGAGTTCGGCATACGTGAACACATCCGTAATTACATGAATACTGTAATAAACATATGGTATAAAATCCAAACATTGTTTTATTTGTGATAACTGTTTGTGGACATGCATACTTTTAAAAGCACCCATCTCTTACTTGTCAGATGTCACACATTGACCACAGATGGTTTAATAGCTGTTCTTGCTGCTATTAAAAATGCAAAACAAACTTAAAAATAATAAAGCAACTCAGCCAATTAAAACAAAATTATAATAAAATATAATTATAATAAATGGTATAATTTTGTGAGATTTGTCTTGTCATAGCTATTGCATATAATTTTGAGATGTAGTAGTTACTGTACGTTGCTTACATGGAATCCAATTGTATTCCTGATCTCTTATTAATAATCAATGACTTTAAGTTCCCCCTTTCCTGCATTTGGAATAAAAAACTGGGCATGTAGTTTAGGTTGGTCTGACTAGATGCAGATGGCAGTGAAAATCAAACCTTTTACAGTAAGAACAACCCCATTAAAGAAAACAATGTGTACAAATAAACTACACATTATCATATTTACACTAAAAGTATACGATAAAAATAGTATTTATTAAGCTGACTAAAGTCTGACTGCATAAAGGGGCCGTAACTTAGACAGTTTCTGCATATCTCATGTTAATCTTGAGTACTTACAGAAAAGTATTGTACACGTCAAATATCAGTATAGTCTTTGGTTTGATCACATTTATTAAAGACAGATAAAACTAGGGCTGTCACGATTATTAAATAATCGTCTCATCTCATCGCGATGGTTTCATTCATTGTTTGACCTCATCGCGATGGTTTCAGATCATCGCAATTATTGCACATCTCAATAGAAGACACTAGGGGGAGCTGTAGTGCATCTGCATATTGCATATTTTATTGTATATATTGTAACTAAAGCATGGTAATACTTGTAAAATGTACCACCACAACACAATCACTTAAAAAACTAATGCATATACCATAAAAATAACCTGCAGTACAATTTAATATTATTTTTAATATTATTATTATATGAAAGCCAGTCTACCAAAATCTCATTAACATTGAAGTAAAGTTTTATTGTAGTCTTGCAAGTGAGAAAAAACAGACTAGAAGCATTTCTATGACTGATAGCATTTTAATGGTGGCTTCAATTCACTCTTGATCAATTTACAAGTATTTGGAGGTTGTATTATTGACAGGTAAAAGCCTAAACCTTAAGTATGATGACCCATTTTTTTCCTATGTATTTCCAAGAAAAAGAACATAGTCTTTATATTCAGAACAATATGGTCGTTTCAAAGCTGAATAAAAAATGTATGAGAATTAAAAGTCAAAGCTCTAAAACAGACAATTAATCGTCATAATCGCAACGATTTATTAGACAATTAATCGTAAGCCAAATTTCATAATCGTGACAGCCCTAGATAAAACTGTACGATTATGTTAGTTAACATACTATGCATGCAGAAAGGGGGGGGTTTGGGGGGAGACCGTAACTAAAGCATGTGCGCACCCATTGCCAAAAAACACATACATATTGTATGACTCAGTTTCACTTATCGTGTGCGGTTCATGTCCGCCATCTTTTAGCGCTGGGACAGCTCCATCTAGCAGTTTCAAACGATCTCCAAATCCAGCGTTATGTGCACCGTTTATATAACATCAATCAGTGAAATGCCGTGAACAAACAAACACGCCTCAACTTCTCTCACTGTCTCTCGGTTGATGTGTGGGCGGGCTATTTCTTTCGCCTTGCCGTGGGTGTGCTTTTCTGGGAGAATTGCATAACAAGGGACAAAGAAAAGTTGTTATGTAACGGTTTTTCATGTTCGAAAAAAACTTTCTGAAACCTATACGAACCTTGGGGGAGTGTATCGAGCACAGAAATACTACGTAAAACTTACAACTCGTTTTTTGACAAGTTGACTATGTCAAGCATGAGAAGACAGCACGTTTAACATGGTAAAGAAGTCAGAATACATGAAACATATATGCGCATCCCCTTTAAAATAGTTTTTGGGCACAACTTTTGTTATACTTAAAAACCTATTGACAGAACTGACATAAAATGTATTTTAAGCCTCTTATTCCATTAACACAATAACATGGTTTTACCTCATTCTTCAACCTCTCTGAAAAAGGAAGTACTCATTTTAGCATACAGGATATCACATGCTCTTTGGTAATAGGCAGAACACAGCAGGGCATCTTAACATAAACCAGTGAACCACACAAGAACTTTCAAAAATATTGACTCCAGCAAGGTGATAATGTCAAAAAATACTTTTGCCAATATGAACATTCCTGGGATGCAGGAAATTGACACAGAAGTTGATGAGGAGATGGATATCTATGCCAGTGTAGATGATAAAAACAGCCATGGTGTCTTGGAAAGAACAGAAGACACCAAGAGAAACCAAATTTCTCAACAAACAGGTACAGAAACGTAATTATTATAGGAAAAACAAACACACACACAAATGCAGGAACAATAATCTACGTGTCTATCACCTTTAGAAAGAGAGTCGGTGAAGAGCAGAGTGTACAGAACAGTTGAAGTGTGTTTGCTGCTGCTATGTGTTCTTCTATTGACTGCAGTCAAAATGCGGTGTCTCCTGATCCATACAAACAATCACCAGTTTCACATCAACAACAAAAACACCACAGAGGAGAGAGACCAGCTACTAACAAATTGTACCAGACTCACAGAAGAGAGAGATAAATTATTGGCTAAGTTTAATCATTTTTCTAAACTAACTGAACAGTTAAATCTGGAGAAAAATGAACTGTGGACACTCCTTCGTGGTAATTTTAAACTACAATAAAACAATGCAAATATTCAATGTTAAAAGTATGCATAAAATATAATCTACTGTAAATTGTGTGGTCAGAAATAAGGATTTAGCAGCTGAAACCTTTGTATTTACAGAGGGATGGATTTTTTATCAATTTCATTTTTACTACATGTCATCTGAGCCGAAGAGCTGGACTGAGAGCAGACTATACTGTAGGGACAGAGGAGCAGATCTGATCATCATTAACAACAGAGAGGAACAAGTGAGTGTAAATACTGTGTGTGTGTGTGTGTGTGTGTGTGTTGTGAGATATGTGAACCGGTTTATGCAATTGTTTATTTCCTTATCTTTTTAGGATTTTGTTAAGAACACCTTTAATAAAACTGTATGGATTGGTCTGTCAGACAGTGATGAGGAGGGCGGATGGAAATGGGTTGATGGCAGCACACTGACCACTAGGTGAGAAATCAGTTTGACTGATTATAATTCAATAAATAATGTTTACAGTCAGTATCATATCACACAAAAAAACAACACTGAAGATCTAATGCTCATCTGTTGTTTCAGCTTCTGGGCATCTAATGAACCCAACTCTTATTTGGGCAATGAAGACTGTGTTGTGACTTATTTACGGTGGGCTGATTATCCATGTACTCATACTTTTAAATCAATCTGTGAGAAAGCATTTTTAAAATAAATGTTTAAATAAGATGCATGTTGATTCAGTAAATTGTGAAAACACAAGTACCTCTATGTACTTATATCATGAATACCGATAGCTTTCGTTTGTCTAATCTGTATTGTGATTATGCAAATAATCTTTTATTTGACATGAAACAGTAATAAAGGAAGCTTTTTTTAGTAAATTAATTTTATTTATTGATTTAAGTCCAGTGATTTACTTTTTAGTGCAAGTTATTCGTATTCATATTAGTCAAGTCACCCCTTCTCTCCAACTGTCAGTCTGCTGCCACTTTTATTTCTGGCAGGCTTCAATTTAAACAGCAACTTCTGGCACCCATCATACGTTTAGTACCTCGGAATTTGTCCTGTGTCTTGTTACTTCCAAAGAACTTTGAAACATTTCCTCTATAGTTTCTGGTCAAGAAACAATTCCCGCCCCAAACTCACACCATGGGTTGAGATAATGTTTGACTTTAAGTCTGTTTGGTGCCTCTTTATTAAAGCCATTATAATAGTAACATGAGATCAGCCCAGAAGGCCAGAAACACCACAGATCACTTTGTCTGCAGGGCCTCCTGTTTTTGTTTGTTTGTTGTCACGTACTCTCAACGTGAACGTCTGATAAGACACACTTTTTTGGAAATGCTTCAGAAAGTTCAAAGTCGTCATCTGATTGGTTGAATTCCACAGGATTTCCAGGTGATGTGCGTGTTGTGTTCTTTAACAGTCTGCCTGGAAACAACACAAAGCCGTCTGATTGAAAGAAGCTGTCGTGTTTACAACAGTTGCAATAAGAATTCATCATGATCGACTAAACGCTGAATTTTGAAAAGTATCAGTTCATAGCATTAACTCGTATACGCTGTTGCTGTTAACTTTTGACACGTTCCTGAATATACAACAGTTTGTTACTTTGGGGACATTTCCACGCCTCTATAAGCATGACGCAGCACAAAATGAAATGATTGGTTTCTGTACCTGTTAGTCAAATCGCCTCTTGGGCGATGAAAGCAGCCAAAGTTGTCATATGAGACTAGTTGTCACGTGACCTCATGTAACACTCTGACCACAGACAGTTTCAAAGCTGTTCTTGCTGCTTTTAAAAATAGGAAGCACGCTGAAAAAGAATAGAGCAATAAAAGTAGAGCCAATAAAAACTATATACTATACTAATAACTATAATGTTGTTTTGTCGTTATATCTTCACACATTGATCTCAGATCAGTCCAGTGTTGCTGCTCTATTCGATCTAGTGTTAAAAACAGAAGTTTACTAGTCTGAATGTTTAGGAACATTAATATCTAATCATATTTTGTCATGTACCGTGCACTCAGGATGTCCAGGGACTCCAATATAAACAGACAACAGCCACTTCAGTGTTCAGATAATGACAGTCATGTATTTGCTATAAAACAAAACTAAATAAAAAACTAATTATATTTACTGTTATCATATCCATACTGTACATAATAGGGAAAACTGAATGATATGAAAAATTCAAAATCATTCTACTAATCAACAGGCCACTAATCAAAGGGTTGTTGGGTCCAATTCCTCGAAGGGTTTAACAGTGTGCTCTGGGTATAATAAGTGCAGCGTAGGTCACTTTGGATAACAGCATTAGCCAAACGACCAAATATTACAAAGAGGGTCAGAGCCAGGATACAGAAAATTGGATTTTACTGTGCTCAGATCATATTGCATAGCCTTGAGAAGCAGCCTTATCTTCTAAAGTATCTGAAGTATATATCTAATATCTTTGCTGATGAGATCAAAAGCCTAGGTCAAGTCAAAAAAGCAAACTTAAGGATCTTCTAATGTACATAGCACTTTTTCTAAAGCCACGGCCTCCAAATTAGTTTCAGTCACTTCTGCTTCCATTTCCTATCGCTTGCCACTATACTAAAAAAACAGTAAACTCTTAAAGCACTTGTTCAGTCATAATGTTGACCTAATTCTGATTTGACCATGTAAATTCTTAGTCGGGGATACCCCTAGACTAGTCTTAAGCCTGGTCTGTGAAACTGGGGCATAATGTTATGACTATTCTCAAAACATTTGGAATAAACTTTTATTGTTTTATCATTAATTTAACATACCATTGTGTATTAAAGCCTAGTTTAATATCTATGTTTTTGAGTTTTTGAAGAAAAATCTGAAAATGACTAAATGTGGTCAATTTCACGGAGGCCTGGAGCGGAGAGAGATCTAAAGTGCTGTAAGAAAAGTGCTGCTTTGACATAATTATACCATATTTACACTTCTTGAATAAATCTCGCGAAAACAGTTCATTTAAATTAATTAATACAACAGAAATACACAGCATAATGAATAAGTTATGAAAATTATAAAACACTAGCACTCTCTCCTAGGCTGCACCCTTAGAGGCAATTAGGTGAAGTGAGTGTGAAACATCTCTGTGAGAAAGTCCACTCTAGTTTGCTTCAAACTGCAGTACGACAACTGCCGTTCGAGAAGCAGTCTGTATAATTCCATCTATGTGTCTGTGCTTTTCTGTTCTCCTCAACTTGCTCCTTAGTTTTATATAGCGCTTTATATTTTGTTTTATGTGAACAAAATTGGCCAATTTAAACCCTCAGCTTTATCAATGCTGATTGAAAACTATGGGAGCCTTCTAATCCCTGCACAAATCATTCACTTTAAAACTGTAATTAACACAAACATCAGAATAGCTTTCTTCCCTCTCATTAAAACAGAATAAGGACACATGAGGTGAATGGTAATTTCGCTTTGCACGCAAACACGCTTTTCTGTATAAACTAATGCTCATACCTGAAGTAATTGCTCATCACTTTGGGCAGAAGAAAACTGATGTGTTACATACAATATAGGAAACTAAGGCCCGGTTTCACAGACACGTTTTATTTTAAACCAGGATTAGGCCTTGGTTGAATTAAGATATTTATGTTGCATTTATAAAAATGCCCTAGAAGAATATATTACTGGTGAGCATCTTGTGACAAAACAATGGCACTGATATATTTTAAGATAAATCTGGGCAAATTACATTCAGTTTAGACAGGTCACACATTCATTTTAGTCTCGGACTAGCCTTAAGCCTTGTCTGTGAAACCTGGCCTAAGACTGTGTAACATGCATGTGTAAAATATGAGATGCTAAATCTGGTTTAATGGTGAACAAGACCAGAGATTTCCCTGTGGTTAAAGTAATGACTTTGAAATGATGAAAAGTCAGTGTCCTGCCAGTTTCCAGGAAAATCCCAATTCGGGTTTGTGCTTTAAGTAGCTTCGGGCATGTAGACTAGAGAGCAAAGTTTCACTGTCCGTTTGTCTTGCCCCAAAGGACCCATTAATGAGCCGTACCTATGCTGTCTGAGACCCCCTACTTTCTTATTTTTGTGTTAATGAAGGTGGCTTTAACAAATATGCATTTTCAACAAGGAGTTACAGGGTGTGAAATAAATTGTGGACAAAAACACTCCGACAGATACACATTGTGTGTTTGTGTGTCCAGTTCTGTAATTTTATTTGGTGCAATGTACATTTAGCTACCCTGCAAGTGTAAAACCCATCCTCTATAAAAAAAAAGATGCTTTGTAAAGGTTAAACAAGAAATATAAGCGAGAAGGTGCGTATTGAAATTCAACACCACTTCACCGCAAACTCAGGAGAGGCCGTCAGAAGATTAATGAGCTATTCGGCTAGAGTTCTGCCGTTTCTCATGCGCAAGGCCCACATTAGTGAAATAATTAATTTTACAACACTAGGGTGCTGTGTCCCTGCTGAGGCATGGCATGTGGCTATGATAAGCATTCACTAATTAACCACCAAAAAGAAAATAGAGGTGCAAGCCACCTTTTGACATTCAAACATTTCAGAGAAAAACAAGCTTTCGCTAGCAATGTTTCTAGGCAGCCTGAGCTGCAGGGCTGCTTCTGCATTCACTTTTAAAATGCAAGGGGGCTCAATGGGTTTTGATTATGGAAGAGGGCAACTCTGCCAAATGCCCGCAGTGAGGATAATGGACCCCTCACCTGGTGTCAATCTATTTGTCGTGGTAAGAATGGATGAACATGAGCTACCGCATCCCCGGCGCTGCCATTTCAGCCCACAGTCAATAAGCCTGAACGCGCATGCCGAACCTCCTTCCTGTGGAAACCTCATCTGTGCATTTCTGTGCAACACAAATTAGCAAGCATTAGAGTGGGGGATATTATAATACCCAGATGCATTAAACATGTGCTTAGAAAGAATGTGTGTCTGTGTGACTGATTCGCAGGTAGAAACACTGTCATTGAGGATGCATGAATTTAGATTTTTCTGAACTCCATGACGGTTTTAAGCTTGATGCATTATTAATGACGCCGGCTCAGGAGCAATTTCAAACATTGCATATTTGAAAAGATGGATGAAATATAAGAAAGATTTTTGGGTGTACCTGAGACAAGACTTTTTCATATTATTTTGAAGCTTGTGCATGCGGTTAGGTGCTGCTTACGTCTGCATATATGAGTGGGTGTTTTCTTTTGTTCGCATAAGTAAGCATACCTACTAAAAACTCCATCTAGACCATGACAACCAGTCCATCTCCATGTAAGCCAGCCATGATAAACAAACTGAAAAAACTCTATGTGGACATCACCATTCCGCCACAGGAAATCCGTCTCACAGCAAGCTAAAAGACTGCGCTTTCATCTGACGGGGAAAAGCACAGACTCCACAATAGAAAATAGCACGAGCTTCACTGTCAGGAACTTGCCGTCTCTGAGAAATTGCCAGCTTTGGGTCTTCATAGCTTAGAATGGGCAGTTATTGTAGTTAGCTCATGTGCCTCAACCCTATGCTCCTCACCTAAAGCAAAGCACACCATCTTCTGATTCTCTCATCAGGTACAGTATCTCACAGAAGTGAGGACACCCCTCACATTTTTGTAAATATTTTATTATATCTTTTCATGTGACAACACTGAAGAAATGAAACTTTGCTACAATGTAAAGTAGTGAGTGTACAGCTTGCTTGTATAACAGTGTAAATGTGTAAAACCAGGGTGCAGCCATACGGTCAGCAACCATATCACCCTGTAGCCCACGACTGGTTTCCCACTGGAGCTAAGCAGGGCTGAGCCTGCTCTGTACCTGGATGGGAGACCTGCTGGGAAAACTATGTTGCTGCTGGAAGAGGTGTTAGTGAGACCAGCAGGAGGTGCTCACCCTGTGGTCTGTGTGGGTCCTAATGTCCCAGTATAGTGATGGGGACACTATACTGTCAAAAAGCACCGTCCTTCAGATGAGACGTTAAACCGAGGCCCTGACTCTCTGTGGTTATTAAAAATCCCAAATTCGCCTCTATACGTCATGGCCTCCTAATCATCCCCATATGTACCAATTGGCTTCGTAACTCTGTCTCCTCTCCACCAATAAGTTGGAGTGTGGTGGGCGTTCTGGCGCAATATGGCTGCCGTCGCATCATCCAGGTGGATGCTGCACATTGGTGGTGGTTGAGGAGATTCCCCCTTCAATGTAAAGCGCTTTGAGTGCCCAGAAAAGTGCTATATAAATGTAACAAATTATTATTATTATTAAACCTCTGGAAACAAAGTGAGTACATTAGTGTCCAAATTGCGCCCAATTAGCCATTTTCCCTCCCCGGTGTCATGTGATTATTTAGTGAGAAAAAAAGAATTGTTGCTCTACATAAAGATGGCCTAGGCTATAAGAAGATTGCCAAGACCCTGAAACTGAGCTGCAGCACGGTGGCCAAGACCATACAGCGGTTTAACAGGACAGGTTCCACTCAGAACAGGCCTCGCCACGGTCGACCAAAGAAGTTGAGTGCACATGCCGGGGCTGCATGAGTGCTGCCAGCACTGGGGAGCTACAGTTCATTCAGGGAACCATGAATACCAACATGTACTGTGACATACTGAAGCAGAGCATGATCCCCTCCCTTCGGAGACTGGGCCGCAGGGCAGTATTCAAACATGATAACGACCCCAAAAGAAGGTGATGGATTGGCCAATCATGTCTCCAGACCAAAACCCTATTGAGCATCTGTGGGAGGCATCCTCAAACGGAAGGTGGAGGAGTGCAACGTCTCGAACATCCACCAGCTCCGTGATGTCGTCATGGAGGAGTGGAAGAGGACTCCAGTGGCAACCTGTGAAGCTCTGGTAAACTCCATGCCCAAGAGGGTTGTGCTGTAAAATAATGGTGGCCACACAAAATATTGACACTTTGGGCCCAATTTGGAAATTTTCACTTAGGGGTGTACTCACTTTTGTTGCCAGCGGTTTAGACATTAAAGGGGCCATGAATTAAGACCTCAATTTTAACCTGAGCTATTGTTGTATAAGAAGGAATCATATTCAAGCGAACATCCTGTAAGTGTCAGATCTGAAAACACCCTTGTTACTGAAATTACAACTGTTATTGACACCAGGCTCAGCAAAGGTCCTTGAATGCACCTATCTATGATAGGTGGAACACCGCCTCCACAGAAAAATATCAACGACTACTTCTCTAGCCCCGCCCACTGGTTCGCGAATGACTTTAGCCACACATAGTACGCATTTGTGATGATTGACAAACTGGTAACCATAGCGACATATTTTTCGGCTAAAGATTCGTTTTGTCCGTCAGTCTGATGCGCTGTGTTGTGTTTATGCTTGGAAGGCTACATCACAGAGCACTCTTTTGCTGTGTTGCCATGTTTGTTATTAATAAGCGCTTTTATGCTTGTTGTTTGGTCTAAGATCAAAAAGCCTCGGCACTTAGGTCTTAATAAATGGTCTTGAGGACTACTTTTTTTATTTAGAGTGACCAAGCAACAAACATGCAACATTTTGCAGTGCCTGGTTGTGGAAGTACACAGTCGCTTCCTTCGGATTCTGATATTAGGAATGCGTGGTTGAAGTTTATTTTTAAGTACGTTCCAGCTCACGTGGGTGAAACATTGAGCATTTGTTCGCGTCATTTCACCATGGATTCCTTTGTGAACAAGGCACTGGATTTGCGGAGAGTCTAAAATGAAAAAGCAGTGCTGTGCCGTCAATATTGGATCCGACAGGAATGGCGCAGCAATCTTATGTGAGTAAAACATATTTGTATCCAATGCATCACTATTGCTTTGTTAGAGATCGCTTGATATGTAATGATAGTGTGTAACCTAACGTTACGTGTCTAACCAAATTCACAGAAGGCTCCAACTAAGTTTACTACGCAAACTGTTATCCAATCAAAGCAGTGGGCGTTTTCAATGCGGCACGCCCATTAAAACAGAGCGTTTGTCGAAACTGCCTCAAAACCTGGGTAGAAAATAGCCTATTACTTATTGATTTTGATGTTTTCGAATGTAAAAACCATGCAAACGTCATAAGTAGACCTCATATAAAACAATAAACAAGCCCTGTTGAGGACACCTTTAATGCCTGTGTGTTGAGTTATTTTGAGGGGACAGCTAATTTACACTGTAATACAAGCTGTACACTCACTACTTTACATTGTAGCAAAGTGTAATTTCTTATATAATTCTAAGATATAATAAAATATTTTCAAAAGTGTGAGGGGTGTACTCACTTTTGTGAGATACTGTATGTTAAAATATGTCAGTGCCTTTGTTTTGTCTCAAGATGCACATCAGTAATGTTTTTTTCTAAGGCATTTTAATTAAAGCGACTTAAATAGCCTAAATTAACTAAGGCATAGTCCTAGCTTAGGGTAGTCCTTGTCTATGAAACCGGACCTATGAGATTAAAGCAGAAGTATTACGATTAAAGTGTAATATTACAATGGTTTTAATGGTAATGTTCAAAATTATGCATAATGTGCATAAATAAAGTTTAAGCTTTAAAAGGGAAAATCTCAAAACGTGATTTTTCATTTCTCTATTTGTTTTGATTTTAAAATATCACTTAAATGTTGCTGTACTGATACATATCATATCTTACTCTTTGCTTATGATTTTGTATTTAACTTTTGTATTTTTTACTTTCTACCCTCTACTGCTGTGTTGTTTTCATGGATCACATACCTTGACACATGATATCGGATTTAAAGCAAGTGTAAACTTTGCTTCAGTTCTTAAATCTCTGGTGTAAAGTTTGGACTCGGTGAGTGTAAAGTTGGCATGAGCTTCTTTGGGCTGCCTAGCAGGATCAGATTACTGAATAAAGGGCAGCTCTCCATTGCTTATGTTGGCTGTCAGTCTAGTGCAGATTTATTGGAGGTAATAGCCCTGTGATTGAGTGACATGTGGAAGGGGTTTGCAGCCACGGCTGTGGTGTGGAAGGGATAAATTCAAGCTGTGCTAGTCATAAAGAGCACACAGAGTGAAGAAGAGAGTAAAAGGGCGTGTGGGTCAGCTTACATTGATTTCACAATCACAACTTGAGAATCTCTTGAAGTTTGCGAGAGAGCAGCCTACTGCTTTGACTCAATATTGAATCAATAACAACAGAGTCCCTGTAAAGAAGATTATTTTATTACAATTTATATACAATTAATATAGTTATAGAATACATCACTAAAATATTCATATGAATTAAATATAATTTCTTACAAAACAAACACAGACCAGAAGTTAACTTATATCTATAGGATATTCTTTATTTTTTCGATTTTCTTTTAAACTGCTTTGATGCTATGTGTATTGTAAAAATCACTATATCAAAAATAAAAATAATTGAATTATTTGTACGGTGTGTTTTTAAGAATTTCTAATTATGTTTGTGAAATTAGGTGTTGTATTTATGTGATTGGTTTCAATACTTCATTCTGGGTTCTTGTGTTTGTGGAAGTGGAGAAAATATAAAAATATGCTCTCTACTCATGGTTACAGTAAAAACATTTACATCTTACAAGCAACTGTTTAGTCTTATGGTGATCTTGGACTTAAACCAAGCATTCAAACATGGCCGACAAACTGATATTTTCTCTCCTCTCTTCTTGTGTATAATTGCTGATTTTATATTTTGAATTGAGAGCTGACTATTTTTAAACTGCTGCCGTGACTCAAGCACAAAGCAGGCTAATTACACCAGCTAGCAAACAGGTTGAGCATGCACTTGAGTTGGCTTATTCCATTAGTTGAAAACAAAACAGGAGTTTGATTAGAAATGCATTAAGGCAAACACCACAAAGTATTTGTATTCACGGATGTCTCAACAAGCAACCTGCCAAGAAAATCTGGTGGGTTTTTTTCATTAAGTTATTTTTTAGGGGCTTTTTATGCCTTTAATGGTATAGAAAAGTGGAGAGTAGACAGGAAAGTGTTGGGCAGAGACAGGGGAGTTGGACCGGCAAAGGACCTCAGAGACGGGAATCAAACCCGGGTTGCCGTCAGCGCACTGGCGCTATATGTTGACGCACTAACCGCAAGGCTATTGACGCTGACAATCTGATGTTTTATTATATATTTATTCATTGAGACGTTGCTCACAAAGAGTTTTAGAACATAATCATTATCGTGACCAGATTGGATTTTGTTGACGCATGGTTTAATTCATTACCAAATTTCGAACCGGGTTGAGGCTACTGAAATGCCAATCTTGATTGTTACAGTTCAGTTAATCCCCAAGGGTCAAACTGGATGAACGTACTTAATTAGTGCTCGTTCTGTTGTTAGAATCCAGAGACATTTGGTGTTATCTGCAAAGGGCCTCAGGTAAATGTCCTCACATGAACAAATTAGATTAAGGTTGAATTAGTGAAGTGACCAATTAATCAGGAAATTATTTTCAAAGATCAGCCTGCCTTATTCGTGAGCAATAGCATTCATCAGAGGAAGATGCCGGGTATAAACAAGATCACTGACAAATATGCTTCGCAGCGTTCAATTCACCCCTGACTAACTGTGAAAGCAGAGCAACGCGTTGCCAGTTTCCATAGCTTCGGCTCTCCATCTGTTTTGAGGATCTGCATTCTCCGTCCTCATCCAAGCTTCTATTTTTACAAGCGAAGGGATGATGCTCCGCATCATTTTCGTCAGAAAACAATGAATGTAGAGACTCAGAGATAGACTGTTTAGCTTGTTTTTTTTGTTCAACGGGCAGACAAAGTTCCTCAGACGTTGTCCAAATCCTCAGACATTCTGTATCAGCAGCCTGAAGCGTGCTACCTTTCACTGTGGGATGATTTGCCTAATGCCGGAGTACCAACCTATTTATGCAAATAAGTCGCTTTACTTGCATCATGTAGACTGGGTTTTGTCAGTTTAGTGGGACTTTCATGTTCATGAAACCTTTTTATTGGTGTGTGTATTTATACCAGTTTCTGTGAAACGGAAGAAACAGGCCTCAGCAAACCGCGTTCCAGCACTACGATAATTTGCCATGCGTGTACTGTAGATAAGGTGTGTGCGCGTGCCCCACATGCCCTTGCACAAGGTTAATCTGTCACTTTTAGTGTATATTTACATTCATTCTTATCTGCTTCTCGCCACTCATCTGCCTCTGTGGATTCAACCCTCACACCTAATCGCTTTCCTTTAAAATACATGAACATGCTTTCCCTCAGATACTTCTAACTGTCTGTCTGTTATGCGTACACACCCTGTCTGTCGTGACACAAAAGACATTTAGTTGAATGGCCTCTTGGCCTGTGTTTTACTTTTGCACAGTTTTGTGTCATTTCCTAATCGCTGGAAAAATGTATACGGAGGCTAAGGAAGAGAGAGAGTGTGTGCTAGTGAGACAGAGTGTTAAAGAAATATGGAGAGATCAGTCAGGAGGAGAGGAATATTTCTGTTTGTGCATTCGTTCTAATCCAGACTTTAACTAAGCTGTTTTAGACATATACTGTATAGCTTGAGGCGCTCCCAGAGTTTTCTACCTCTGCTGACCACACATATTTTTTGCAGATCAGAAGAGAGCAAACACAATTTAGCACCGTTTTACTTATTCATGGTACAAATAGGTTGTATCTGTGCACATTTAATTAGGGGTGTTTTGACGATGCAGTGCATACGGACATCCAACACTGGAATGTAGCATGTCATTATTTTTTCTATGCATATTTTTATGCTTTTAAACCAGCTCTGGCTGGTTTAAAAGGTGTCTTATAGGACACAGGAGGTAAAGGTAAAACTAAAAGTTTGTATAAGAACTATTATTATTAATATTACATAATACTAAAAATATTATGAGTGCATAATTTGCATTATAATAATTTTAATATACCCTAACTTAATGTATATTTTCATGTATTTATTCTTCTTATTAATATAAACATAAACCAATCAGAAAACATTCAATATTGTAATACACCATGTTTTACAATGTATTAAAGGGATAGTTCACCCCAAAAATGAAAATTCTTGTATTCATTTCTTTGTTCTGCTGAACACAAAGGAAGCTCTTTGGAAGAATGTCAGTTAACCAAACATAGCTCTTCCCCCATTTACTGCCATAGTACAGTAGAGAAAACAAATCGTCGCTGTCGGGCGGAATCCCCGTATCTCCAAAACCATTCTTTTTCAGGAAGTTAAAAAAACTGCATATTTTTTGAGTTATTAAACATTGTATCGTTAAAGTTGGTATTATACCTTATGTTGCTATCATATACTGTTGTGTGCCAACATTAACACAACATTTCCCCAAAACCATGTTTAATCGGAGATACAAGGTTTATAACTTGGGAGCAGGGAGATACGAGATTACGCTGTCATTGATAAGAATGGTACGGACACAGACGTCGCTGCTGCCAGCAGTGTTCATCAAAATCTGCGGTCGCGTTGAGCCTTTTGACAAGAGACGAGGCTTTAAAAGCTAATGAAAGCTGATGATTGTGGTTACATACATCTTCCTCAACTCTATTTTAAACGCTAGAGCTATGAGTGATGCAATACCAAAATAAAACGTTAAACAGGCTGTCTAATATAGGTGGAAATTAATCTGCACGCAAATAAAGTCGGCGGTCATGTTGAGCCTCTTGACAAGAGAAAAGGCTTCAATAGTTAACCAAAGCTAACGACTGTGGTTACATACATCTTCCTAAACTCTATTTTAAAGGTTTAAGAACTATAAGTGATGTAATACAAAAACGATGAGCTGACTAGGCTGTCTAATACAGGGCAATCATCTTTACCTGGCCTGCCTTAACATTTCAAATAAGTGGAGAGACTTTAAGAACGGTGTGCTTTAAATGCACGTCCTCCTGAGACACCACATCTTTACAAGCCCAAAACGCTGCTACGTTCAAAACGAAAGTAATTGCCACGGCTCATAATGATTTACGTCTTATAAAGCGATTTGATTGGTCAGTCCAAGAAACTTAATGTTATTTACAACGTTATAATCAGCAATGCATTGCACAGCCACAGGCAATCGGTTTGCGCACGCGATAGGTCGTGTTCTAAAACACGTTTTGTGCCCTTGAAAGTAGGCTAACTGTAGGAAGGGTACACCACGTGAACGGTTGTCTCAGATAAGGGGAAAATGGTGTTGTTTTTATTACTGCATTTATTATGAATAATGGCTATATTTACGAAAAACAGCTGTTCATCTCCCCCAGAACTCGCACTATACAAAGGATCTGCCCTATAAGTGCGTGGGGCACATGAATGCTCAACTCAACTCAACTCAACTTTATTTATAAAGCGCTTTTACAATTTTCATTGTTACAAAGCAGCTGCACATGAGACACATTGACTATAAGCAAAATAATTAAAGTTGTACCTGCAAAAACAAGAAAAGGTTGAAAACACAGAAGACAGACATACCCACATACAAAACACTCCACACACTCAATATGCACACGTACTAACACACATAGATATAGAGACACACACACACACACGGATGCACACGCACGCACGCACACACAACACACACACACGTATGTACACAGACAAGTACGCACACACACACACACACACACACACACACACACGCTCAGTGAGAGCACACATTTAGGATAAAGGAGAGAGAAGCACAGGTCAAATATAACAGACTATAAATTCCTATATGCAATATTAATTAAGTAAAACTTTAAAATTCTAAAGCAGCCCCCCGGTCAGGCAGATAGTGCAAAAACAGTATGCAAACGGTGGCGAGGAACCCAAAACTCTAATCGAGAAAAAAAACTCAGGAGAACCCAGGCCCAATCAGGGGATTCCAGTTCCCCTCTCGCAAAAGCTGCTGCCTCTGCACAAGCTCCAGAGAGCTTGCACAACAAGGCTAAATAAAATAAATAAACTTAATAATAAAATAAATTATAGTTTAAGATTATCATTAATAATCTAATAGCATTTGAAATTTTGTGGTGAAGACATGTCAAGAGACCGCGTCCTTCTTTAAAGAATGCGATCGGAATTCACCCGAAGATGTGATAATAGCGTTCAGTTTCTTGCACAGATCAATTGACTCGCTTTATAAAACGCAAATTTAACGTCACAAGGGGCAGGGATTACTTTTGTGTTGAATGTATTTGCGTTTTTTACTTTTATTGATTTAACTTTAATTAATTCAACCAAATATCTTCATAACTATCTTCTTGAAAAAACAATGTCACCCACATCTCGATGTACTGAAGGACTGTGGGTGAGTAAATTAGTAGCAATTTTTGGGTAAAGTAACGCATTAAGGAATATAAAATACAATTAAAAAGACAATATCCATTTTAATTTAAAATGATGAAAAGGCACAAATACTGGATGCAATGTTTGTGTGCATGTTTTAATCATGGCCTATAAGTAAACAGCAACAAAAACAGTATAAAAGGAACAAAACGCAATAAATAACAGAATAACAGAAGAAATGAGAATATGGTAAAAAAACTGGCCCGCATCCTATTTATACTTTTGGAATCTGGCCCTCAAAGAAAAGTAGTTGAAGACCCCTGGTCTAATAGGCGGAAATTAGCCGAATCTGCTCGCAAACTTACCTTCGTGGCTCACAGGCTTCCTTCTGCACCGAAGCATTACAGCCTACTCAAATGTATCTAACCTAACTATTTTCACTCGTTATTGTCTAAAAAAACTTTCAATCAGGAGACGTAATGCCGAGAAGCTCCCTCGGAGTGAAGAAGAGGTGGAGTTACGAGACTTCTCAGACAGTTGAAGTGTCCAATGGAGTTAAGAGATTTGCTCTCAAGCTATTTTCAATTTGTAAAAATAACAGACCCACATGGGGACTGACCACTAGCATCGATTAGTGAAAAAATATGAAATTGACCAAATTTCGACATAGGAGGGTTCCGCCCGACAGCGACGAAATACTATGGTCGAGTCAATGGGGGATGAGATCCGTTTGGTTACTGATATTCTTCCAAATATATTTCTTTGTGTTTAGCAGAACAAAGAAATGTATACAGGTTGGGAACAATCTGGGGGTGAGTAAATGGGAACTACACCCCTTTAAGTTTAGTAATATACGTTTATTATCCCTTTAAGCTTTCCTGTAGCTCAGTGGTTAGAACGTGGAGCAACGCCAAGGAATTGCACATACTCAGATACAAAAATGTCAAATGTAATGTAAGTCTCTTTGCATAAAAGCATCTACCAAATGCATAAATGTAAATGTGAAGTTCAACACATCTGTTGAAATACTGTCAGATTATCTAATGGCAAATAATGATCAAGTACATTTGCATGGGCTTAGTTTTGTGGTGCTCTCTAGGATTGTTGAAATATGAGTGAGTGGAATAGTCTAAAAACAAGCAGAGAGCTTGCTTTACCTGCTTTAAATGTTATGCACAACAATTGCTTTAAAGATAACTCATCACTGTCTTCTGTATAATTGGTTTACATAGAATAAAGCTCTTGTTCTTATAAGGGCTACTTTTGTGGTTGATTTATTTGAGCATTTACCAGGCAAGAACAGTTTTGCTTTAGATAGTTACTGTGCCATTATGTTGGGTATATGCCAGTTCAATTATTGTCATGTTACTGATACTACAGTATACTGTGTACATTAATATACACACCCTTTACCCCATTATTATTTTAATAATAATAATAATAATAATAAGTTTAATCTGTATAGCGCCTTTCCCAAGCTCAAGGACACTTCACAATGACAAACAATATAAGCAGTCAATCGATACATAGATGTACAGTAGACATTTGCCACATCCAGGACATGCGGTTGCAGTTGCAAACCATAGTAGTAATACAGATAGTCAAGTACAACAAACAATCAGATACAGCATTAAACCACAACAGTTTAAGAAGAAACAGGTGATGACCGATAATATTGATTAAACAGAGACGTTTTGAGTTCGGAGTTAAATTCATGTAGTGTGGTTATTGACCGGAGACACAAGGGCAATGAGTTCCAAAGTTTCGGGGCCATAACAGAGAAAGATCTCCCTCCCATAGATGAAAGGCGAGATCTAGGAACACAAAGAAGTTCCCCTCCAGATGATCGAAGTAAACGAGAAGGAGTATATGGTGAAAGTAGGTCAGAGAGATAAGTAGATGCAAGACCATGAAGTGACTTAAAGGTAAGCAGAAGAATTTTATAAATGATACGAGAGGACACTGGTAGCCAGTGGAGGTTAAAAAGAATAGGAGTGATATGAGCAGACCGTTTGGTGTACGTTAACATTCTTGCAGCAGAGTTTTTGAATATTTTGCAAACGGGAGATGGAGCGTGCTGGTAAACCAGAAAAAAGAGCGTTACAGTAGTCAAGGCGAGATGTAATAAATGCATGTACTAGTGATTCAGCATCTTTTGGGCTCATGAAGGGACAGAGTTTTGCAATACGTCGAAGTTGAAAGAATGCAGCTTTGGAGAGTTTGCTAATATAAGCGTCTAGATTTACTGAAGAGTCAAAAATGATGCCTAAGTTTTTAACAGTGGCAGTTGGAAAAATTGATGTAGCTTCAAGGTCAATTTTGGGGGGTTAGTTATGTTTTTTGTTACAGTTAGAGAACCGACAAGTAAAACTTCTGTTTTTGTCAAGTTCAAACTGAGAGAGTTGGAGTTAAGCCAGGTTTTTAATTCATTGACACAAGTCAATAGAGTAGCAGTCTGGTGAATAGAGTCAGGTCAGCAAGAAGTGTACATCTGAATATCGTCGGCATGGGAGTGATACTGAAAACCATGCCGGCGAATAATTTGTCCAAGGGGCATAATATAAATGATAAATAATAATGGCCCTAGAACTGAGCCCTGTGGCACACCCTGTTTAAGAGGGACAGTGGGAGGTTTGTAATTATGCATGGTGATGTAGTATTGTCTGTCCGTCAAATAGGAGGAAAACCAGGCTAACGCAGCTCCCGAGATTCCAATCTCTGAGAGGCGCAAGAGTAGTAGATTATGAGACACAGTGTCAAAAGCTGAGCTAAGGTCAAGTAATAAGAGTATGGAAAGGTTGCCCGAATCACCAGAAAGAAGGAGGTTTCAAACTTATTTAAATTAATTGTAAGATAAGTAAATCTCCACTGCATGTGGCATGTTTATGTTTGTTGTGCAGTGGTGTTCAGTTATAAATAGAAATGCCCTCTAAGAGTGCTGAAGCCTCCCACAGTATCTTTTATAATATAATAAAAAAAAACATCTAGAATTAAATATATGTGGAGTGGCACTTTTAATCTCAGATATGACTTCCTGGTGGTGTTAGAAATGGAAAGCAACTTTGGCAAAATTAAAATGTTGCCCATGTTAGCACCTTTTCAGTAACAGTAAACAGAGAATTCCCACTCGTTGTTGATTTTATATTTTTTGACAGTTTTCAAAACTCAAGGCTTTTTTAAAAGTTAAACCAGTAATTTATTAGTTTACAATAGGATATGGGAATGAACCCATTTGGCACTGGGTTCCAGCAAAAGTCACTGCTCACTTTTGGCAAGAAGCAGAGAGATACCACTGCTAACATTACATGACTGCTTGTTGCATGCCGTGTTGCACTTTGTGCCAAAATCGAAGCAAATCTTGCTAATCTCTCTCTTTGCTCCCGCCGATGCCAGGACCCCTCAGGTAGCCATTGAGAATTCAAACAAGGACATTTGGAACACAATTTAAGCAGCTTTCTGTTTGAATACAGTAGACAACTGGCCATCCTACAAAACCAAAATGATATTCATGTTTGTTCTAATAATAATAAAAAAATTAGTACATGCAGTTGAGACGGACAGTGTTTTTCTCTCTATGCTGTATGCAAGGCCAAATCGAGACAGATTTTAACATGAAAAATCTTTGTGGTGTCAATGAGATTTGACTACACAGAATGAAGAGAATTATCTGAAGTACTTTCAAAATACTCAAGCATGTAATCTAAACTCTCAGTCTGCAGCTGCATGCCAATAACATGTCATGTTTTGATTTATTTCTATGCATGTTTATGATTGTAAGCAATACACCTGCACACAAAGATGTGTGTTCGTGTGTGTATACTGTGTTCATTCCTGCTTAACTCCCTCATTAGCTGATGGCGTTATGAATGGTTCTGTTTCTAAATGGAAATGAGTGTTTTGGCCGTGTGTTTGGTTAGTTGTAATGAGTGTGCATTCCCCTTACAATTCATCAGTTCATATTACATCAGATATACATGCACACAAAACTACTCTTATAATTCTAATAGTGTCCTGCTTTTTTTTAGTTATTGACCGTTTTCATGGATTGGAGGGGTGGTTGTTTTTATTGAAAGGACAGTAGGTGATGGCAAAACGGTCTATAAAAAAGACTCCAATTTAACACATTATTACAAAAGTTTACAAACATTAGGACTTTTTCAATGAAAACATAAGGCCCTGGAATTACAATTTATATTTAATTTATATATATACATTATAATTTATTTATATAATATTAATGATATTTTATTGGTTTTGTGTGCAAAGTACTGAAAGCAATGCTAAGTTCATCATTAATGCTTAATGCTAAACAATCATGGCTTTTAGAAGTACTGACTGCTGTTTGTTTCGGCGCAAAAATGGAGGGGAAAGCGCTTTTGGAGGGGAGGTGCAAACATAACAGATGGCAATCTGATCTTGCTCCATTTTGGCAGTCTGTTGAAAAAGAATTGCGGATTTCCGTGTGTTGTTTGTGTGTGTGTTTTTACAAGACGACACATTTTCAGGATATCCCATTCTCTGTTGGGGATTGGTCCAGGTGAAAACTCTGTAATTGTGAACCTTGTCTAAACATGCAGTGTGTACACCTCTGTGTCAACAACACAACAGATGCCATGTAATGAGAGCAGTACAGTCATTGGGGGATTTTATAAGTCATGTAGTATACGTTGGGCATTATCTAACCGTATGCAGCATGTATTTGTGCATAGCCTACAGTGCATACAGTACAAAGAACCATTGATTCATCTCTGTATCTTAATTTGGCACCTTGGTCGCATTACAAGTGTATTCATCTAAGGTTCAGCTACCAGGGGAATCTGTGAGTGTGTGTTGATCCATTTTAATGCTGCCTTGATCATTATCCCCCATGTTTGCCAATTGACGTTTAAAGGCACATCCTTTAGGGAAAATTCAGTTTCCTTGATTAGAGCTCAATCACACATGCAAAGGGCTATCCGAGGAAGCATACAGGTTTGTCAGGAAAGGTGGATAATTGGGGCTTCAGGTACAGGTTGTCCTTTCTCAGACCAGTTTAGCTTACATTACTCAAACAAATGTGGTTGAAGCATGCACAGCTGATATAAAAGCAGTGTATTAAGTGAGGTTTTGTCCAGCCCTGTAGTACACATGGCTTTTCTTCATTAACACTACATGGCTTTAATGAGACAATTTGCTGATGTTCGTGTTGGTTCTGGCTGGCAGAAAAGTTCGGTGGTGTTCAAGGTCATTCTGCTGCATTTCCTGGAGTTTAGATTTATGCATAATGTGCATAAAATGTAAAACCCTAAGGCAGGCATGTTATTTTACTTGTAAGTAAGTGATACAGGGGTGATTGAGGCATTTTTAAATAGAAAGCAATTTAAAATAATTGTGTATGCATGAATGTGTTTGGTTTTTTTCTTGACAACGAATATGCGGTTGTCAGAGCTTTTTTTAGTATTTTTATTTTTCTATTACAAATCAGCATATGCAGCCTATGACCAAACATATATTACAAAGGAAGCAAGCGCACACATAAGCACACACACCCTACCACACACACGCACGCACGCACGCACGCACGCACGCACGCACGCACACACACACACACACACACACACACACCTCGTCCACAGAAGCAAACATTCTCAGCTGTCCTTCAATACAAACTTTTATTAGGTGACACAGTGGTGGTGTCCAACAGGGGGCACTGTGGGTATGTTTTTCTCTCCAGGGAGAGCCAGGCATTAGTGTGGCCACTTGGAAGGACAGTGATTAGCAACGAACAGTTCTTCAGGTTTTTTTCTCCGCAACTCATTTTTACACCGTCTGTCCCTTTTTGCCTTTCTCTTTGATGTACATGGCGAAGAGACTGAACAGCTAAAATCATTGTAGTACAGAGACATAAGGAGAGAGAAAGAGAGCAAAGAGCATGAAAGAAGGCTTGTCAGATTCTAAACAGGGTAATTCCAATGTGTATAGTGGCACAAGTCTGCTTGTAAACATTTGTTCAGTTTTAAAGTGAAAATTCTTACTCCATGCAGTCCTTTAGAGCAGAGAAGTGCTGCACATGTGTTGTAATGAAACATTAGTGCAGACGGGCAGTTAAACAGCCGACAGTCAGAAATGTCTCACAAATAGAGAGCAAAATGGAAGGCTTAGAGGGAAGAGAAGATTAAAAGGGATAAAAAGAATGAAAAGAGGAAACAGGAAGGAGAAAGGGGACATGTGAATGAAGGGATGAAACGTTTAACCAATGGTTCTGATGAGGAACATTACGGGTGCCCTCAAAACATCTATCTCTGTCTCTCTCTATCTGGGAATTAACACAGTCTTGTACATTCGTATCAATTTTATGCACTCAATTTAAATTTGGCTGCAATTTGAATATTGCTACATTTTTATTTCCTCTCTTTGAGACAATAAGCCCACGCTATCAATAACAAAAGTTAGAGAACTGAGGATTGCTTTGACTCAGTATAATTAAACTGATGATGCATGACTAGATCAAATTAAGTCTTAAAGTTCATTAAACTTTCTTTTTAATGCACAAGAGGTCTCCATTGCTTTTGCGACACAAACATTCTCATCTCATCAATCCAATATGGAGGTTTGACACATAAATGTCAAACAAATTAGCCTGACCTTCATTTTGTCCAACAGTACTGCATGGCAAACAGTCGGACACATCAGTTAATCATACTCACCTCATACAGAGAAGCTAACATCTTCAACTCTTGAGCTCTACAGTATGACAACCATTGTCAAGAAACTGAACAAACCTACTTAGATGTATTATGAAATAATGGTATATTACATTTACATTTGGCAGACGCTTTTATCCAAAATTACATTATATTACATTACATTATACTATACATTTGTTTCTAAGTATGTGCAATCCCTGGGATCGAACCCATGACCTTGCCCCATGCTCTAACCACTGAGCCACAGGAAAGCCATTATTAAGTAATAGACATTTATATTTTAAAGGAGATTGACATGAAAAGTTATATTTGTATGTGTGGGATTTATTCTGGCATTCAAGCGCTGTATTTGCATAGATTCTTCTATGGCATCTAGATATTAATCTGATATAATATTTTTTATTCTCTGAGAGCATCTCTTTTAAATATGTCCTTTACCAGTCCTACTTTGTATGCAGTCAGTCCCTTATCCCAACAGACTGACTGCGTACAAGGGGACGGTCCTACATCTCCCATTTCCCTTCTTTCTTCCCTCTTATTCCCTCCTTTGCTGAGCCATGGCTCTTTCACCCCCCACACACCTTCCTGATGATGGCTGTGTTCTCACACAGCAGCAGATTAAAATGTCTACTGAAGGAAATACTAGAAAATACAGGGGGGTCAGAAAGTCCACACTGATAATATGGGATTTTGGAAAGAAATATTTATGATTTTCCACTAAATCACTGTCACCATAGGTCAATGCTCTTTGGAACATACTTTAATCATGTCTGGAAAATAGGTCATTAGGTTTTGCCCAAACTTGTTTCAGCTGGGGTGCTACACTAATACTTCGTAACTGTTTTGATTATTGAATTTGTTTAAGGTCTAATGTGTCTAAACCTTACATGATGAAACGTTATGTTTTTTTATTACCTTAGAATGAGCTATTTCTATCTACATTCGCCATGTTGCTTCTACAGTAGCCCTAAATGGACAAACGTCATAAATACGTTATCTCCTTTGACAAAGAAACGAAAACGTAACAACATCTTAGTCCCGTGTCAGCCACCATAGTGCTTCGAAAGGGAGGGGCAAGGGGTGGAGTGGGCCATTGGTTGCAATTCGCTACCTCACCGCTAGATGCAGCTCAATTTAATAAAACTAGTATATTAGTAACCTTTGTAGAGAGGCTTTTTACTAGTGGTTCTCTTTTCACAAAACCAGTTTTTTCTTCTTGCATTCAAATGCATTCGATAAATTTTGCACTTACAGTTTTGAAATATTTTTGTTTTACTTTTAACGACAAAATATGTCACTCAATATTATAGGGTGGTAATTGGTTCACAAGTTCTTGTTTGACTAAAACATTTGATGACAGTTTTCTTTCACTGGACTTAATTTTGAGCAACACAAGTCCTCTTTGACTTTCAAAATCAATTAGCTCTTCAGACAGTAAACTGTTTCTGCTCCAAATTATATCTTTGCCACATGGGCAAGGTGGCTATCAAAGGCTTCCCTCATCAGTGGCAGACATATTTGTTGCACTTTTATCTGGAAATTTCTCAACAGTGTGTTTATTTCTTGTTGATTTGGGTTCAGAGAAACTGGCAAACGTCCATTCGCTAACAGGCCTCAATGCTATCAGTTCTGTCCAGATTCTAGAGTTATTTTCTGTCACTTTCTCGACGTGTTGGAATGGGGAAACGACACACACCATTTAAACATATGTCTGGTATGGAAGGATAGACTAAAGTGGAGGAGAAAGGTGAGAAAAGTAAGTCGAAGAGAAATGATGGGTTTGGTGGTGGTTGCAGTAATTACGCATCACCTTGTTGTAATGCTCTAGGCTGCTGAAGGGGTATGGCGTGAGGATATATTTACTGATATAATTGCATTATTAGGTCAAATGGGACGTGAACTTGTTTAAAGACTGTAAATAACTTACAGTACGATTGAATTGTAATTTATTTATTTTTCAAATGTTCTGATGGATTGCTGTCTTTAAATGTCATACTTTTATGTGCTACAGTGTCATAAACCATGTCATATGCCAGGTAATTGTAGCTGTTACATTTTTTTGGAGTATTTAAACTACAACATTTACATCTTAAATGCTAATAATCTTAATATAGAATTAATATTAAATTTAAACTATGTAAAATTGTTACATTTACATTTAGGGACGATGTGCCATATCTAAGAAGAGTATTCAGCTTTCATAATAAATCATTTGCATAGGTCACCCTGTTTTGCTTGCTATTATCTCTCAGCACCATTAGATAAAAATATGCTGCAAGCATTGTTAGAGCACCATGATTCCACCCAAAGCTGGAACGACGTACAGAAAATGCAATAACATAAACAAACCTCAATCGCCCAATGTTCCTTCTCCAGTTTGATGATCCCTGTCCTTTATGAAACAGCGAAGACTTTTCTATATTCATCTCTAACTCCCTCTAATTCTGTGTTGATTGCAGCGCACCCTTGGTTTGCACTGTTCTGCCTCTCAATGACACCTGCTGTCATCCCATAAATACAGCTGAATGGGCCATTAAAAGAGCTGGGCTTGCCGCAGCGGATGGCGATGAGCCCCCATAAAGCAGACGCCTGTGGTATTTATCCTGCCTCTATGAACTCTGGGAAATGAAATGTTTACCACAAATGGGCCTCTCAAAAGCCTATACCCGACTTCCAATACTGATTCAATGAGTCTGATTTGTAAATAAATGCATCAGTGTGAAAACTCAATTCGACCCGGGGTTGTGCTGTCTGGTAAACATGCTTGTATTTATGTAGAATAATAGGCCAATGTGTAGACAAATCAAAGTGATTACAGTTAATTACTCTGGTACATGTCAAAGATTTGAGATGCTTCAGATGATTTTATCCATTGTTGGGGAAGATTTCTATGTTGTTTGAGCTCAAGAATATTTCTCGATTGACTCCATGTTTAGACTTTATTATAATTATTTGTACTTTTATAATGTATTTTTATAAAAAGTACTTTTGATAACATCAGCTATATTTACCCAGTAGAAGATTAAAGTTTGGAGTTCTATTTTAGTGCACTAATATGATTATGTTTACACACAGGTTGGTTGTAAACGAGACTGACAACTGCATCTTTTTTTATCTTTAGTCACTGTCACTATAGTTACAGGAAATATTCTAGGCTATTGCAAAAATACAAAAGTGTCTTGAGTTCGATTTGATTTGCTTCTGGAAACTCTAAAAGAGGTTGTCAGTCCCAAACTCACAATGCATAAACTCTCTTACTCTTTTCCAACAAAAAGCATACATCCCTATCTAACATTAATTTCCTCAGGGAATGTCTCTTTGTTTCTGAGGCACTTCTGTAGGTGGTACCGCAGGTCTAAATCACCTGTTTGAAGTCGCTGTCATGCCGAATGTGCCAGCAGAACTTGTAAGCTGCAGTTTTGACAACGTAAAAAGGTCATATCTTGTTGTGTAGTTGGACTCTTCGGTTCTTTAATATGCAGTCGTGAATATTACTGCTGTCATCCATGTCGCCTCTTTCTCCGGGAAGACGATCTCTGAAAGAGCAAGAGTAGAATCCATTTCAAATTTTAATTAGTCGGCTTTGTGTCTCACACAGACACAAGTTCAGTCCGACATTATCCCCTCAAAGCTTTAATTACCAGCCGCTTCTTGGTTTGCAAACATCAAAAGGATGTGTAAAAGTAAGTGAGCGAGTGGAAATGCGTGTGTGCGTGCATTAGAAAGAGGACGTATATAAATGTTTTTTTGGGGGGTTAGCTAGGGTTCTTGTTTGTCCGCGCTTGGTATGTCAAACGATTGTGGTTTTAAGTCAGAAACATGGGAGGTCTAAAAATCACCACAAATCTCACAAATGTTTGATGTCCTTTTCCACAGGCCTCATGTGAATAATTGGCTCATGAGTTGTCAGAGTGGAACACAGTAAAGAGCAATGATCATACATTAGAGGATTACTGTCTAAGCTGGCTTTAGAGCTACTCATTCAAACGAAGCAAACACGCATTTGGCATAGCCGTACCTCGCACGTCAACAGATCCATCTGTCGTTCTTAGATCGATATGATTGTACCAAAGGCACATGTTTTTGCTTCATTCAGAGAGGCTTACAGCATGTACCATCTCTTGCGGCATTTTTGCTTCACAGGTTCGAGGCATAAGAAAACGTTACAGGTACAATGTTATAGCTACCTACCGATTGGTAAGGGTGACCAAGATAAAAATTGTTGGGAGTTAATAATGAATGAATGAATAGAATGAGCTTTATTGGCCAAGTATGTTTCCACATACGAGGAATTTGTTATAGTGACAGAAGCTCCACAGTGCAACAGAAAGACAACAACAGGACAGAACACAGATGAAAAAATAAATAATAATAATAATATACAATAATATAGAAATAGGCAATGTACAAAACAGCAAAAACACAATATACAATATAGACAATTATGTATGTACAGGTCTGATATGTGCAAATTTGGTGAATAAATAATGTAAAATAGAGTTGTGTGTTCCGCGTTTAATCTCAAGTGTATAAATCAGTGTTGATAACATTTAAATATATAGGCCTATCCAAAACACCCAGGAACCTCGGAGTCATATTTGATGAACAACTGTCCTTCAATGATCACTTTGCAAAGACAACACGGTCATGCTGATATGCCTTAATCAACATTAGAAAGGTTAGACCCTATCTCACTGAGCATGCGGCACAACTCCTTGTCCAGGCCCTGGTAATCTCAAGGTTGGACTACTGCAATGCTCTCCTTGCTGGTCTTCCTGCAAAGGCTATCAAACCACTCCAGCGTCTACCAACAGCCCAAAAGGGCTCATGTGACGCCCCTTTTCATCTCTCTCCACTGGCTACCGGTTGAAGCCCGTATCAGATTCAAGTCACTAATGTTTGCCTACAGGACTATCACTGGATCTGCACCGGCATACTTTCACACCCTTCTACACTCCTACACCCCATCAAGAACCCTGCGTTCTGCAAACCAGCGGCGTCTTGCATTGCCTTCTCATAAGGGCAGTAAATCGCTTTCCCGCTCATTCTCCTTCACAACTCCTTCCTGGTGGAACATTCTTCCTTACACAGTCCGGTCAACCACATCTCTCACAACATTCAAAAAACTACTTCAAACCCATCTCTTCTGGAAAGACTTGAAAAAACTAGTAACTTTTGCTGAAACTAGTAACTCTGTATTAGCACCTATTGAATTATTGCTCCTGTATGACATATCGCTTATTGCTCCCTAAAGTCTTTGTAAGTCGCTTTGGATAAAAGTCCTACAAACCTTTGCAGTATTTTTTGTTGATCTGGACCTAAAAAGTAACTTGGACACTGTTGGCCACAGTAAAACATTTAACAATATGTTTTATAGACCACTTCACAAAAATATAAACACTGGCCCAGAAGGACTTTCCAGTTTCATTTTTGTATTTATTTTTTTAGCTTACATATATAATGAAAATATATTTGTTTAACATTTTCGATACGATTTTAATAAATGTATTGTTGGCTGTATGCCTATTTGCTTAAAACATTTGTGCAGTTTGTACCAACTAAAACAGGAAGGTATTCTGGACCAATGTTGGACCAGCATTGTTTACATCTTCTGAAGTGGGCTAGATAAGAACATATTAAACCAAGTGCCATTCAATTTAATGTATTACAAAATATACATAATTCTAAAATAGTAAACATTGTTTACAATTAAGTGAAAGTAATTTGACATTTTTTGGTTCTGAAATATTTGTGCACAACACCCTGTACTCTAGTTACTCTGTTGTTGTGAACTTAACACATCCTTTAACCCTTGATGCCAGTAAAGTTTTAATAATAATATAGCAAACAATATAGCATTATTTGCAAATGGCACTTGCTTTGGTATTTTGTTGTCTACTGAAATGAAATCCATACATGTTTAAGTAAGGCTTGTGTGTCTTTATTCTTTATTTAGTTCTTTATTTATTAGTGAAAATGCTATGCAAATCAAAACTTTAGATTTGTAAATATGCCTATATGCAATATTATGTAAATGCATAGGCTCTAGCTATGATAACTATGCATTAGCTAATTTCAGACATTATCACAGCAGTGCTTAGTTCAGAACATTGTTTACTCTCAAACTTTGGTCAGGTAGTGATGATTACTGGCTTGAATTTGTAAAGGTGAACCTGCTGTCAGACCTAGCCACCACATTTATCAGATGCTTATGATATGCAAGCAAGCAAGGAAGTAAGCAAGGAATGCTTAAGCATCTACAAGTACTTTGCAGCACTCATTAAAAATCTCTCATTATCTCACTATACGACATTACAGCCGGGAAAGATATGTATATATATATATATATATATATATATGCAGTATGTACTGTTTTCTGCCTTCCTGAAATGAGCTTTATCTTTACCTCACATTGATAGAGCGCCACCGTCAACGTCTGCTATATCGTTCACCCTGGGAGTGCTATCAATGCTGTCACAACAGAGCCATTTGTGTTGTGTCGAGGAATAGATGTTTCACATCTGTAGTGAAAAGCTCTCACTTGCTTCAAGTGTCAGATAAGGAAGGAACGGAATTGACAGATTTCATCAGCGCTTGAACAAATCTCGCAATGATAGTACCAGAACTGGAGCTATAATGAACAAACCCAATTTACACAAAACCAGTTGGAGTGAAAGTGTCAACTCAGAGGTGAGAAATGCTGTCAAGTAGACAACTTAAATTTGGTTGCCTATTAAAATTTTATTTAATTTGGTATATATATATATATATATATAGTATATATTTATGAAGGACCGCAAGCAACACACACACACACACACACACACACACACAAAACAGTGTGGTGGAGAATGAAGACAGACACGCTGAATTGACAGTGAATTGAAGCTGTACAGGTATTCATTATAGTGTTCACAGTATAAGTAAGGACATTAGAGGAAGACATGTTTGTTCTTATGGGGTGATGAGTCACTGTTGCAATGCAAGGACTATTAAAACATGTACCTCAAATGCGCTTTAAATCGGTCTGGATGGCAGTGTCTGCTGAATTCATATAGTAGTATACGTATTTTCAACCACTAAATTAATAAATTCCTTCAGGCAACTAAACCAAGACTAAAGCCCATTGCACATTGAGTCCGAAATTTGCGTCCGAAATTTCCGCACGTTAAAAAATAAATACGACCTCACGTTGTGTCAATCACATTTACACACTGCCTCCGATATTTTCGTCCGTCATAAAAAAATTCGGACCGGGTTCGATTTTCTGCGTTTTTCACATCCGTCAAGCATTTTGAGTGGCCTTTTTTAACAATTCAGATACACCGTACAAACGAGACACAAATACGAAAAAACGCATACGAAAATTTCGGACTGTATGTGCAAAGACCTTAAAGTCCTATCTTTTTGAATGAGGGAAGACAGAATTCTTTAAAATTATGTGCACAATAAAGAAAAACTTATTTCTACACCTAACATCAACTGTACCATAACTTTTGTTTCTTTTCCATTGCTCTAAAAACACCCTTTTTGAGGTCTCTTCCACAGCTTGGAGATTGGCAAATGCATTGTGAGACCCTGTGTAGAGCCCCTGCCCCAGACAGTAATCTATCTTTTTTGATTGACAATTGGCTCTTTTTACTGAAAGGCGGGACTTCGTTCGCTAGAGCAGCCATGTGGAACATTGCGTTCCCTCCCCAATTTATAATAATAACAGTGGCACATCTTTTATCTTTATAATTCTGGTTATTATTAAGGACTTGAGGTAGTAAAATGAATACAAATAAAAATAGTATTTAATACTTAAATATCTTTTGTTTGACATTTTGACATCTACTCAGGCTGTAACGTTTAACATTTTCCTAGTCGTGCACTATAAAACTTTGCTGTAGTTTTGCAGCGGGTACACCAGTAACTTAGTGTAGATTTATTTAGCAATTTTGTTATCTTAGGTTACTTTTATAACCTAAATATCTTAGGTTACTTTTCTTGTTATGTTAATATATAGTAATTTATGAAGTTTTAAATATTTTTACTAGAAAACAAAACAAAAATCCTTAGGATGAATGCCATTTGCAGTGTAATGCCAGTAATGAGACTAGTCTCTTCTTGCTCATTTTGAATATCAAAAGTCAAAGTGTTTTAATTTTTATTAAAGTAAAGTTTAACTCAAATTAAAAACGGTACTAATAGGAAATATTACGTAGTAATCAAATCAACAGTAAGTTACTGGCAAACCTGCTGCAAAATTACAGCAAAGTTTTACAGTGTGCATCTCTGTGTCTACACCGGATGCGACAGGCGCAACGCGACACGACAAAAGACACTAGAAACCCATTAGAACCCATTATAATTTCCAATTTTGTCCACACTGGATGCGGCGCGGTGCTTGTTAAGAACAAGCAGGTTGTCATGTCGCGTCACACCTTTCGCGTCCGGTGTAGACACGGGGTGAGTGAACCAACTGTGGTGCACATCACTTTGATTGTGTTAATGGTTCCCATAGCGATAGGGCACTTGCATGTTGCAGGCAAATCAGAAGCAAAGATTGTTGGCCTTCCTAGAATTACAGCGTTCTGTGTTTATTGCTTATTTTTTTGTGCTGAAGTATAGATGGAAATGTGCTATGCTGATGATTTTTGTCTTTTAGAGCTGAATGAAACAAATGACTAAATATGGAAAATGCTGTTGAAATACATCACTAATGTCTTTTTTCTTCTTCAAAACAAGAATTCAAAGTTTACGCTTTCCCATCTCGCTCACTCCTTAAATGTAATCATGAAGGAAGAGGAACTTTGACCTGAGCAGCGGGGGAATTTGGTAATTAGTCCTGACTGCCACCTTCTGGCTCTGCAGCAATGGCTGAAGAGATTGTGTTCATTAAGATGATGCCCACTGACCTGCAGTCCATAGATAACCCTCAAAACCCTTTAATCCACAGTCTTTTCAGATCTGGCCCATTCCCTAGCTTCTAAAATAGACCTGCTTAAACCTGCAGGCCATAAATTTCGTAGTTCTATGCAACAATTGTTTCAGTCAAGAATCTCGAAAGCTCTTTTCGAAGATTAAAGAAAATAAAGTTTCCATTGTGGAGAAAGAATTAAATTACAGAAGAAAGGAAGAAAATTCAAGGCTTTGGCGCTGGCATGGATACACATGCGTAATTAACCACAAAACTCCTCAAAAGTGACATGCATTCATCAACTAATCAATGATTTCAGAAATGACAATGTATTGCAATTAGTTCTTGTAATGTGTTTTTCCTTGGCTGAATTGGATCGGTCTGCATTACACAATTCTCTAGTGGATTTGTTAAGATATTATGTGGAAGGTATTTCTCAAATAAACCAAAGTTACTGGCATACGGCCCCACATATTGAAAAGCTCCTTTTATTGATTGTTCACGGTTCCAGATAGCCTAAGGCAGGTTTTACATCCTGGCCACAATGCTGCTCAAGGACTCCACACAGCTTTTATTACACATGATACTGTGATCTATGGTATATCCGGAGATAACATAATAAAACAGCCTTTAAACTTTAGAAATCATTAGAGGGGTTCATTATTTTGGTATGCGAATATGTAACTTTGGGCTAAGCTTGTATCTACTCAAACTATTTAGAAAGCAATAAAACAAAAAACATGTAGCAGTGCCAAGACTTTGAACTTAATTCCAAATTTGTCTTGGCTCAAGAATAGGTCAGAGCTCAAAATGTGCTTGGTAACACTCTCCTAAATCCTAATCCCAATCTCCTTCTCTCTCTCCTCACTCCATGCTTTGTTCTCCCCCAATGATTTGTTCCAATTAATCTTTTATCTCCTAAGCCTGTAGCTGCATGGACCATTCTCTTCTGCCAAACACCGGGATTGCACGTCAGGCTCAGAAAACCAGGACAGGCTAGAACTGTAGGCTTCACGAGCATTGTTCTGTTGTGACTGTTTTGGAACCTGTATTGATGTGACGAAGAGTGGATGGTGCCAAGTTCTATCTTTGGGAGAAAGGGATCCAATGGCTGCTATCTGCTACCTCTTATTGAGGAATTATCCTCTGGTATGGAGAGACTGCTTAACAGAAGCGCTCTTCTGCTCTGGATGGAGAGTTCTGGGTCTCAGAGGCTTTCAGATGTCCTCCTCCTCAATGTCAGAGTAAGAGAATGGCAGAC
Organism: Triplophysa rosa; assembly: GCF_024868665.1. Taxonomy (NCBI): domain Eukaryota; kingdom Metazoa; phylum Chordata; class Actinopteri; order Cypriniformes; family Nemacheilidae; genus Triplophysa; species Triplophysa rosa. Next base: position 30,055,620 of record NC_079890.1, read on the forward strand.
TGGATTAACAAATTGGTGTAATGTGCATTTATGAATGAGGATAAAGGACAGTGTGAATATGTGGTTGTGTTTTCAGTGAATATCATGCCTAGATTCACTGTTAATCTATTTCTTCATAGTTATTTAGTTTAAATGGGTTGTAGCGCGATTCAGAAGTATTCTTTTTAAAGATTTGGTTGTCATGATTATTATTTTTTCTTTTTTATGAGATGTTTAAGTTAACCCCCTAATAGCTGAAAAAGTACTTGCACAACACCCCCTCCAGCCATCCATCGCAATGTAAAAATGCATTTGTCTGCTGATTCACTCTTCTCATGTCTGAGAAATGTTGCATTCAATTCCAACAAGTGTCTGGATGAGTCTCACAGAAGGTGAAGGTTGTGAGGCAGCAGAAAGGGGGTTAGGCTTCTGTTTGCTTCGAGCGATCATCCCTTGTTAGCCTCTTTCCCTGGCAGACAATGAAACGATGGCATATGACAGGATGGTCTTTTTCAGCCCTAAGTGAAAAAATCTTCAAAGACGCAAGCGTGGCTGTGAAAACAATAAAATATTCCATTTGGCAACTTTTTGAAAGGTAGACCGCTTCTCTGTAGATTTGTATTAAGTACTTAAAATAATTCATATTGATATTGTTTGTCATTAAATAACCTGCATTGTACAACCATTGCGATGGGTTTAATTTCCAGGGAACAAATGAAGTGATCAAATGTATACGGCCTTGAATGCAGTAAAGCACTTTGGCCTAATGGTTCAATGTAAATGTAATGTGAATGGATAAAAAGACATTTAAAACTGTCTATATGAGACGTGAAAAATTCTCACAAGATTTGAATTATAGCACATTACTGTACTAAGAATACATTTATCAGCACGTTTGTCCCCTGAGAATCAAACCCATTACCTTTGCTATAGCGTTGTCAGCACCTGAGCTGAAAGAAATTCAAAGCATACTTGTTCTCAGAGGCAATAGACAGAATCATCATCAGGATGGTGCGAGTAAAAAGACGATAGAGAAGGAAAGTGACATTCCTTTTAGACGTTTACCAATGTTCTCACCTCATCCAATATCCATTCTCTCAGTTATTACTGGAGTCAATACAGGGGTTGGTGATAGAACTTCTGAGGGATTGATCCTGCATTCTGCTCAGGTCAGCTTTGGAATCAATTGTGTTGTTTGACAGAAGAGAGGTTGACTCTAAGAGGGAGAACGGTCTCAGTTTGGCTGGCTGTTTGTTTAGAATCAAATGGAGCCATTGGCATGCATGAGGCAATCTTGAGCAAATTTATATACGCAAGAACAAGGAAGGCACACAGCGCAGTCTGGGACTAAAAATCTCAATCATGGACGCTTGTGATTAGGGAAGGTGGCTATCGATCTGTTTAGACACTCTCGTTCGTATTCAGCCACTGACTGTTGAGATGCAACGATTTCTCAAAAAGCAAAACATCTCGATTGATTGTGGCTCTGAAAATAACTTTTTGGAATTGAACCAAGATAATGTTGCTTTTGTGAATGTTCACATAAAATAAATGCATCCGTGAATCTGGATTCATCTGACCTGCTCTTGTTTGAGATGAACCTTAATCAAAATTGCTGATGGAGAGTCGAAGTCAAATCACTATGATCGCTGTGAGGCTAGATTGCTGTAATGGAGGTTCACACAGAGAAAACTCCAGAAGTAGGAACAAGATAATGACATCTGACTCATAATGTGTAAAAAGCCTCCAATTACTGTGCGGTTCACTTACTGCAAACATACGTGGCTGAAAACACTAGAGCTACTTGTGGCAGCTAAACACTGTGTTATGCAAAATTTGTATATGGGCATATTTTGCATTTGGAAGTGTTCATTTGATTGCTTAGAAATGCTTTGCTCTGTTGCTGAAAAAAAGCAGTCATGCAAATGCTCACTGATGTATCAAAAATCTTCATTAATCTCACATCAAATGATTACAGAGCAGCTTTATTTGCACTGTTTTATTCTTACTGTATGCATTTTTCTTTTCTGTATTACCAAGGATGACCTTTTAATCTGATCCTCCTTTTGTGTTTCCACCTTTTCCTTTCTGTTTAGCAAATATTTTAATGAAAACATATTCAATTCAATTTACATTTATTTCTCAAGTGCTTATTCCAAAGCACATCATTTCAAAGCAGCCTTACAGAAAGGCATTTCTGTAGACATACAGAAAAACAGGCATACAGAAAAACATTTCTTTGTTACAAAACCAGGCTAATATCAGGTATGCATTTAAGCAGAAACAGTGTTGAAGCAATGATAACATGTTGTGATCATAATGATTACATTATCTGTAAAATTGGCAGTTTTGTATTTCGATTCCAAAATATGTCATTAAAACACTTCTGGTTGCTGACTGGACATGGATAGGTGCAACCATGTCATGTCTGTGCAGTACTGTAGGCCTAGTTACAGTTAGAGCCATTGCGAGAGAGAGTTGCGACAACTGAAGTTCAAAGTTTTCGAGCGTCACGTGATTCATGCAGCTTTCAGATAGTTCCAGGAAGTTTCTTTATTTTTTTATTAATTAAACGACTTGCGTCTTTTAATGTTTTAAACGTTTTCTCAGTTGGTGTGTTTTGCTGCAGCGCCACGCATTACTAGTAACTCCCGGTAACTATTGAGAGGCTCCATGAACCGCCATTGCTGTGAAAAAAATCTTCCATTGTAATCAACAGAGTGGACGTGACTTTGGTTCTTTTTTTGCGATCTCTCAATGGCTCTGGTTACAGTATACCACAGACTCTTATGATTACATTATAATGATGAAATAAAAGCTAGCTGGTTTAGAGGTTCAAATAACATCAGATCAGGTTTGACTTTGGTTGATTGGTGTATCAGGCAATTTATTCAAACAGTTTGTATAAATGTTTATTCTTTGCCTTTGTCTTAATTTGTCTTAATATTTTCAGACTGTCTGATACAGTATAGTATACAGTACATTACTCACCTTCTCCACAGTAACGCAGTATAAATTATTTAAACAGTTAGTTGTTAATGCTGTACCATACGTAATGTCATTGTTGCTTATAACAGTGTGCACTTCTTTGAGCTCCTAAGCCCATTTTATGTGTATTACTTCTTCTTCTCTCTTCCTTTTTTATTTTATGAAAGACATAATTAATTCTGCACTGGCTCCTTTGTCTCGGGAGGGAAACTACTCCAGTTTTCATTACCTTTTGCCCTCTGGACCGCTATTAATCTGCACTCTCTAACCATTTGGTAAACAAAACAGAAATGCAAGGAGAGCAAAAGAGGGTTGGAGGTTGAAAGACAACAGAAGCAGATTGTTGTTCACACTTCCATCTCTGTGGTATTGCACTTATAATGAGATATAATCCTAGTTTCGACCTAGAGGATACAGTTGAGGTCAGAGTGCAGGTTAAAGTTCTGTATACTGATTACTGTAAATACTGATGTATATGTTAACTGAATAACGCTGGAAATGCTGGATATGAAAGCTTGGATATGCTGTAAGCTAACCTGAATTTGTCTTTTTTTCTTCTGTTCTCTTTTCCCAACCCAAACCTAAGAAAACACAATTAATCTGATTTTCACAGTGTGTTCTGAGGCCCACGGCGTTTTTGCATACAGTAAAGTTGAATATTATTTCTGGCACACAACACTAACGTCCTCAGGAACACATTTTTACTGAGATGTTGCACGGCAAAAATAAACAAATAAATAAATAAACACAACCAAATGATGGTGGCGTCTGCTGTTCCTCCTTGCTTTGTACGAGAAAGAGACAGAGACTTACAACCTAAGGTGTTTTGCTAGCACTATGTTTGTGTATCATGGCTTGTTAAAAAAATAGCGTCTCTATATGTAGCGAGTAATATGCTGCGGCAGCAACTGCATCCAAATCTGCTTCTTGCTGAATCTTGCTGCTTACGGATGATTTCCCTAAAGCTACCTTTGGGAGCATCCTTGCCTTAACATCAGACATTAAAATAACACACTCAGAATAAAATGAGATGATGGTCAGGAAATTCTACCTTAGTAGACCGTAAAAGGTCAGTAAGGCAGGATATGGTTTTATTTAAAACACGTGAACACCTTGCACAGCTTCATACATAAATCTTATTTTAACACAGAGTCATTCACACTTTATTCCCATAAGAAAAGACAGAAGCCAAGTGGTCTCGCTTGAGGGCACTACAGGTGAAAAGCTCTTTTGGTCATGTGATGTCATATATGCTATTCTCTCTGAATGTTTGACAGACTGAGAGATTTTTTTTTGAAGGTAGGGGGTGCGAAACAGTCCAGCCATTTCAGGGCAAAGATCTTAAAGTGCATAATGTTTAAGCCCTTTTTTCCCTGAGGACAGATGTGCCAGAGAAGGGACTAGCAGGATTTGATTTTGTGAGTGTGAAGTTATGTCACATGACAACTGCGCATATCCACCTATATTCTAAATCCAGCCTTAAAGTGTCATAACTCATGTTAGTGTAATTTGAGTATTTTGGGTATTATCACTTACAAACTGCATTGCTTGGGGATGTGGCTCTAGTTTGCCTCAACTTGTCCTTGTTCGAAAAGATTGCAGAAGCAACAATGCCTCCAGATTCAACTGCAATTAACTAACAATCTGTTACATTATAATGATATGCATAGAAACCAGCTTGCTTAAGAAAGAAACTGTCAAATGAAATGAAATAAGCCCAAAATGGCCTCAAGCAAAGTAGTCTCTGAACATAACAGTCATTCCCTTGAAGCTACAGGTCTTATAAGCCAAAAGCAAAGCTTTAAATTTGGATTCATTTTGAATTAATTCATGTTTCTCATAGACAAAACATGTTGAGCATGTTTTAAGCCCTTCATTTTCTTGCTGGAGCATGCCAAAGGGTTAGTTCACCCAAAAATGAATATTCTGTTATCATTACTCATGTACTCAAACCCATTTGAATGATCCACAGTGCATTCAGTGAAAGTAGATGAGCAGGGTTTTTTTTGTTTTATACCAAAAGAAGAAAGTCATGTGGTTTGACATGAGGAAACAATGACAGAATTTTCATTTTTTTTGGTGAATGTCCCTTTAACTTATTAGCAGTGTCTCTGAAAAAGAGTCTTGAACATGATTGTATCACTAACACCTCAGAGTGCCAACATCCTGATTGAATGACGTTGTTTAGCTGGTCCTGGGTCAGCGAGTGACGCTCTTCTCCTGGATCAGTTTACAAGTCAAGATGATAAGGGCTTAATAACTCAAGGTAGCACACAAAATGGCTGACAAAAATAACAACCATTTACTCAAAAGAGGTCTGCCCACTGACTACTTAGAGCTTCTGAAACCTATTAAACGCTTCAGCAGACGCTATTAATGGAGGCAGCCTGGGAGGTCAAGGGTACAATCTCGATCTGGAATTGAGTCAAGTTAAACCTCAAAATGAAAAAGATTGGTGGGAGCAAGTGAGCAGGAAAGAGAGAGAGAGCGCAGAAAACAAGTCTCTGGGTTTGCCCGCCGATTCAAGGGTAATTTAATAAAAATCAGGCAAATAGTCTCGCTAGGGAAGGAGTGTTGAAAATTGATTGGAAAGCCATGCTGGCAATATGATGTCAGCACAAGCCCACATGACATCGTTACAAGGAAAGTTCATGCTACTTCTCACTTTCATTACAGCTCTGGCACACCTACATAACCCTGAAAGTCAAACATACTGTTCAACAGACAGACTGCAGGTGAAATACTTGTTTGTTAATTACCTTGCCATTCTTCTAGGAAATTTCTGGCTTTTCTAAAATGACACTAAGGCTGTGTTAGGAATGCGTTGAATACAGATATTTGACACTTAAGATGTTCTCGTCTCTAACATACAGTATGTATATTGAAGTTGTAAATGAAATCAAATCACATTTCTGATTTTATGGGAACTGATTATAAACAAGGTTCCAACTTGGTAGCATATTTAAAGTTACTGATAATGTAAAAGATTAACGATACACCATGCATAAATGGTATACAAAGGAATAAGCACTGCACTGGTTGTACGTGCACTCAACTTCTTTGGTCGACCATGGCGAGGCCTGTTCGGGGTGGAACCTGTCCTATTAAACCACTGTATGGTCTTGGCCACCGTGCTGCAACTCAGTTTCAGGGTCTTGCCAATCTTCTTATAGCCTAGGCCATCTTCATGTAGAGCAACAATTCTTCTTTTCAGATCCTCAGAGAGTTCTTTGCCATGAGGTGCCATGTTGAACTTCCAGTGACCAGTATGAAAGAGTGAGAGCGACAACACCAAATTTAACACACCTGCTCCCTATTCACACCTGAGACCTTGTAACACTAAAGAATCACATGACACCTGGGAGGGAAAATGGCTAATTGGGCCCAATTTGGACATTTTCACTTAGGGGTGTACTCACTTTTGTTGCAAGCGGTTTAGACATTAATGGCTGTGTGTTGAGTTATTTTGAGGGGACAGCACATTTACACTGTTACACAAGCTGTACACTCACTACTTTACATTGTAGCAAAGTGTCATTTCTTCAGTGTTGTCACATGAAAAGATATTAAAAATATTTACAAAAATGTGAGGGGTGTACTCACGTCTGTGAGATACTGTACATATATTTATATAATTATTACTATTGTACGAAAAGCCTAATAGCTTGTTGCCAACCTTTCGTTCACTGTTCATTTTGCTGAACACACTTTTCATTGTCCCTTGCAAAACCTCTTAGCATACCATTCTAGTCTGTTGTCCACTATCTCTGCAAACAATGTACCACAGAATGCTCCAAACCCATGCAAGCAATTTTGTTGTGGGGGAGCAAATCCAATACTGTTCTTTTAAGAAAAACTGTTTTTGACTTAAGGTGGACTAAATTGAGTAAGACACAATTACCCCGTGGTGCTCTTGAGTTGGGGTCCACTGCCTTTTTTCTATAAATGTTTAATTAAGATTCCATTTACAATTAAACAAAACGCTCACTGGATGAAACTCCTGCAAACAAACAGGAAACTGAGCAAAGGTATAATTTTGTTGCAATAGGTATGCTTCAGTCGCCCTGTACTTGCTTGTTTCAAAGACTGATTGCTTGAATATGTAGTTTTAGGATTTTACCTAACAAAGACAGAGAGAGAGAGAGGCATTGCTTTTTTCTTTGTTAACAGATATTTACACATTACATGTCTTTTGCTTCCACAAAATGAAGGCTGTTTTCTTTAAAGGATGTATTTATTTTTTTGGTCATGTAGTGGCTACACAGCAAAATCGCCAGTGTTAAAAATGGTCAAATTAACTCTCACTGTGTTTATATAATCCACACTCATTTTGCTGTGTAGTCTTTTTCTCTTATTGATCTACAGTGGAACGGGCATAGTCTGATAGTTGTCCTCACCCAAGTGATCTGGTATCTAACCTTCAAAATTGTCAATGCAGTCCTAAATACTGTATACCTCTACTTATAGAATGAATACTGAATTAAAAGTGCGCAAACAGCAATAACACTCCTTACATGATATTGAACGTCTTGCTCAAAGAGCTTCTGGATGTTGTTTGGTCAATAGCTGTGGTTTATTTACAGTAACTTCCAGCTGTCACCTCTTCACTGAGCTACTATTTGTACACCTGCTCTGCATATTATTTATGTTGCATACATTTATGTTTTGCTATGTTCCTGGCTAAGGTGGTGAATGACACTTGGTAACAGTCACTGCGAGTTGAATTCTCACCACTCCATAGTTCCTGTCCAGGTGACACTAACACAGGGTGTTATGTCATCAAGTACATGTCAAGTCAAAGAATGCAAATTAGATATCCAGTAACGGTCAACCAACAAATGAAACGACACTCGAAGAAATGTTTAGCATTCTGTCAAGAGGCACCAAAAACACTAAGGTGGAAAGTAATGCAAAAACCAGGAAAGGAAAAAGTAAGAGAAAACACAAACACAAACACACACACACACGCGCACACACATACACACAAACATAAAATGATGCCGAGCCATGTTCTCATTACTGTCACCTGAAGATGCTCTGCTTGCGGAGGCGAGGTGTCTGAGCCCATGACAGATTCAGGTCCGGAGAAACGGCTCGATTTTACCATTGAGACAGAATTGGGAATGACAGCTGGCGTCAGGAGTACGGCAGGAACTTTATTTCTCCAGGAGAAAACTGCCATAGAGTGAAAACATGGAGGAATAGTGTTTTGTGTTATTCAACATAGAAATACATAAACTCTTTTTGCTGTTGTTGGGCCTTAGTGGTAATGAATAATGACAAGAGATAATGTGCATCTTTAATTTGGACTAGTGTTTTAACAGTTTTTGACTAAATATGCACGATGAATACAGTCAATGTCTTCATATTATTATTTAGGATTTTCCAGAATTAAATAGCATTTTGAGTTAACAGTAATAACACATAACCCTAAAATGCTAGCAGACACGTAACTCCTAAAATAACATGGGTGGATGCTGGAAATGAGGATTATTTGTCTTCCACATCCATCTCACTGTTCTTTTTTCTACTTTATGGGAATGTTGTTAAACCAGGGACAGGGTCACCAAACAATACCAACAAATGACAGAATAGATTGAGAAATTTCATTTTCAGTCCCCATTTCTACTTCTCTCTGTTTCTCTCTCCATCTCTCCATAAACGGTCATATAACTATTCTACGAATTGCCACATTTTAATCCTGTTCCTCTAAAACAAAGGCACACTATCATACTGATTTTCTTATTTTATTTACTATTTTAATGCCAGTTAATTTACCAGGTCGTCATTATTACAGTCTATTCACCTGTGCAATCCATAATCCAGAAAAGACCTCCTGGGGTTATCCATTCAGTAAGCTTGTCTGGACAGGAGCTCTTGAAATGGGACATGTTTATTTAGTAAAATCCAAATCATTTAACATGCCTTTCAAATTAGTTTTAATGTTTTGGATGGTTTTGAAAAACACATCTCAGGCAAATCATTCCTTGTGGATGTTTCTCATTAGCATCCGTGATATATTTTCATTGTGGGTGTGATGAAAAGCACTTTCTACCCTTTGGTAGAGGAGTGCGAGTTTCAAAAATAGATCATATGTTTGCAGTGATGGCAAGCTTTGTCTCATGCTTTTACTGTACAGATCTGTGGCGCTGGCGGAGACTGTGGAAATAGACACAAATGTTGCTGTACATGGGACAGGATTTAGACCTGTCACTCAAAACTGACTGCAGACTGACATTTTGGATAACCACATCCTTTTACAATCCTTTTCACTCAATGGTGGCATTAAGTTACCTTAGTAGAACACAATAAGCATTATTCAGACAAGATTAGTTTTCAAGCAGCATTTCAATTACAGTTATTACAGGCGTATGTGATTTTAGACATTTTGTTTCGATGGGATTGAGATCTCTAGTTATTACTAAAATGGAAGGATCTGTTTTCTTGATGTTGGCTTTTTTGGAAGGTGCTCTAGATGTGTGCTTCAGAAACCTGTAAAAAAAACTATGCAAGAAAACAACGCTTTAGTTACGGTATTTGACCAAGGTTGTGAAAGCATAATTCACTTCAATTTCACAAATATTTCTGTCCTGACCTACATTTCTCTGCGGATCCCCGAGTTAGGGAGGTAATTTGCTCCATCATTTTATTGAGGCTATATGAGAAAATATAGTCATGTTTGATTTTGATGGGATTAAAACCACAAATTACATCTTTGAAATACAGATTTACTTCACCTCCTTGAGGAAGACTAAATAAGAATACTATAAAAACAAAGATGTAAATACAGAGATGAAAAGTGAATCTAAGATCTCACTTTTTAAGGAATGAAGACACATAATATATAATGTACAGTCACCAAAGCTGTTGGATTTTCCTCACTACTCCACCCATTTCAACCCTGAAGTTATTAACCCTCAGGTCACATGACACAGTACCACTGTGAGTCTGTGGCTTGTTCCTCATTAGATCTAGTTTCTACAGAAAATGTCATTTTGAATACATAAGGTCCCACCTCCATCATTTTCTTGTGGTGAATAACTTGCATCTGGGTGACATAAATGAATGAAATGACGGGAAATGGAGAATGGGAAAAAGGAATGAATCGGCCCTTAAATTGAACATGACACTCCTTTGATTGTAATCTCCATGAAGAAGGTTTTTTTGGTGCTTGAGGAGAATGAAATATCCCAAATATGAGAACTTTGAATATGGAATTCATTCCAAAGCAGATCACCTTTTTGTATTTCTCGTCAATGACCTACACAAACCGCTGCATGCCTGCTTATTTATGGCTTTGTGTTTAAACTGTTTTGAATGTCTGGATAGTTAAGAAGATTCTTTATGCTGGCTCCATATGCTGGTCCATCAAAACAGATGAGTTTGCTTCATTATGGCAAAAGTAACTTAATGCTATTTACTGTATAAAAGTTCTGTGGCAAGTTAAACTTTCACTGTAGTGTTTATAGTCACAATCAGTTAACGCTTGCAATATTATCATCAATTAGCATTCAGTCCATCTCCAATGAGCAGTGTTTCCAAATTCAAGTGTTTAAACGTACTAAACAACATCTGGAACTGTGGTTCTATTAATTCACAAGAACAGGGCTCACATATCTCTACCTCAAATGCATCTATAATGAAGGCATTTAAATGAAAGGACTTTGTTTTACATTAAGGGATTATACATCTGTGAGCACTTTGTACTTTTCTCTGATAGATTTAAAAAGAAAAACTTTTTTGAAGTTGCCCTTCACAAAGGACTGTTCAAAATACAAATCAACCATTTTCAAAGCGTAATACAGCTAATAGTAAACTCGTGCACACACACAAGACATCTTTGTAAAAAGGTTCTGAATTTGACTGTCATTTCAGCATGTTTTATGATCTTAATCATGGACAATTCTAAGTGCAAAGTTTAAAGATGTCAGATAATTTGACTAATCAAACAAGCCAGTTGAATGTTTTTAATTCAATGAAATGTATATTACTAGTGTGATTTTACCTTGCAATTAACAACTTTGTATTTTTTACTTGATAGGAGGCACACTGACATTTTTAATTAAATCACATCCATAAATCATCTTGAAACTTTCTAAAGATGCTAATTTGACTGAAAATTTACAAGAAATTTGGATTTTAGTATGTTATCATAACAGTTAGCAAATTTTGTGGCAATTCCTATTCTTAAGTAAATTGGTGGGTGATTTGTATACATTTATACAATTCATACATTTTCACATGTTCTGCTTTTTGTACCAGTAGAGCAGGGTGGACAGCATGCACTTACAGTAAGTACTGTTGACAAGTTTGAGCCAAACTTGTTGTTTTGCAGTATAATGGAAGCCAAAAAATCGGCCCTTTTGTGCTAATTTTCCTTTTTATTATATTAGTGACCACAAAATATACTTTTTAATATAGTGCATTTTACATTCGAAATCGTTTGCTTTAAATTGATAAAAATCTGAAAACTTTTCCCCCACATTTAAGTTTGATTTTGAATGGCAGATTTGAATGTGGATTTTCGGACCTCACTGTACATCACAGCAATAAACATAAAAATGCTTGTGAGACCCATTTCATTCTACAGACATCTGTGCCACACGCACACACACACACCTCCTTGAGACTGGCCACTGAAAAGTGTCTCCGATGACTACCATTAACATGCCAAAAGACAGATGTTAATGGCTGGTTTGCTGGTGCTGACGTTTTGTAGCATGTTATTACCTCGGTCCAGATGTCAGTGGGGGAGAGAGACTCCCATTGCTCATCTCTCTTGCTCTTTCTCTGTTTGTTCACCAGCCTATTGTTTGCCCTGATGTTCTTCCTCCGTAATGTCATTTAGAGGCCCGTGGGCCCATATATGAATGTATCCACAGAGCCTGGCATTCAAGATGTTATCCACAGATTTTATGTTTTCATTGGCCCATGTACTCATGTGTGTGTATTTAAGCCAGCATGTGCTATGTTGTGAATACACTCACAGCTGAAGGGCGTTGTAAGGTTCGACCCCTGCTATTGCTTTAACCATTTTTTTTAAAGTGTAAGGATAATTATTGGATGCCATTGTGAATAAATCATGATTATCATTTGGCATCAGGCATTTTTTATGACATTTATTGCATTTTTAGAAAAATGACATTCCACTGAAGGTAAACATTTTATAAGTCTGTATGTTTCTTGGGATCCAAACCTATGACCTTGACATCACTGTAAAGTATATTCTGCCTTTACGTGCTCTTTGAGATTTGAGCCCTTCACCAATTTCATTTACAGATTTCTCCATCGGTAATAACAAGTGGTCTCCCATACTTTGTTTGTCAGTATAGGAGAAGTATTGGATGCTGGATGGCAAGAGGATGGACACAACTGTTTCCCATTTGCCCAGGTTGTTTAGGAGGCTAATTCTGGCCTCATTTAGCAGGTGAAGCATATTTAACATCTCCTCAGCTGAGAGAGAGAGCGGTATTAAAGTCTCAGGAATGAAAGGCCTGTTTTAGTGTATACATCACAATAGCTCATTAGTTTTGTTTACAGGAGAACAATCTCTCTCTCCCTCTCTTTTGTCAGCATTCTATCCTCTATTGTATGAATATGCATGCCAGGTGTTTGCATCCAATCCAGAACTTGTTTTTCTTTCACTGGGTCGCTTCTTTTTTACATACGCTGCTTTCTTCCCCACTATCAACTTTGTCCTAATGGGAGATAGGTAGGTGTGCTAGAAGTGAACCCACAGAAGTTGATAAGATCAGACGAAATTTGCGTGTAGGCGAAACCCTCCTCAGTGTGTTGACGCTCAGCTGACGTATAGGGTTGGATATTTTTAATCTTAAGGTGTGAGCTTGATTCCCTCACGCAGACATTCTACAGTAGCGTTCTGCAAGTAGGCCTCATCCCTGTGTAAAATTGCATCAGTTTGTTGATAACAGCATGTGGAATAAGATTAGGCTCCTTATTAGGGAGTGCAGAGTGCTACCTCAACCTGCAGTTCCGACTTTGCCCGAGGCAATACAGTCTGAGGCACGCACACACGTATGCAAACAAAGTACTGTAAGATTTGGGGAGCATCCGAATGCTTCACACGGATACTGGAATTTAGCCTTAAACTAAGATTTTTAGGCTGTAAATACCTCCATGCTCTCCTGGTGCCCTTGTGTTATGGAAAATGATATTTTTGGGAGGCAAAGTTTGTTGTTTATACAACCAAATATTGTTTACCCTTTAAGGCAGGAGATGAAATATATTCGGTCTGTCTTTGTTTCTCCAATGATTGAACTGATATTTTACACTCAATTCTTATTAGGTGGCTGGTGTATCAAAACATCTCAGAATGTCAGAATGTGGAAGAATAAGGTTGGCATCAATTAATGACTGCAAATACTAGACATACATTTACCAGACATACTGTACATCGTAGATTTGTGGGGGTCAATGGCGCACAGCCATTGGGTAAAATATTATTATTAGTCATTGGGAAAAATGTGCAAATATTACTAAACAACATTCTGGTATGTTATTATAGTTTATAAGATTGTGTCCCAAAAAGTCAAAGCAACAGGAACATACTGTATACCATACGATAGAAGAAGGTGATTGTCAATGTAACAAATGAGGTTTATCACTTAAAAAATGCTCTTATACAACCCTCCAGCCACTATCTACATATCAACAAAACACAAATTTCCTCTCACTGGTGTAGGACATTGGCTCCTCAAAACCAGCTTGTGGGTGGTCACAACACGGCATATCGATTTGCTTCCTCTTCAGCATTCAGTTTGATAGTATCTTTTCCCTCCCTTCCTCTTTCTCGCTCTCATCTTCTCTCTTTCACCCCCACCATCACCTCCATCGTGTCACAAGCATAGTCGAAGATCGGGGATTGAGCTGAGACAGTCAAAACAATGCCAGCCGGCCAAACTCTCATAATCTCACTCTATGGCAGATGGCACAGTCTAACCTATGGCCTTGACAGATTGCTGTCTCTCCTCACTCGTCCAGAGCAATCTCGCTGTCCAAATGAAAGAGAGAGAGAGAGAGAGAGAGAGAGAGAGAGAGAGAGAGAGAGAGAGATGTCGGTCCAAATAGAGGAAATTACAAATGCAGAATAATTTGCCAGCTGGGGAATACAGTGACTACAGACGCGTTGTTTGTCTACAGCTCCATAAACGATTTTCAAATGAGAAAGCGAGATGGATGCAAAGTTTGGTGCATCAAAGACAAAAATAATTCCAACAATGACACTCAAAACACGAGCGGTGAAACAAGTCCTGTTGGCAAGCTGGTAATTATAAACCAGATCTGCTTATGCCTTGTCATCTATAATTCAGCGGTTAGAGGAAGATACTAGCTTTAATTAGCTGTATAGCACTGGAGCCTAACCTTCCAGCACTCAGTAACGAAGGAATGCTTTTGGGCCAACATGACACCGTTGGCATTTCAGCTCCTCTGGGGAAAGACCAATTACGAACAATGACGGTGCCCTATATGGTTCAATTGAGATATAATTTAATTGTCCAAAGAATGAAGTTATGGAAGGACGTCTGATTATAGGGATAGAGATAACGATTGATCAGGAAGATAAAAACAACTCTTTACATCAGGGGTGTCCAATGTCGGTCCTGGAGGGCCACTGTCCTGCAGCTAGCTCCAACTTGACTCAACACACCTGTTTGGAAGTTTCTAGTCTGCTTTGTGAGACCTTGATTAGCTGTTCAGGTATGTTTGATTAGGGTTGAAGCTAAACTTTGCAGGACACCGGCCCTCCAGGACTGACTTTGGACACCCCTGCTTTACATGAATGTATCAGAATTTAATATACAACTTAAAAAAGTTAATCATGTTGCATTTTACATGCAGACTCTTTCATCTTTTCAATTTTCAAATTATGAACACAATTTTTCCCTTCCCCACTTTCCTATATATTTCGCCCTTGGAATTATAGATCACGTTGTAAGTTACATTGCGAGGCAGTCTGAATGTACTATTCAGAAGCGTTCATTCCAGAGCATCGTTTGAAATAAGGATCAAGTAAAGTTCATGTTTTCGCTAATGCTACATAAATCACACGTTTCGTGGGCCCAGGGAACAGCTGCCAATTAACCCAGATGCGCTGGCAGAGGTTTTTGGGAGCATTTCACATGAGATATGGACATTGATCAGACTTCAAGGGCTTGAAGAGAGAAAGGGTTTATTATCCGGACAGGAACATTATCAGTAAAAGTTCTTACTGTTAATTTAGCCAACACTCTTATTTTCTTGTTAACCCATTTAGAAGGATCTGAGGTGCTGCGTGTCCATAAGGATGTAAGGTTTTTTACTACCACAATTATTTGGTAAACAGCAATTGTAAACAAGCTACTGTATTGTTTGCTGAGATTTTAACAACATCAAGGATATGATTAATTTTTAGTGGATCAACCCATAAGAACTCGTTTTTAATAATCTGGTTCAAAATATTTAAAAATAGCTGAATAAAATAAAAAGTGAACTCACAAAGGTTTTCAATTATATTTTTAGTACACGTCATTCACGTATGTTCATTTAATTTTTCTGTCATTTATTTAATACAATCGTCCTTATTTCCTTTTTCTCTCAGCTTCAAGACAGACTCATGATCACTGATAAATATTAAAAGATAATTCTGGAACTGAAATGTTTAGAAATAGGGAGATGAACCCATTAACATCTCTAAAGAGAGCGTGTGCACCCTAATTAACAAAGTAATGACAAAAAAATGAAAGAAGAAGAAGTTTCATTTCCGCTGGTGTGTCACAGAGGGCCTAATACACACATAATAAAGCTCTTTACATTCTTTCTCTCTATTGTCACTCACTGTTTGAGGCTAATTGGATTTTGATAATGAGTCACATTACGTCAAGGGGACAGTTCCTGATTCCAGTTAATTTCGGTGCGAATGCCTTGTCTATCTCTGGGATTTGTAATAGATTCCAGAGCTACATGCTAAGAAAAGAGGCGTTTATGTGCTATTTAAGCAAATTAGGAAACGTGTAGGAGATGACCATCCACAATTTGAGAAGCATTAGATGGCAATAGGGAAATTTAATTAGAATATTGTTGCGTGTATGAATGTTCTGGATTCAGTACAAGTTAGAGTCTTAGAGTTGAATTACACATAATGCAGCATAATGTTGATCACCACAAAATAATTGGAGGCTTTTGACAAAAGAAAAAAGGTTATGGGAAGACGCTTACAATGCAAAGACACAGGGCCAGGCAATTCAAATGTTTTTTTCACACTGCTTTTTAAAATATATCTGCAAGACTTTTGCATGAGTATAGTTTGAGAGAATTGCTTACTGACCTTGTCGGTGTAAAGCTATATACACAGTCTTTCAACTTCATTGCCATTGTCAAATTCATCGTCATGTCATCCAAGCGTGACAGGAGAGGTCTTTGAAGCAGTGTTTACATAGGGAAACTCTGCGCACAGGAATTGTGTAAGTAATATATAACTATTAGTTCGTTCACTTAGAAAGAAATTCTCACTTTGGAAAAAAATATTTGGTGTGCTGATTTAAAATTAGTTTGTGTCGTAATCAACATTTTGCAACAAACATAGGAAAAAAAACGGAGATTAACTTGTATTGAATCAAATGAAGTAAAAACTATTCTAAAAAGAGAAAGTTGAGGCCTGCAAACTAAAATAAAATAAATAATTTTACTTGTTTGCACTTCTGTTTTTTGCTGACTTCTTGTGAAAGTTTGATTGTGTTCATACTTAATTTTTTTTGTTAATCATGCATGTCACAACTGATTGCTGTTTAAACAGTATTCTTGGTTTTATTAGAGAGATTAATTTACAAATACTCAATTGAAAAACAGGACCTGATTGCGAACACACGCATCAGCAGAGTTGTGATGGATGTGAGTGTGGGCCAAGCACTAATCGATTTAAACTTTCATACGTACAGCACTTATTATCAGCCAAGCCGTTCCCACAATGCATTACACTTCAAGGATGATCTGGCAACATCAGCGACATAAATCATACCTGCCCCTGTCTTTTGCAATCAGCTGCTGTGGTTCTATCATCAGTGTATTTTTCCTGAGGAGCACGACACGTACAGTAAAAGGCAAACACAGGACTTTATCAAAGTATTGACTGTACGTCCGGGGAAAACTTGAGAATGGCAATTGTTAATTACCTGTGGATATTATACTTACCTGTGGATGTTATACTAACTCGTGGATGTTTACCTGTCTGTCTGTTACCCTGTTTACACCATTAAAACCCGTTAAACCGAAAGTGTCAGCATTGCATAAATTAACATATTTAAGGTAGCTAAATTTTAAAACAATAATTGAGCCAACTCAAAAATCATATTAATTGACATTAAAGGTGTAACAACCCTACTCGCTGCCAGCCACACCCCCCGCATCAACACTCTCTCCCAGTTACTCCCGTTCCCATTCACCGGACTATTAACCCCACGAACTACACTCCCCATGATCCAACACCAGAGTACCCCCATGATTGCACCCGCACCTGAACCTCATTCCCATGGATGCCAAATATACCTTGTGTTTTGTTGTGTTCGATGTCAGGTCTAGTTGTCTTAATTTGTCGTTTCAGTGTCGTGAGCTCAGACCCCTTTGTTATCTCTCTTACTTTGATGTTACATTTACCTTTGGATGTTACACTTACCTTTGAATGTTACACAATGCAAGGTTGTGGGTTCGATCCCAGGGGATTGCACATACCTATGTATAAATGTATAGGATAATGCAATGTAAGTCGCTTTGGATAAAAGCGTCTGCCAAATGCATAAATGTAAATGTAAATGTACACTTACCTGTGGATGCACTTACCTTTGGATGTTACACTTACCTTTGAATGTTACGCTTACCTGTGGATGCACTTACCTTTGGATGTTACACATTTACCTGTGGATGTTACGCTTACCTGTGGATGTTACGCTTACCTGTGGATGTTACGCTTACCTGTGGATGTTACGCGTACCTGTAGATGTTACCCCTACCTGTGGATGTTACCCCTTACACCATTAAAACCTGTTCAATCAAAAGTGGAGTTTACACCATTAAAATCTGTTCAATCAAAAGTGGAGTGTTGTATGTCGTCCTTCTGCCTAGAAGTGTGACAGAAGACGTGACCGCACCAAACACGATGTACACTTTGAGCCCATCACAGATCCCTTATTGGATCTGGACCATGACATCTCCCAGTTTATGCAGCTTTGCCAGGATGGTATGTCTCTGGAGAGGTATGTGGAGGATTTTTTTGAGGCGTGCAAACTGGTGAGTTGGAGCGACCCCGATTTTAACCATTTATTTATGTCTGGGCTGGATGATGATGATCCCACTGGCTCCACCAGGCTCCCTCATCCCTCCGGCTCTGCCTTGGTCAGTCATCGACCATCCGCTGCCTCGGGATTCAATCCTCCGGCAACGCCTCGTCTCTTCGCCCCTTCGGCTCTGTCAGGCTCCCCCTTCCCTTCGGCTCCTCAGTCGCTCTGGCTCCGCAGCGGTCTTCCGTGTCAACACCTCTTCCGCCTGAGCCATCGGCTTCACCTCGACCCTTCGGTGTCGCCCGGGCTCTCTGTCTGCGTGGCTCCACCACATGTGCTCTGGGCTCCTCCCTCATTAGCTCCGTCTCCGTTGCTCATCCCCAGGGTGTCGTTCGTCAGCTCTCCACCATGGCTCCTCCCTCCCTCGACGTCGCCCTGGGGCCTTTTCCTGGCTGGTCTCTGGTCCATCATCTGACTCCTCCTGTTCTGGACTCATCCCTGGCTCCTCCCTCTACCTTCACCTCCCCAGCCTTATGGACTACCCCTGGCCACATTCCCTTTACCAACCCCTCGCCCTCCTCCTAAGCCCCCACCCACCGTACCCTGGGGAGTACTGTAACAACCCTACTCGCTACCAGCCACACCCCCAGCATCAGTGCTCTCCTAGCTACTCCCGTTCCCATTCACCAGACTATTAACCCCAAAAACGACACTCCCCATGATCCCTTGCACCAGATTACACCCATGATTGCACCCGCACCTGAATCTCATTCCCATGGACTCCATATATACCTTGTGTTTTGTAGTGTTCGATGTCAGGTCTCGGTTCAGTGTCGCTAGCTCAGACCCCTTTGTTATCTCTTTTACGTGGATGTTACCCTAACCCGTGGATGTTACCCCATTTACACCATTAAAACCTGTTAAACCAAAAATGGAGTGTCGTTCGTCGTCCATCTGCCTGAAAGTGTGACAAAAGGTAGTTGTGTGACTTTTTTCAATTTAAAATAGAAATGCTAACGGATATAAAGATTGCTGTAACATTGGTTGTAAGAGTATACACTATAATCACATATTTTAAGTATCTCGTTTTTGTACTCAAAAGGTAGACATCACAGGATAAGGTTGTGTTTCACTGCACTTTACTTTTAAGACGCTACACAAAGAGTCTTGAAATGAAAGATTTCTTTATAAGATACTGGAAGGAAAATCTGTGTCTCTTTCAGGTCGAGAGATATCTGTGATATATGACAGTAGATGTGTAAGTGCTGCATGGAAAGGTGTGTGTGTGTGTTTGGGAAAGAATGAGGAGCCATTGCAGGGTGTCCTCCATCTTTTATGAGTCTCACCAGGTGAGAGAGCAGCCCGAAGGCTTGACCTCGACACGCATTCTAACGTTCTCTCCTCCAGCTACACACACTAATAGTCTAGACTGACTTGAGCTAAAGCTTCAGCAGCGCTGCGGTATCACCTCACCCAAGGATAGTGTGAATCTTCGCTCATCTTCAACAAACTGTAAAACTTGCTCTTAGCCATAAGTCAGACTATTTTGGTGCGACACCCATTTTTGTCTTTCTGTGTGTCTCTCATCAGCTTCACTTCTGCGTGCAGTATAAATAATACTCAAAGACCACCACGCTCATTTTAAACTCGCACAGATATGCCCTGAGAGTGAGCTTAAAAATAGTTTGCACTTGTGATAATGAGGAGGCAAGGAAATCATCTGCACATGAAGGCAGAAAATAAATCACGATACAATATTTTGCTGACACTTCCTCATCTCCACTAGCTCGCTCTGTTTATTTCCTGTGAAATCCACCAAACTTAATTTGCTGGACGAGTTCAACCTGAACTAAGATGCTTAGATTAATAAATGTATTTCCTATGTATCCCTTTGGTTTCCTCTAAAGCTGTTTACGGCGTAAGAATGATCTGCGAGCGCTTTTTAAAAGCACGTACATTAATCTCCTAAACTGTGCATAAATCTATTATCTGGCCATCAACACTGTACGGACGGTGAGTGTGCATGAGCGTGTGTCTGTGCTTCTTCCTCAGAACTTCAGTGGCTTTAACTGCAGTCCATGTGACTTTGTATACCGTATGTCATATCTGCTGTCACACAGTGGGCGTGTGACAGCATGATGAAACTTTCCATGCCCCCCCAAAAAACCTTTGATGTCATAGATTCGTGCACAAACAAATGAGTTCCTGTACACTCTATGTACTGTATACACAAACAACATATTTGATTTCAGGATAAATTTCTGTCTGAGGAACCTATGGGGCTGCTGTTTTTAAACAGAGGAATCAATTTGAATGCCTTTCAGCATTTTGATTCTCTTTGGTAATTGAAATTGCATGGTCCACAGTTCTTGAGTCCCACTGTTTCCTAGAAGAGGCTTGAACGTGCGTGTGCATTTGTGAAGAGAGGGAAAGAAATTGAGAAATGTAACAGGTTACATGTTGCTCATATTCCTAATACAAATACAGCTGCGGAAAAAAACGAAGAGACCATTCCAAATGTTCATTTAAAATCAGCATTTCTAGATTCATTGTGCTAATTCCAGTCCAGTGTTTGTTGAATTTCAATAAAATCAACTCTGACAGCATGACAAAACACATAACAACTGTGATAAAAATCGAGGTCATCATGTACAATTTTTTTTATTAATGTTGTATTGTTTAAAAGTAAATATGAACTTGTTTTCTTTGCAGTATTTGAGGTCTGAAAAAATACAGAGTATCTTTTCTGTTATTTTGACCTGTTTCTCCAGTTTTCATTTTCTGGAAATAAATGTAAATAGACCAACCCGTTCTCACTTCCGACTCATCACATATAGATCAGAATCAGAAAGAGCTTTATTGCCAAGTATGTTTGCAAGGACTTTGTTTTGGTGACAGGAGCATCCAGTACACAGAAACCATAATATAATAGAATACGGTACACAGATGATTTATATAAGGGCCTATGGGTTTAAAAAAATAAGAAATACAATACAATAAACATAAGATAAAGATATAAAGAGTAAAGCTATGTGTGTATGTAAATATGTACAAGTAAAAAATAAGAATAGACTATTGTAGTACAAGGTAGATGCTAGGTCAGCGCCCCTCTGTGTTACTTTTTAACGTGCAAGTTACCCCTTTGGCGTCGTTTTTCGATAAGCGGGCAACTGCATTGCTGTTCGCTAAATGCTCCAGACCGAGACGCGTGCAATTCTTAGCATTTCATAATTATTTGTGGTTTTAATATTTTGGAGCACCTAACCCCACCCTAAACCTAACCGCTTCTCAACCATATAAAATACAACACGCAAATAAAAGTAGTCACGGGTATTTATTGCACAAATTGACCAAAAGCAGTGTAAATGTATTACAAACAACTCATGTCTCAGACCTTTTTGCACCTAAGCCGTACGGTAACTTTATACGAAGATGCCGTGTCCGTGAATGCCCGCCCCGCAGTCAGCTCCCATTCAGAAATAAACCAGAACATTAGCTAGATGCTGTCGATCGCAGGAACCAATTCTCTGTCGCAAAGCAACATTCTCTATTTTAGGCCCGGAAGACCTATCGTTTCATACAGTCATGTGACCACGATAATATTGAGACAATTTTGATATTCGAATAACACGATATATATCGATAATATTGATAAAACGGTATCTGAAATTGTCTCGTTTTTTTCCACGGCTGTAAATAGTTATATTATAAATTAAATATAATGTACACCCATTTTCTGTTAAGAGCTCTAATGAACATAATTACTTCAGTGATTTGCAAAAATCTTTCAAATGAAACCACTAACAGTACAGCAAAATTTATATTAAAGTGTAAGTGTGTCTGCAGAGCTATTAAGGGCAAATCTTAAAACAAGGTTATAGCAAATTGTGCTGACATGTCTAAATATTGTAAAGAATAAATATGTAAATAAAGTTGCAGCAAGGTGAATATTGTGCCCAGAGCAAGTATTAACAGAAATAGTGCATTTATCACAATGTATTTTAATGTAATACATCATCAATATATCTCTCACAAATGCACATGCACAAACAAATAAGACATGTCGATTTACACTGCGTTCCAAATTATTATGCAAATGATATCTTTCTCTGGTTTTCCTAATTTGTCGATGCAAATGACAGTCAGTATAATTTTCAAGTAATCAACAGTTAGGGTACATTTGGAATTTTATTGAACAAACCTCCCACTGACAACAGTATTTATTTAAAAAATGAAAAACTCAAAATGCACTGTTCCAAATTATTATGCACAACAGAGTTTGAAAACATTTCATAGGTTGTAAAAAACTGAAAATGGTCATTTGTTGAATTTGCAGCATTAGGAGGTCATATTTACTGAAATCAAAAGCTATTTCAATCAAAAACATCCTAACAGGGCAAGTTACATGTTAACATAGGACCCCTTCTTTGATATCACCTTCACAATTCTTGCATCCATTGAACTTGTGAGTTTTTGGATAGTTTCTGATTGAATTTCTTTGCAGGATGTCAGAATAGCCTCCCAGAGCTGCTGTTTTGATGCTAACTGCCTCCCACCATCATAGATCTTTCGCTTGAGGATGCTCCAAAGGTTCTCAATAGGGTTGAGGTCAGGGGAGGATGGTGGCCACACCATGAGTTTCTCTCCTTTTATGCCCATAGCAGCCAATGACACAGAGGTATTCTTTGCAGCATGAGATGGTGCATTGTCATGCATGAAGATGATTTTGCTACGGAAGGCATGGTTCTTCTTTTTGTACCATGGAAGAAAGTGCTCAGTCAGAAACTCTACATACCTTGCAGAGTTCATTTTCACACCTTCAGGGACCCTAAAGGGGCCCACCAGCTGTCTCCCCATGATTCCAGCCCAAAACATGACTCCGCCACCTCCTTGCTGACGTCGCAGCCTTGTTGGGACATGGTGGCCATCCACCAACCATCCACTACTCCATCCATCTGGACCATCCAGGGTTGCACGGCACTCATCAGTAAACAAGACTGTTTGAAAATTAGTCTTCATGTATGTGTGGGCCCACTGCAACTGTTTCTGCTTGTGAGCATTGGTTAGGGGTGGCCGAATAGTAGGTTTATGCACAACTGCAAGCATCTGGAGGATCCTACACCTTGAGGTTTTCGGGACTCCCGAGGCACCAGCAGCTTCAAATACCTGTTTGCTGCTTTGCAATGGCATTTTTGCAGCTGCTCTCTTAATCCGATGAATTTGTCTGGAAGAAACCTTCCTCATTCTGCCTTTATCTGCACGAACCCTTCTGTGCTCTGAATCAGCCACAAATCTCTTCACAGTACGATGATCTCGCTTAAGTTTTCGTGAAATATCTAATGTTTTCATACCTTGTCCAAGACATTGCACTATTTGACGCTTTTCGGCAGCAGTCAGATCCTTTTTCTTTCCCATATTGCTTGAAACCTGTGGCCTGCTTAATAATGTGGAACGTCCTTCTTAAGTAGTTTTCCTTTAATTGGGCTCACCTGGCAAACTACTTATCACAGGTGTCTGAGATTGATTTCAGTGATCCAAAGAGCACTGAGACACAATACCATCCATAAGTTTAATTGAACAATATAAAATTAAATGTTTACGACACTTAAATCCAATTTGCATAATAATTTGGAACGCAGTGTATTTATACATGAGAGCAGGACACGCCTGTATCATTATTATTGTTGCTGCATGTAAATTAGCTTTTTTCTGTGTGTAAAATCTACAATGGTAATCTGTTATATGCAAGTTTACTGTTATTGTGACAAAGGAGTATTGTATGTGCCCCAACACATACACTCAGCCCACAGAAACTTCCCTGTCAAGGTCACATAGCCGAGCAGCTCAGCAGTGGGCCATGACAGGCAAACAGTTACATGATGGAGTTGTGCAGAGGGGCAGGCAACTCATTCAAAAGGCCAACAAATCAGTCTGGTGCATCTTTTTGGTTGAAAAGGCTTTTTTTCTCGCCTGCAATGGCCTATACCTAACCATTGCGATTTTTCATAGTGGGATGTAACCTATGCCTTTTCCAGAGAGTAACGCTTACTGACGTGCACCATAAACTGTGTCTTCATAGTTCTATTCATCCAGTATTGGATGCGTAGCGGAGGCTGTTATGCTTTGGGTATGGCGTGTGGTTATAATTGGAGGGAGCAAGTGAAGGCCTGGCGTTGTGACATGCATTGATGGCAACATAGTGTTGAAATACAACTGTATCCAAAGAGAAATTGCATTCATAAAGGAACATAGCTCAGTGTTTGAATGGTTTAGAATCAGGATGAGTTAAGCCGCGTGAGTTAAATGAATGATGTATGGTTTGATGTTTGGATGGAGGTGCTTCAAGGTGCCATTTGTACCATAATTGGAGTCATCCTATTCAGGATATTTTTGCAAAAATGTCTTTGGGTGAGTGTGCCTACATGCACAGGTTTTTGTTTACTGCTCTTAGACCTGTTCCACATTGGAGACATTTAGGTTAACAATGTACCCAATTTTCCTCAAATCTTGTACATATAGGTGTATTTTATTATTTTATCTGCTTGTTTCCTTTTTTCATCTCCCTACTGTGGCATTCACATTCAGTCCTGGTTTTCATTTACATCGGTCCATAAACCAACACAGCAGACGCTGTCCATGGTGCTGAAAAGAGCTCTCACTACAAGCCTTGCACAAACAATTTCTTGCCGCACTGAATACTTTTATAGTCGCATTTGCATGTATTCCCTTTGAAACCACATTTCCAATATGCCAAAATAACATTCCAGATCCAGAAAACGTTAATTTGTAGAGCCATGTCTCTATACTTTATGAGCTGAACAAATCATGCAAAGTAAATGTAGGCCTAAGCACATGTTCATCAAAGTTATTCCAATCTATTCCATGTCATTACTTTTCAACAGGTCTAGGGAGCTAAGTCCATCTGGCAGACCAAAGTTGTTCCCATTTGACAGATTTGTAAGAAGCACACTTTTATTTATCGCAATCTTAGCAAGACCAGGTATAACGAAGCCCCATTATTATATACATAACTGATCATATGGAGATCACATGGAGATCAGGAAAGCACCATGTGTGTTCGAAATGTAATTACTGATCAACGTAAGAGTGACCTCACTAGGATGCCTTAATTAAACCGGCTGCCACGAGACACCTTCAAACTCATAAAATCTCCTTAAAATAGGTTGAGATTTTTGAAATCAGTAATGTTTTAATGCCTATATCAGGTGAGTATTTATTATCCTAGTATGATTTCATAGATGCTTGAAATATTTAAACAATATATTTGCTCCAATCTATACTTTTGTCACAAACACAAACAGTTCATCTAAATAATACAACAGCATTTTTTCACGTTAGTTCTTTACTTCCTGGTGTAGTAGACAGACAGAAGACAATTTAATGATATTCACAAAAAATGCTTGTCATGCATGACTTCATTACAGAGTGAGATGTGTATTAAATATTGAATGTTATTATCTTATTCCTTAAGGAAATGTAAAGACTTTGAACTGGCATTTGTTTAATATCTCTTAGAATTAAGCAGGGTCATCACTGCATTGAAAATGATTTGTTTGAATGTGCCAAAGGCAAATTATTTGATTAATTAAAGATGAGCTTGTACTTGTGACATTTGATGCTGTTGCATAGCGCTGTCTGCAAATGTTAATACCATGAAGCAATAGCAGGATTTGCTTTTGATTTAGTCTTTTTTCCTATTTTTAATGGTGTTAAAAATGTGTGGTGATAGAGGAGGTTGTATGGATATGTACTTTCTAAAATATGCACATGTGTATGTGGGTACAGTAGTTGATAAACCGCACCTGACCTATGGTGTGACAGCAAAAATTGTGAAAAAAATGAACAATGAAGAAAAATCTCTCTTATGCTATATATATATATATATATATATATATATATAACAGTTTGTTTTCTATCTCACCATACAATGTCATAATGTGCATGCTTAAAACTAATAGTACTGTACATTTGGTGTTTGTTTGTTTGTTATGCTGTTGTTGATGGGAATGAAAATAGCATACACAATAATTGCAAGTTACATTAATGTTCTTGTTAAAAAAGTTTCCCACCTTAAAATATCCAAGCAATTTGTCTGTTATTTTATATGTGTTGAATTGATATTTGCATGTATCCCTTGAGGGAAAAAACCCTAAATCTTAACAATTGACCACGCAATCTCCCCATATCTTCGCAGAACAATGCTGTTGAGTTTCTGCTATTACCTTTTTGAATTTGACCCAAGAGTCCACTTCTACAAAAACACAGAGAACGCAATAAACTAATTCTGACATTGGTGTATTCTGCCTGGAGCTATATTCAGCAAACAATTGAAACAGGAGATTAATAAATGAGATACTCATACCCTGTCATATATTTTCAATTATTTCATGTGAAACGGAATCTCTTTGCTATCTTGCATCAAAATGTGCAGCAGGCCTAATGACAAAACTAATCATAGATGTTGATTGTGTTCCCTATAAAAGTGTTGCATTTTGCCCATGTGCACACATACTTATTTGTCACCTTTTATTCCTATGATTTTTGTAAAATATAGATTTGATGTTGAGAAACCAAGATTGTTATCTCCTGTCAACGTTCAGAGGAAGGAAAAATCACATCTCACATTTTTTTAAAGGAATCTAATTATAACTGTCAAAAAATTCACAAGCAGCCTTTTACCGAACTTGTCAAATGTGTTTGTCATACAATTTCTACTTCATTATTGAGTTTTGCTTGAGTAAATATTGAGTAACTATAAATAAGAATCTAAAATAGCATTTTCTGATGCATAGTGTTATATACAGTATTACATGCATATTATTTTATGCAATGCCATAGTTCACCAAAATGTTTAAATTCTGCCATCATTTACTCACCCACTTGTCATTTTAAACTTGAATGACTTTATTTCTTCCACAGAACACAAAAGAAGATTATTTGAAGAATGTTGATAACCGAACAATGGCGGTACCTATTCACTCCTACTGTATGGACACAAAACCAATGCAAGTCAATGCCGCTGTTGTTCAGTTACGAGCATTCTTCAAAATATCTTCCTTTGTGTTCTGCAGAATAAAGAAAGTCACACAGGTTTGAAATAACTGGAGGATGAGTAAATGATGACAGAATTTCATTTTTTTCCACCTTTAAAGGGAAGTCTTGCATTACCAGACTCTCAAAAGGATAGTTCACCCAAAAATCATAGAGGGATAGTTCACCCTCATGTAATTTCATACCTGTATAAATGACTTTGTTCTGATGAACACAGTGAAAGATATTTGGAAGAATGTTAGTACTTTTCAGTTCTGGGACATCATTGACTACCATAGTAGGAAAAATTAAATGGTAGTCAAAGGTGCCCCAGAACTGTTTTCCTAAATTCTTCAAAATATCTCATTTTGTGTTCAACAGAACAAAGAAAAAAATATATAATATTTTTGTACTATAGAAGTGGATGATGTCCCAGAAGATGACAGAAATAAATTTTTTGGGTGAACTATCCCTTTAAAATCTGGTCCACACAGCAACTCATTTTGATCATGAACTTTGCCATGACTTTGGAGTGATATTTGTGTGCATTACACCTCAGAAGGTCTGTGAGTGGTATGAGCTGACTGTGGGTGTGTTGTCTGAGGCACTGACCCCTTGACCTCTTTGATGCGCTTTAAGGATTTGTTCTCATTTTGTCAAGAGAGTGCAGGGTGTGTGCTTGTTTGATATATTTCCTTGGACACGATGTTTATCAATATCTAGGAAAAAGTCATCATTTCAGTAAAGCATTTTTTGTAAAGAAAAGCTCCTCTGTCACCCACACACACACACACACACACACACACACACACACACACACACAAGTCAGTGTGCCAGACTTTCATTGTCTCATTGTCTGTCTCTCTCCACTTTAGGCTGCAGTATGCATGTGAGAAAGAGAGAAAGACACTGACACTTTAAGACACTCGTGCCAGGCTGTTGGCTGCAGTGCAATGTTACAGTATGTGCGTGTTTTTTTACGTGCCAATAAATGTCCTTGCTTTAGGCAGCAAGGAGATAGTGTGGATGAGGGTCCAGCCTTGGCGTAAGATCACTGTCTGAGCCAAATGTGAGCGAGGAGTGATCTGAACAGCAGGAAAACCCCAGGGTGCTCACGCTACATATCCAGCCAACTGAGAAAAGCCTGGACACACACACACGCACACTATAGACAGAGAATAAACTCTGAATATAAAGATAACAGAAAAGCAAAATTAACACGCTTAACAGCGCTGTTATCACCCCACTCAACACCTCGCTTGTCTTCTCACAGAAGAAAAAATGATTACTCAGAGGTTGCTCTTTCAAATCTCTGGAGACTTTATGGACTTAATGTTTCATTCAGTTTTATATTTCTCTTAAAATTATTTCTAGGTCTTAGAAATAGACATATAAAGTGAACAATTCTTCACACAGAGTATGGATCTACACTATAAAATAAATAACCTGACTGCGTTCTAATTTTGAATTAATTCAACTCATCATTAGTTAACTAATATTTTTAAGTTGGATGAACTCAAAATCTTTAGGCAGCCAAGTTACTTATTTTTTCAGTTAACACCAAAACATTTTTTTTATTATGATATCTATGATATCATAGCTTAGATAATTTAATCATGGGTCTCTTTCACCAGTTCATATACATTTTTTCATGATGTCATGACCTTTACATACCATATGATGTCAAGCCATGGCCCAAAATGGCAAGCCTTGAAATGTCAGTAACATATAAAGTCATGTTTTACATTGCTTGTTCCCTAACTTATTCCCTCTCAGTTTTTGTTTTGTAGTAGGGTGGAAAGTAGCGCACAGGATGGTTACAGACAGCTTGTTGCATATGGTAGCCATACTATATAACCTGATGGCTCATTGCCTGCTCATGAGACGTGATCATACAGCATAACCCATGCAAATGCACGCTGATGTTTCGTACTGTTGCGGTAACAAATAATCACTGATGGCATTCTGTTCAGATTACATGTAAACATGTCACCGTTTCTGACGGTCACGGCGTGCATATGCAACATGGAATTGTATCCGTATGCTAACACGTGTGGGGGGCTTGTTTGTGTGGTATGAGTATACCTGATGATCATATTATTTACACTGACAGGGCGAGCGTGTGTTTGTGCACATGTTACGACCTGACTGATCAAATACTCATGTGGGCCCAGAAGCGCAGACAGCATCGCCCCGCTGCGTTCAGGTCGAGACGGAGGGAGCGTGGGTGATGCGGGTGACGAAGAGCTCAACGGAAGGGCCCTACCTCACTGTCATGTCAGAGAGAGAGAGAG
Organism: Triplophysa rosa; assembly: GCF_024868665.1. Classification (NCBI taxonomy): domain Eukaryota; kingdom Metazoa; phylum Chordata; class Actinopteri; order Cypriniformes; family Nemacheilidae; genus Triplophysa; species Triplophysa rosa. The sequence continues at coordinate 30,085,201 of NC_079890.1, forward strand.
AGAGAGAGAGAGAGAGAGAGAGAGAGAGAGCGAGAGAGGGAGGAAGCAATGAAGCCTGACAGACTCATATCTCATCATGACTTCTCAGGATGTGCGCTACTGCCATGTTCTGTTATTTTCTATATTGGAGTTATATTCCAGCTGCCCTCATCACGATGTTGGCACACCATGCGGCCCGTACATGTCAAAAAAACACGCAACATCGATCTGATTCTAAATTGCATTTTAAGACTGCTAGCCTGGAATATTTTATAATTTGAGATAATTAAAAAATCTCATTCACTCATTCATTCATTGAAAAATGTGCATTTATTAAAATTAAATATTTGCAATTTATCTTTTTTTTTTAATTCACAGAGACTTTTGAATGGCCGTCACATATAAATGACGCTTTTTGAGTCTGGTTCAGTTATGGGACCTACCAACATGCTACTGGCCAAATTTTGACCCATTTTACCTACGTATCAATTATACAATAATTTATTTTTTAAGATTAAAGGGATACTCCACCCAATTTTTTTAATCATTTACTCACTCTCAACTTGTTCCAAACCTGTATAAATGTAATTGTTCTGATGAACACAAAGAAAGATATTTGGGAAAATGTTAGCAACTGACATTTCTGGGACATCATTGACTGCCATAGGAAAAATTATTTTATAGTTTATTTTGTTCTGTTGAACACAAAATGAAATATTTTGAAGAATTTAGGAAAGCAAATAGTTTTAGGGCACCTTTGACTACCATTTAATTTTTTCCTACTGTTGTTGTCAATGATGTACAAGACATGCCAGTTGCTAACATTTTTCAAAATATCTCGCTATCTCTCCATCAGAACAAAGACATTTATACAGGTTTGGAACAACCTTGGGGGGTCATGTAATTTTTTTGGGTGGAGTATCCCTTTATCTAATGTTGTTTTAAATTATGCCTTTTTTATTTTGTTGTTTGACATAATATTGTTTGTAGAGCTAGTATATGAAAAACAACAAAATAAAGAGTATAATTCATGATAGGAATAATATATATGCAGCCTGCTCAAAAACTTTATTAAAACTGTCACTTTTTAGTTTAATAAAGCAGACAGATGTTCCGTTGAGACGCAGACTTGTAAAACTGGAGAAGAGGTCAAACATGAGAAATAGTCCCAGTCTTCTCTCCATCATCCTGAAGATCTCAAATCAAGAGAAAGAGGCAGATCTTTCATGAAGTTAATTTTTCAGTTATCATTGATTATCTCAGACCATGTGGGTGAATTAGATGTTTGATTGACAAATAATCAATCACTCTCTGACATCTGCATTTATCTTCCGTCCAAGGGGGATTTTTGTCCTCCTCAAGATGGCATATCATTTTGAAAGGAGAGCAACTTTCATCCCTCATTACTTATCACAGCAAGATCTCCACCAACCCCCCTTCTGTCCTCCAACTCTTCTTCTTACTTAACTTGTATAAAAAACCTAACATTTTAAGCGGCAAGTATTTTTCTTTATAAATGTGTGAAAAGACTGTATGTTATATGATGTTTGAATAAATGTAAAACGCTCTTGTGGTTTGTGAGTCACAAAAGGAGTGAAAGAGAGTGTTTGTGCATGGGAGGGAGAAAGAGAGATATTTGAAATGTGAGTCACTAATGTAGCACAGCCTACATTCACTATGCAGACGGCACAGGTCAATAGAGGTGCAACGTTCACACATTTGTTCAAACAAATAACCTAAGGGCTACTAACTCAGAAACATCAAAAGCAAAGCCAATTGCCAAAGACACCAACTAAGTCAGGTCCACATATAAAGTTTTAGTAAGAAAATAGTGTTGCATACCTGTACAAGCATGATTTGGTGAGAAATCTAAAGACTACATTTGTATGAATTAAAGGAGCATTTCAACCAAAATGTCTTCATTTACTTTCCCTCAAGGTGTTCCAAATCTGTATAAATTCCTTTGTTGATGAAGAAATATATTATATATTCCTACTATGTCAATGTGGCCAAAAACTATGTGTTCATTGGACCAAAGCAATTTATACATATTTGGAACAACATTTGGAGGGTGAGTAAATGATGACAGAATGTTTATTTTGGGGTGAACTGTCCCTTTAAATCTGTTACAATACAAATACAGTAGCTATTTTGAACATGCTAAATGATCCAGGAAAAAAGTGAAGGGGGAGATTTTTTAGGTTCCTTTGGGAGCCAAACTGCACCGTGTGTCTGCATTAGACACTAGATCTGTTAAATCTCTCCTCGCACACACTTAATAATCCTACAGCCTGCATCTCACCCAATCTCCGTCATCTCTCTCTCTCTCGCTTTCTCTCTTCTTATCCTCTGACACCCTTGCTCCCCTTTTGCATCGCTGACTATGTTTTGAAGATAGAATGTGTGGTTCCAGACTGTACGTTTCATACTGAACAATGCTTGAGATTGTACTGTAGTAAAAAACCTACATACATAGCTTTAATTTGAGTTGTATTTTGTATGCGTGTTTTCCACAGAATGGATAGCCCTACACCGTGTCTACACCGCGCTGCATCCGGTGTAGACACAATGTTAGTCACGACATTAGCTTGGAAGGCATAGACTTGATGCCTAAAGGAAAAAAACATCCACACATGATGAATCCTATGCACATGCATGCATATAGGTGAGTCATAGCCATACACATCAGCCTCTCCTCTTTCACACATTCACATCATATTCTATCACACATCTCATTTTCCTCTAGCAATATGACTTGCTTCCTTTTACACATGTACATTAACACACACAAACCTTAGTGATGTACAACAGTAACAAAACAATTGTTTGCTGTTCACATTAAACAAAACATTTCGTTCATCTTCATAGACATAATCATAGCATAATCTACCTCTCTTTCAAATATTATTCATTAACTTTGGTGGAATTATAAAAAAGCGTTACAATCCCTTTCATAGAAAACATGGGTAAGCCCCAACCTTCCTGCTTTCATATTTTCTATTCAGTTAAATGTACTAGGATGTTGAAACACAGCTAGATGTTTGCCTGTTGTCTGTTGGCCTGTTGTTAGAGATAGTGTGTAGAATGTGTAAAGGGGTGTGTATTGTTACTGCTTCACAGATGGGTTTATTACCCATGCTATGGCTTGACAGCATGTGATGAATGTATAGCTCACCGTTCTTTAACAAAAAAATGATTATCCTGCTCGCCTTCACTCAGAGGTGATTATTTGCAACGACAAACTTGCATCTATTTCTTAAAGGCTTTGCTTTTTAAGCATCAATTTAAGCGCTATACAGTAAGCCCTCTAATATGCATACTTGGTTTCTATGTGTTAAAAAAATTAAAATGTCTGTATATACAGTATACTGTATATACTGAGAATTCTAAAATCCTATTATGTGTGTATATCTATATAAATATATTAAGTCAGTTATATAAAAGTCTGTTTAATATTATTTAAATTCAAGTAAGTTGACTTTGTATATACTTACGAATTTAAGGCAGCAACTTAATTTATTTACTCTCATGCCGTTCAAAATCTGAACATGTTGAACACAAAAGACGTTATTTTGACAAATCTCTCTGTGTTGTTTTTTGTTCCAAAAGAAGTTATTTTAAGTTCTTCATCAAATACAGTAAAACTGTCCGTTGAAAGCATATAATTCATAAAGTCATTTGGTGTGATTGCTAAAGCCTTATTTATTACTGTGCTATTTCACATTCACACAGTTTAGTAGGGTTTGATTACTTTTGCCTACCTCATTACGGCATGCCTCACGTGTTCAGACTAGACTGATTGAGATGGATGAGGTTTGCAGCACTGGCCCAACCCTGAGAAGAAACATCTGCCCAGAGAATTATTCTGAATTAAGCAGATAAGCCCATGAACATGCAACTTAGTCTCAGTGCCCGAGGTCCTGTCCAGCTGTTTCTGTCTGTGCCTCTAGGCAAAAGGCCTTTAGGGGCAAAAGTCTTGTGCTACCGTGTATGTTAACAACTTCATTCAGTTGTCGTTCAGTGTTTAGACTTCATGATAACTTACCTCCAATAGACAACTGCTATATATTCACATGTGAGTGCAAGCCAACTGAGCATGTATCAATATCGCCCTGGGCAATTGCAATGAAATGCGGTGTGCAAGCAGGCCGTAATAATCAGTAACATCTGGACCTCACTTTTGATCATCAAAAGGTGGACACAAAAGGGATGTTTAGGGCCCCAGTGAAGTGTGCAAAGTTTCCATCAAACCTCTCCTCTTATTTTGGGAAACAGTGAGATGCGGGCTTAAAGGGATACTTCACCCACAAATGAAAATTCTGTCTTCATTTACTTACGTTTGAGTTCAAAATCTGATGAAAGATATTTTGAAGAATGCTTATAACCAGACAGATTGTGCCCCCCATTGACTACCACAGTAGGAAAAAAAAACAATGGTATTCAAAAGTGCCCCAGAACAGTTTGCTGTCCTACATTCTTCAAAATTTCTTCTTTTGTGTTCAACAAAGTAATTTTTCCTACTGTGGAAGTCAATGGGGGGCAAAATCTGTCTGGTTATAAGCATTCTTCAAAATATATTTCTCTGTGTTCATCAGAACAAAGACGTTTATGCAGATTTGAAAAAACTCGAAGGTGAGTAAATGACGACAGAATTTTCATTTTTGGGTGAAGTATCTCTTTAACCGGAAGCTTCCCTAACTGGCCCACTTACTTACAAAGGCAGTTGCCACTAACACCTTCAGCGACAGACCAAAATTAATTCTTTACCTCTTGAAATAAGAGTTTAAAGAACTAATCTCTTCACTGATGAGTTTTAGCTAGCCCTGGGCAGACATCCCTGGAGGTTTCGTCAAGTAGTGGTCCTAAAGAGGGCTCGAGGCTCTTTAACAGGCTGCTTAAAAAGATGTAAAAAAGCTTACCGGATTACTGGAAAATCACAAAGCCCCTTATAATAATCTAGTCTAATTATAATGATTGCAAAACCATACGCCAACCTCCAACTCTCTGATGATTTCAGTCAGCTCAACACAGTCTACCTCGTATCTTCATTTCCACTGTAGATCTCACAGTGTCACTGGCAGCACTGAATTCTCCCCTTTGGCTTTTAAAGCAGACTTGCCAACTTACAGGTATTAGGAAAATGTGCAGTGCTATGCAGTTTCCTACTTAGATGTTGTCTCTGACCAATAAGTCGAACATCTAGCAACTCTGCAGGCTGCCAAAAGGCTGTTGTCAACCCACAGAGCTGTTAAAAGGTTTCAGATACGAAGGGATTTAATAAAGCAGCAAAACAAGAAAGTGCAAGCAGGAAGGCAGTTACCTTTTCCCGAGACGTGAAGCCAGGCATGTGCCTTAAGCGCAGATGTTTTGTTCCTAACAGTTCCTCAATTGGCTGTCCCCTAATGTGACAACTAAAGGGCAACTTGAAAATGTAACGGACGGAAGGAGCAGAGAATACTACTCATCACAAACTCATCACAAAACTAGTACTGTTTACTGGACTTAAAACCGCTTGGGTTAAATTTAAGCAATAAGGTAAAAAATGTGCTGTTTTGTGATGGCGAAAGAACTTTGTTATGCATGACCTATAATAATAAAAATATTACAAAATCCAGAATTGACAAATCAGGGGCCACAACTGAAACGTCAAATTTTATTTTGTAAATATTTAATGTAATTGTAGCAATTGGCACTATTATACCTTAGCATGATTGCCTGTTCTAATCTTCATTTATACCTTAATTTCTTTTGAGGTTTATATCTGACCTACCATCAACTGAGGCAAACATCTTTCTCCTTGGTCTCGCTGTAGAGGAGTTTCTTTTTGATTTGTTCTATTTATCTGGGCTTTAATCCAAGTTTTCCATTAGAAGTATGGCCTATAGTTTCCCTAGCGGTCTAACAAGTAGTATTACTACAGCCTGCTGTTTGCTTGACAACATCATTCATATTCATTTTTTTAATAGGTTTTATACTTTCATTTTCTTCGCTTTCTCTCCCATGAAAAATGTTTTGTAATACACATTACCCATGGTGAATATTGAATGATGTTTTGTAAGGTTCTGTAGCTTAGAATAGCTCTGACATGGTCAGACCTCTCCCTTACGTTTGCTTAGACCCTGATGTGGTGCTATGCACTTTTCCAAGTCAAAGACCATTTCTATAAATATGAACGATGTTGTGGATTTTTGCGTACGCATGCTTTACGATGAAATCTGTTTTCAAATCACGTTTTATAAATGAGGCCCCAGGAGTACAAATATTTACACATTATAGGAAATCAGAATGGGGGAGAGGGGTGCAAGAAGGCCATGTGTGATCATTTTTTAGTCAAACTGACTTGCATCGTTTTTTGTTGGAAGAACAAAAACGGACAAAATGTAAAATGATACATATAGTATAGAGAGAAAAAAATTGGAAGTAGCTATCTAATCATTTTGTTTTGTCCCAACTGTAACACCAGCAAAAATCTCACACGGTAACTATTATATTTTAGTATATAATTTTGTAACCACAAATTTACCATTTTCACCACAATAACCATAGTATAACCATTTTAACCAAATTTACATGCATTTGGCAGAGGCTTTTATGCAAAGCGACTTACAGTACATTGCATTATACTATACGTTTGTTTCTAAGCATATACAGTATGTGCAATCCCTGGGATCGGACCCATGACCTGGCGTTGCTATGCTCTAACCACTGAGCCACTGAGGAAAGCTGGTATTTGTAGTTAATATAAATGGTATCAACCAGCCCAAAACCGTTCTACACTTTTACCACAATTTCCTGAAGGATCATAAAACAAGAATATTAGCAAGAAATGGTAGAAAATATGAACAGATAATTGATAGACAATAGGTTATAATCATATACATCCGTGGAACAAATTAAGAGACCATTCCAATTTTTTTATAATCAACATTTCTGGATTTATTGTGGTCATTTCAGTTCAGTGTCTCTTGAATTTCAACAAAATCAAACCTCACAAGTGACAAAGTCATCCAACAGCAATGTGAATGATATAAAGTCAGCATGACAGGACAAACGAAAACAGTGATTAAAATCATGGTAATAAAAAAACATCGTATTTTAACTTTTTTTAAATACACGTTGTTTTAAGATTACTGTTGTATTGCTTAAATGTGAATATTCTTTGCAGTATTTGAGATCTGAAAAAAAGTACAGAGCATATTTTCTGTTATTTTGACCTGTTTCTCCAGTTTTAAAGTAAATGCAAATAGAAACAATATTTTTATTTGAAATTTGAGAGAAATATTGTTAGTAGGGTAGTTCACAGAAATAAAAACCTAAACACATACACACAATACCTACAAACAGTAAATTCAGAAAAACTGAAAATAATATTTAAATTGTTTGTTAATTTTTCTTTTTTTTGCGGCTATATATTGGTATGTTGTGTATTTAGCCCGTCCTTGCATGAAAAATATGACAACGTCATGATTTTTCTTATGCGTTTTTAATGTTCTTACAGCATTGAAAACGAGATTTTAACTTTTTTTACACGTTGTTTTTTACTGATGACATACTTTATATTAGACCTATTCAGCATTTGTATCTGTTTTAAAAGCCTCTCCCTGGACTTAGGAACATGTATCCTCTGATGGTCCTAGTCTGGCGACCTGTTTGCCATCCAGTACCTCTGGGTGAGGAGGTGAGGAAAACTAATTACACATACAGTACAGTACGACAGCTTGTCACAAGACCACAGCGTATAGGAAGATGCAAAACTGCCCCCTGTATACGCAGGAATAGCTATCCTCTGTAGTGACCTCTAGACATGAAAGGGTTAAGGCATTTGTGTGTATACATCAGTGTGTCTGTGTGTGATGACCTCTCCCTTTGCCTCCAGTAAAGCACTGTCCGTTAGCAGTCGAACCCCAGGAGAATGAACAGAGTGCTGAGACTGCAGCTATAGCAATGATGAGCAGACTACTGCCAGGCCTACTAATCAATCTGAGCACAGGGCAGTTTCCTCCTCAGGACTTCAGCTGTAATCATAGCACAGCGTGAAGACAAGCAGGTGAAACCTAATAAAGATTTGTCTGTTTGTGGCAGAGGATCATTGGGAATTGAGACGGCTGTAAAATTGGTTAAGGAAGTAAGGCAAAGAAAGAGAAAAAACAAAAGGACGATGAGAAAAAAGAGGAGTGAGAAAAAGAAAGGGAATGAGAAATGAAAGAAAAGAAAATACAACTGCGGAAAGAAATCAGACCACTTCAACATTTCTGCATGTATTGTGGCCATTCCAGTCGTGTCTGTTAATTTTTAACAAAAACAAACCACAGGTATGACAAGTAATTTAACAGCAATTTGTAAAACTGAAAGAATGCAAAAACACATGAAAGTTGGGAAAAAGTCAAGCCTAAAATACATGTATAAACACTAAATCAATATCAATATGGACTTTTTTCTTTGCAGTATTAAAGATCAGGGCTGGACTAGGAAGAAAAATCGGGTATGTCATGGACCAGGGGTCCATGGTTAAGTCTGTCGATGGGGGGGGGTGGGGGGGCGGGTTGGGGGATACGTGTCTTCTGCATTCGCGTTACGTGCATTCGCATTTATAATATGTCCATCTGAGCGGCCCAAGCGACCGTTCCGGCCCACCTGAACGCCATGGCCAGTCCGCCCCTGTTAAAGATCCACAAACATTGCATCTTTTGTTATTCTTACCCTTTTATACTGTTTCAGTTTTCTGCAAATAAATGCAAATAAAATATTTTGGGAGAAATGTTGTCACTAGTACACAGAATGAAGCAAAACCTATTACCTTACCTAAACACGTACCAATAAATAGATTATAAATTACCCATGAATTATCAATTGAGAAAAACTGAAAATAATTTCGAAGTGGTCTCTTAATTTTTCCTCAGTTTTTCCATCTGTGCTTGACAGTAGGATTACAGGTTTGTTTTGTATCAGAAAGAGAGAGCAGGAGTGTGCCGGTGGGCATGCAGACCTCCTTTACCATCAGTTTAAGATCTCTGGACAAAGCTGAAGATGTTAAGCGGCTCTGGCAGCCTTGTGCACATAATGACAAAAACACAAAGTCAGCAGCTCAGCAAAACCAGTACTGATCTGCTCTGCTGCCCATCCTGATGTCTCTTCATCACCATGGTCTCTTGGCAGAAGTGTCTCTGTGGAAACCCCTTGTATTATCATCATCTCAGCCAGCTCTAGTAATGATCAGAACTAAGACCAGATACACCCACATGTGTGGAGTGCCTGTGAGAAAAGTACATTGTATTCCACATTACACTGTTTATTTCATCTTTAGAAATATTATCTTTTCATGCTTTAAAGCTGTTTGTAATGGCTGAGAATCCTTTTACCTGATGGAAATCCATGATGTTGAAAGTTTCTTTAATGGGCAGTATTTGTATACAATTATTTTACAGGTGCTGTCATGTTTGCTACAACTATTGTGTGTTTAGGCCTGCCTAAACAGAAGATGTAAACTAAGAATTATATTAAATATGTAGGCAAGAGACAATATCGCTATCTGGCATGAATGTTTCTTAATGAACAGTTGTTATTTAAGTTATAGCAAATACATTTTTAATCAATTTACATATGTTATTTGTAAACAAAACATTTTTATTTCAGTTGTGTTATATGTTTGTTTATGTTTGTACATCTGCTCCATCTGATATAGCTGTTTCTATGAACTGCTAGAAACTGGTTTGTTGTGTCTAAATTGAAGAGCTCAATTGAAATCAGTGTTCGATTTTGTTCGATCTGTACTCTCCAAAAAACCCAAAACAAATCATTCAACCCCTTCGGTACAGTCCAAACCAATGGCTCCTGAAACTACTTTTGTTGGTTGGCTAATTACTGTAAATGTATTTGTCCTAGCTTTTCCAAATCCAAAAGAAGAATTTGTGAGCTTATAAAACTTTCAGAAGCTTGTGTTACATCATGATACTGCCTGCTGAATAATAAGGTTACAGTTCTAATGCAATCGCTTGAAATATAGCCAATAGGCTTCGCTAAACGTAAAAATGTTGACGGTATGCAAGTTCTTGACATGTTCCCTGTGTGTGTTTGTGTTTTTGGGCAGCATGATTTATGCATCACTGGTCATCGGCCTCAGCTTTCCCTCTTTGAACTGTGAGTAACACAACATCTGTTTAATTTCCTTTAGCTTCTACAAAAATACAGCTTTTCCAACATACCTATTTTAATTCTACTGTTCGGTATTTTTACTGTAAAATCGAATGTGTACTTCATAATGCATTGATTCTATTGAAACGTATTCTTTGTCATTTTGCGAATCAGTAATTTCACTGATCACTGACATGTGTATATGTGGCTTATTTGTCACATGCCCCCAGTGTTTGGACTCTGATACTGCAACTGAAAACCGGTCTATAACAACTAAGCCAATGGATTTGAGCCAGCGAGGTGTGATGCCAAGCCTGGTTGAGAGATGCACCATGCAGCAACTAGATTATCAAGTTCAGCCACAGCATCTCAGCCAAAATGAAGTTGAACGCTAAAGCCGTATACTTTCGCACAAACTTGTAATTACTCAAAGGCATAAGGTTTCGTGAATATGGAGGACTGGCTCAGATGTGGCGGTTTGTTTGTTGTTTGCTATCCATCTAGGGAATTACAGAAAATTCCCTGGGTGCCTCCTAGTCTGTGAAAATCGTTGTTTCTCACGTTGCACATATTTGGAACAAAGTTTTTTATTTATTTTTAAGGAAAAAAGATATGAACGATGCTATTCTAGTGGATAGGGAATCTAAAACACATGCACTCAAACCAAGGAAATACATTATTAAATACAGGGAGTCAAAATATAGTTTTTGTAACTGGGAGATGAACAGGAAAAAGCAGACGGTTTAAAAACTGTAACAAAAAGGATGAGATAGAGAGGAAATGAGACAAATGGAACAAGCGAGTGAGAGTGAGCGAAGGAGAGCAAATCTTTAAGTGGATGTGGTGGCAGATGGTGCTCACAGGAGCGTGATCATTTGCCATTTTTGCGCCAAAGTGCTCATGGGAAAGGAGGGCAGGGGGAGACCGAGAGATGTCTTTACCTCTCTCTCTTTCTGTCTGTAATTGTGTTTGCTCATGTGGTGCTCCACTGGCTGCTTGGTTGCTTTTATATTCACCTGTACTTTATAATACGTGTGTGCTCCTGCCACATGCCTGAATCACGCAGCTTTGCTGTCAGGAATCAAGGGAGGGGAGAGAAGAACCCAATTGCAGGCAGCGTTCAGGGGTAACAACAAGAATATTTATTACAAAAAACACACAAAACAAAGACCCACGATGGGGTATAACAACTCAACAAAATAATAACAGGACGTAGACTAACTAACAATAAACTGGGATAAACACATAAGACATAAACTAAACTGACACTTACTAAACTGACACTTACTAAACTGACGAGAACTTGAAGAACAGGAACAGGAAACCTGGAATCACACTCATGGTACGAGACACGATGATAAACCAGGTAACACTCCAACAAGCACACCATATACAATACACGAGCACAAGACAAAGAAACATGAGGGCATTAAATAGGGCAAGACAAACGAGGGATAATTGTCATGGCTCTGCTTCATTTAGTCATGTTTTTCTTGGTCCTGTAGCAGAGCCATGGCAAAGCCTTTGGTTATGTGTGGAGGGAAACATATTATTGTCCTTTTGACAATAATGTGCGTTCTCTCCAGTGTCTCGTCATTGGCCCCGCCCCTCTCGTTTCCTGTATTGTCTCCCTCTCGTGTCTTATGTTCCACACCTGCCCTCGCTCGTTATCCCTCGTTTGTCTTTACTATATATACCCTCTTGTTTCTTTGTCCTGTGCTTGTGGATTGTTCTATGGATGTACTATGTTTGATGTGTTTCATTTGACCCCGTGTCTCAGCCTTGCCTTGCCTTGTCCTGCCTTGTCCTGTCCGTGAACCTGTTTAGTTTAGTGAGTTGTTTTAGTGTTCTTTGGTTTTTGTTTTGCCCCATTGTGGGAAGTTGTTTCTTTGTTTTTTTCAAGCGTTTTTGGTTATTGTGTTTGTCCCCTTCGTGGGTGTTTTGTTTCTGTTTTTGTTATTAATTAAAGTCTTGCTTGTTAACCCCTTCATTGCCTGCCTGCAATTGGGTTCTTTACACGCCAGCTATGACAGAATCCACGAGCCTAACTAAGAACCCAGTAGGCAGCATGGACACTGGACGGTCCCACCTAGCTCGCCTCCTCTGCGGACTTCGCCAGGTAAGTGAGAGTGTGGACGAGTATGTGGAGAGGTTCCTGGATGTCGCCGGGAATGGCGTTTTTGGGGAGGAGGAGATGGCGGTGCTGTTCAACTCCGGTCTCAGGAATCCACTCTCAAGGGCGGAGATGAGGGCGTTGAGGCCGTTGGACTTTGACGCTGTGTGGCTGTCCGCCGCGGAGCGGTCGGAGTCCACAATCTCAACAAGTGCCCACTACCCGTCTCCGTTGGTCACGATCCCTGAGGGTGGTTCCCTGCAGATCGGTGTTGTGGGCATCGCCACGCCATCCCCCTCACTCTCGGCAGCCTCTCCACCGTCCACCAGCCTCGTTGGCAAGCGGGGGAGGCAAGCGTCCTGGGCATCCACCTCCGAGGAGTCCCAGCCGGAGCCAGGCGTGCCTTATACCTCCTTCCATCACCCGACCACCAGCCGAGTGGCTCGGCGGAAGAAGAAGAGGCAGCGGCGGGCAGTGTGGACTCCAAACCAGCCGGTGCAGCCGACGTCCGGTCCGGTGCAGCCGGCGTCCAGTCCGGTGCAGCCGGCGTCCAGTCCGGTGATCCAGCCGGCGTCCAGTCCGGTGATCCAGCCGGCGTCCAGTCCGGTGATCCAGCCGGCGTCCCAGCCGGTGTCCCAGCCGGTACAGCAGCCGGCCTTCCAGCCGGCGTCAAGCCCTGTCCAGCCGGCCTTCCAGTCGGCGTCAAGCCCTGTCCAGCCGGCCTTCCATCCAGTCCCCAGTCCGGCAGCCAAGCTGGTCCCTGGGAAACTCCCAGGGTCAAAGACTGTTCCCCCCAGGACTTGTCCTAAGTCCCCCAGGACTCCGCCTCCTCGAGCGCAGCCGGGGACTGGGACTATTCCCCCCAACCATTTTGGACTGCCCCCTATGGGCCCTTGTTTGGCCCCACCCCCCTCCCATGTTTGTTATTTTTATTGTCGCACCCCAATCCTATTGTTATTTTGTCTTGTCTGCCACTGATTTTGTTCTTCATGTTTTGTCTGTTCTTGTCTCTGTCTTAGTCTTCCTTGTCTCGTCTGTCTACCCCTTGGTGAGCACCTGGAGGTGCTCATTAAAGGGAGGGCTTCTGTCATGGCTCTGCTTCATTTAGTCATGTTTTTCTTGGTCCTGTAGCAGAGCCATGGCAAAGCCTTTGGTTATGTGTGGAGGGAAACACCTTTTGACAATAATGTGCGTTCTCTCCAGTGTCTCGTCATTGGCCCCGCCCCTCTCGTTTCCTGTATTGTCTCCCTCTCGTGTCTTATGTTCCACACCTGCCCTCGCTCGTTATCCCTCGTTTGTCTTTACTATATATACCCTCTTGTTTCTTTGTCCTGTGCTCGTGGATTGTTCTATGGATGTACTATGTTTGATGTGTTTCGTTTGACCCCGTGTCTCAGCCTTGCCTTGTCCTGTCCGTGAACCTGTTTAGTTTAGTGAGTTGTTTTAGTGTTCTTTGGTTTTTGTTTTGCCCCATTGTGGGAAGTTGTTTCTTTGTTTTTTCAAGCGTTTTTGGTTATTGTGTTTGTCCCCCTCGTAGGTGTTTTGTTTCTGTTTTTGTTATTAATTAAAGTCTTGCTTGTTAACCCCTTCATTGCCTGCCTGCAATTGGGTTCTTTAAACGCCAGCCGTGACAGATAATGACACAGGGCAGGTGAGGGTAATGGAACACGGCCGGAAAGTAATACGGGAAATGAGAGGGGCAGGGCCAATGACAAGACACTGGAGAGAACGCATATTATTGTCAAAAGGACAATAATATGTTTCTCTCCACACATAACCAAAGACTTTGTCATGGCTCTGCCTCAGGACGAGGAAATCCAAGACTAAAAGAAGCAGAACCATGACATTTGCTTTCCGCTCAGCCACCTAACATAGGTGCACTTTATCACAGACTACAACAACTCAATAACTCAAAGGAATGAGGGTTGACTTACTGTACACTAAGGCTACTGTGTAATGAAAGTTAATTTGAACAAAAGTGTTATTACATTATGTACATTTGATGTTGATCCGCATAGTCAATTCATTACACTTGAAATACTTTGTACTTCACCCCAAAATGAAAATTCTGTCATCATTTACTCACCCTCTTGTCATTTCAAACCTGTATGGCTTTCATTCTTCTTCAGAACATGAAAGAAGATATTTTAAAGAATGTTGGTAACCAAACAATGGCGGTACCCATTGGCTTTGTGTCCATACAATAGGCGGTGAATGGGTACCGCCGTTGTTCCAACCTTCTTCAAGTATTTTTTTGTGTTCTGCGGTCATACAGATTTGAAATGACAAGATTTCAAATCTGGAAGTGTTTTTAGGGCAGACACTTCCAAACCACAGATTTTGAGTCATGCCAATTAGACCAGTCAGTAACACATCTCATAACTCTATTTTCTCTTTTTTTCTTGCACTTTTTTTCTCACCGACTCCCCTGAAGGTTAAAGCAACGAGGTCATGTTCGGGGAAAGATTGTCCTCTAGGCTGTAATTAGTCTTTTGTAACATGTAAGAAGAGGAAGATGAGGTTGGGCTGGAGGGATGGCTTTTGGAGTGTGGTGGCTAGCATGGGTGGAGCATAGGCGGAGTTTGGGGGGCCGGGGAGGGGCACCGCCCCCCCAGACGAGAGCCAATTGATTTTGCCAGAGCTATGATTAAATTTTTTTTTCACATTTTCTCAATTTTTTATATTATCTTATTATTTTAGTGTAAGTTAAGCCTAAATTATTTTAAAATTAATGTTTTTAAAATTAATGTTTTCTCCTCTGGCGCGAAACTCAAAGTATCGCGTGAGTAGACTCTCTTCTCGTTCTGTTCCCGCTTTAGTCTAAATGTCAAGACCCTCTCTTCTCGTTCTGTTCCCGCTTAAGTCTAAACGCAAAAGAGATATGCAAAATGGATATTCAACGTTTTTTTTACAAACCTACAGCTAAAGGAGTGGAGGTACCTAACTCTGAAACGTCTGATTTTTGTTCTACTGCCGCTAATACTGACACAGCAATCGAGGCCGCATCAGAGAACACATCTGGCCGTGGAACCTGCAGCACCAGCAGTACCGCTGCCACGTCAACGGACACACCCGCTCAACCCTCAGCCGGATCCTATTGCACATAGAGAACGATTTGACTGCGAATTTACCTGAAGAGAAGATCGTGGACATCTACGCAAATCGGAAAAAGAGGCAGATTCTCCTACATTAAATAAGATATAGCCTACGTTTTTATTTCTCCTTTGTTTAGCCTTGTTATTGGTAAATGTATTTTAAATGTATAAATTATATAGGTAATAACTAATAAATAATTGAAATGTAGAAAATATGGTATGGTATTTAAAAAAAATCTGAGCTCATGGATAGACGGTAGGTGCCCCTCCAGGCAAAAATGTGAAACTCCGCCTATGGGGTGGAGCAACTGAATCCTGACAGCCAATAATTAGTTAATAATATGATGTTTCACTCTTGCGCTCAACAAAAGACTAAATAAGGAAAACTGGTGAAACTAGGAATAAAGGAGGCAGGACGGCGAGAAACGACGATCAAAAGACATGCCTCTGAGGTTATTGAGACTGAAACGCAGAAATGAGAATGGCACACGTTTGAAGTTAAATGTGATTCAGTGTCAATCTATTTGCTTTCTCTTTAGAAACTCGGCAGCCGGTTCTTCAGCGATTCCACTCAACAGGAGGAGGGAGAAATAGAGTGTTTTGGGAATGCTCCCAAATATTTCCATTCATAGCAGTTAATCCTTGTTAATGAGTTTGTTTTAATTCAGCAAAAGCAGGATGAATCTGAGAAATGATTAATATGCTACTTTGTGCTTAGTGAATGGATAAATGGGTGCCACTACTTATATACGGCATATTTTTCTGTTTTCTGCTGCACACAATCTTTCTGAACATAATTTTCTCATGTTAAGAGAACATTTTCTATAATTGTCTTTACATCCAGAGACAATGCCATGTTCACATACTGTATAGATAGGCCATGTTTATGACCTTATTGACCTTGGAAGTAAAATTGATGATGATTCATGAAACACCCAAATAACTAACAATGGTGAAAAAAAGGCCATAGTTACTGAACAAAGCATTCACCTGCAATTGAAATGGTACAGCTTTCAAATAGGATATCTTCATGTTTTTGTTCAAAACATCAGTATTAGACAAAATAGCCAAACACACAAACATATTTTTAAGGTCATACTTATTCAAGTACAATCAGCTGCACTTTTCTTTACTATTTTATTTTATTCACACAACTGACCACTCTAGACTTTCATTCCAGAGCCTTCACACCTCTGAGCCAATGAGGAAGAGGCTTCCCAGAAGCAAAGAGCCCATGTTTATCATTCTGACATTCTAGAGTTCTGTTGCTGGCAACGGCAGCGGGATGTTTGTGACAGCGAGAGCTCTGTGTGGGAATTCAGCCAGAAGAGAGGGCAATTTTCAGTGTGGCTTGTGAAACACTTTAGGTTGTGGGTCAAAGGGGTTGAGGAAAACTCTCACAAAGGAAGTGCTGGGTGGTTGTGGTTGAGTGCCAACAGTAGCATATGCCAGGAGTTCTAGGGGCAAAGCTCTGGTTAGTACACTCACATTCAGCTATTGTAAATATTTAACTGGACCTCCCTGCATGCAAGCAATCAGAGAATCAAACATCTTTTGTAAAGAGCCTCCATCTTCCTAGAGTTTCGGTATAGATTTAATCCTTATGCAAGGATGTAGATTTGTTTTAACATATTTTGACATTTTTCAATCAATCAAATGTAAACCATGATGACATATTTATATTTAAGTGTTTGTCCACTACCTTTGAGATTTGCTTATCAAAGTAAGTTAAGTTCTTCTGCTGCTTGTGTGCAGTGTAGCATTAAATATGGTTTTAATGTGTGTAAATTACAGTGTAATTTAGTCAAATTATTTTGAAAGTCAGCATCTTCAGGCTATAATGCTGGGTTAAGGCACTGCACACACGGTAGTCTTAAGGTTTGACACATTACGTCTCACTGCCACTTCTTGCTGCTTCAGCTCATATTTTCTCTGCATTGCTGTCTGTCAATTCGAAAAATAGTGTAACTGAGAACCTGATGAATATAAACAAGGTTTTCAGCTTTGCCAGTTGCAAGCTGTGCCACTGAGCTTAAGCTGCAGACGTTTACATTTTAGAGTCTTTGTTAATTTAAAAACATTTTTATTCCTAAAGAATATAGTTCTCTGTCACAACTTTGCTAGAAATATCACAGATGACAAATGAAATAATTTTTTGTATTTCATTGATTTCTTCTACACATTAATGATATTAATTGGAGAGTAAATGCTTCAGTCTCCTGCATCTTGAATATTTATTCTGAAAGACTGGTTAGAGAGTCGGACTCGTGACCAGAAGGTTGCCGGTTCGATTCCCAGGGCCGGCGGGTAACGACTGAGGTGCCCTTGAGCAAGGCACCTTACCCCTACTTGCTCCCCGGGCGCTGCAGTGATAGCTGCCCACTGCTCCGGGTGTACGTGTGTTCACCACTTGCTGTGCGTGTGTTCACTACTCTCTGGATGGGTTAAATGCTGAGGTCACATTTCGGGTATGGGTCACCATATCTGACTAATAGGTCACTTTCACTTTCAAAGGCAAAGCGCACATTTGGTCAAACAATGAGTGTCAAAATTGCAGTGACTGGCTGGTGTGAAAACTTTTAAGGCATTTTTCTCAGTTTCAGTGTTTGTGTAGTTACTGCACTTTGCTTTTGTAGGGTAGACATGTCTCCATTATGTTTTAAAACAACCGAGCTCAGATTTGCTGTGAAGTCAAAATGATTAAAAATATGAACATTCCATTATTTTGCATTTATAGATAATTTTACCTATGCAATCTACATTAATTCTAAAGACGTTTTCATCGGATGCATGCACATGGCCCGAAGTTAACTTCCGGTCTGTGTTTGTTTATCGGTATATACAATATAACAATTTATATATAATTTATATTAATATTTTAGTTTATATTAATTGTAATAAAATAATCTACTCTGCAGGGACTCTGTTGTTATTGATTCTTTGCGGAGGTCTACCGCAACTTAAGTTTGAAACCATCTATAGCCCCATACTCGTTTGTTTCTATTTTTATTCCTCTGACTTAAGCAATTTTAGGAGAATCACATGAGGCTACATTTGTAGTTAAATAAAACAACCTCATCTGGGTTCCACAACCTCACATAAACAACCTCATCATAAGCAAACACCCCACACAATTCAGTATTTACAGTTTAGATTCTTGGCTCTTGCGTTCATAATTATTTCTCCCTGTCATCAGCACAAGCACATTGCAGGCTCTGCGCCACAGCTGTACAGGAGCCAAGCTCTCTATTGCCCCCCACCACCCCCCTTCTGCCTCCACAGCTAAAAGCCAATTATTCTCCACAGATCCACAGCACCATTTCCACCGTCATTCTCTTATGAGCCAGCACTGCCAAAGAAATTAAATTCTTATTGAAGTTGATAAAAGGCAAATTATCAGTGATTTTTCTGGGTTTACGCATATTTCCTCCGTCCTCTTTTTCTTTTGTGTCCCGCAATTTCCCTTCTTTATCTTGCCTGATTTTCAATTGCCAATTATCCAATGTCTTGGCACGCTGACGGCAGCACCTGTGTTGGCATGGGCCGCGTGAGAATGAAGGGTTCAGACGTACAAACTTACATCATGTTCTCATCGCGGTCGTCCGCTGCCCCCTGCTTAGCGCCGTAAACGAGACCGTGTTGCTTCAGCGTTTGGCTTGATTTCTGCTCATGCATAAAGAAACAGCCGCCGACGTGCTGGCTGCCCAGAGCCTCTCCGCTTATTTGCACTCAATTTAGAATAATAAGCATGGCGTATTACTGTAAATATTTGTGTATCTAAAATCAAAATTTTTTATATTAATGCATTCAGACACCTGCCATTCCAACCTAGCTGAATAAATGGGTCCATTTTGCAATTATCTCCGGCTTTCTCCTTAATTCCAAGTACCAACTTATCTAATCGCACTCCCCACGGTCTGATGTAGCACTGCTGCATCGATGTTTGATGAAGAGCTTTAGGTTGGTAATCCTGCCTTTCCTTTGGCCCTCTGCATGAAGGGAACCTCTTGATCGCAGGCAACACTGAAACACTGTCAGCTATTATCAGCCTCAAAGCCTTTGGGTTGCCATGGCACCTAACAGAAGAGAGGCGTGCTCTGACATCAGGTCAGTTGTCGGTTCCCACGGACACTAGAGCATAAAGCTTTATTGGATACTCGGCTTGTTAAGATGTTTTCTTTGCATTGATTAGGGAATGATTGTTATATAGAGTGAGATGTCAAGAGGTTGCTAAAAGCATGGATTAATGCAAAAATATAATACATCAATGGTTAACAAATGATGAAATAACGATCAAAGAATTTCACGTTTATGCATTTTATACCATTTAAAAGTATTCTTGTGCTCTCTTGCACTTAAGAGTGCCCAGTATATGCAAAATGCAATTGAATAAACATTTGTTTACTAGTGTATACAATAAAATCATACACACAATTATACCCTGCTCTTCTTCACCAAAGTAAAAAGAGAAAAACATAGACTAAGACTGTCTTTGTTATCCATAGCAGATTAAACAAAATATCACACGGTAAATTGTTTCTTTACTGAATAATATTTTTCCTCATAAACACAGTGCCTAAGGGGCCGAATGCAAGTTCATTTTATACATGTGTAGAAGTTAGAACTGGTCTGACTGCTGTTTAAACACAGCGTTTTTTTAAAAAAAATGATGAATTACAGTGGTAAAAAATAATAATCTCACTTGACAGATTGATTTATTAGGATTTCATGGAGTAAAAATTTGTTGTGTTTTTTCCATGCTGCTCTGTTTATACAGACACATAAACACACGTACATTCAGTGTCTCCTTTTATTGGTGTTTTCATAGCTATACCAGCGTGCCTACCACAACATTAAAATCATGACATTATTCTCAGCTAAAATATAATGTGAAGTGAATTAAAGGTGAACTTTAAAACGCATCATTTTCATCCTCTGTTGAGCTGCTCCGAGAACATAAATTCAGCCCTTGCTAGAGGTTTATGATTTTGGTGCAAGCTTTCTATGGCTGTTAGTTGTTGACGGCAGTACATACACTGTAAAAAAAAATACAGTATTACTGGCAGCAGTTTGCCAGTAACTTACTGTAGATTTACATTTATGTAATTTACTGGCAACAGTTTGTTCAAAGATAAATGAACATTAAACATAAACAAGTCTTTATCTTTACAGAAAAAAACTATTAAATAACAGCCTCACGCAAAGCATTCTGGGAACGCAGTTTTTTTCTAATTGTGGTTCCCAGAATGCTTTGCATGAGGCTGTTATTTTATTCTTATAAAAATAAAGGTTATAATAATAATGTCCTGCTTCTACGCTGAAAAATAAATAAACCAGGTAGCTTTAAAAAAGGCCTTAATGTAATTATCTGGTTTTATTTGAGTGAATATTATTTATTATTACTAAATGAACCTAACTACAATAGTCTATACCAACAAAAGTAATGAGCAAGGGTTAGATCAAGCAAAAATATGCTCAAGGTAATTTTAAACACACACCGGCTTGTTGACCATTGATCATCATATGTAATAATTAGATGTTTCATAACACATGTTAATTGTGCAGGTTATTCACCAATGTGACAAATAATTACATTTACGATCAGCATTTTATCACACTTCTCCATACACATCCAATGCACACTATTCCTATGCCTAGTTCTTCTGTCTCTACGTATGTCTGCAGATGCTTGTCCTCTCTGGCTGGGAATGTGGCCATCTGCTGTAACATTTCTGGGCGGATGAGAATGCCTACAGCGCAGCCACAGCATCTGGTAAAAGTTCTGATCGTGTCAAAACTGTGTTTTCGCTCTGGAGATTAACAGATAGACTGGGGTATGTACAAGGACACTAGAGTAATGTCGTGTCCAGGAACATTCTGACTCACTCTGTATGTTTTAAAACTTTACTGTCGGAAGATCATCTTTATTTCATTTACTCGTTTCATGACTTATTTGCTAGCGCGCTCGTTCGCTTCCTCATTTATTCTTTCGCTCAAAAACCCCTGCACTTGCAAATTCATTCATTCATTCACTGACCTGCGTAATTATATCTGTATGAGCTCATGTCCTGCCTCACTAATTCACTGACATATGGCCATATTTGGTGCCGTCTTTTATTCTCTTATTCATTTATGTCTAAAGTGTAAAAATGCCTCTCTGACTCAAACTCATTCATTCCAGCTTTTGCTCACATGAACATCGATCCATCAAATTACAATTGTTCACATTTCTGCACACCCTATACCGTACAATGTAACATGGAAATTGAATATTGAACCAGCGTGGGCACACATCTACTTGATTCAGTCTTCGCACTTCTCTCCAGATACAAAATATATGCAGGCTCTTCTTCAGCCAACAATACTTCCCTGCACCCCTCCCACCATTTGCATATAAACATTTTTTCTCACCCTTACATAAATTGGCCAAGACACTTGCTTCAGCAGAAATTTTAAATATATGGGGCACATTACAGATTAGCACTAAAAGTCCCGATCAGCACTGCGGGGCTTGTAGGAGTGTGTGTGGAAGAGAGAAAGGGAGGGAGACGGAGGGAGGGAAAATGGTGATAGATTTTGGGAGGAGAGCAGAGCGTGGTTGGGCCTAATGAACAGGAATATAATGGTTTTCCATCAGTCATGGCTCTAAACTGGGCACAGCATGTAATTAAATGGCTCAAGCATACACGCAGCGATATACATGCATGGGCACGGAGAACATAAACACACATATAGAAAGTGCTTTCTTTAAGTCGGGAATGCATTGAGCCCAGGAGCAAAAATAAATGAATGAAACTCAAATGGTAGTTCCTATTTTTAGAAACATTTAATTTAAGTAAAACCACTTTTACACATATTATAGCACAGTTTAAATTCGGCATTGTCTTTAATCATAGGCTGAATTCTAGCTTTAGTTTTATTGTAACAGAATACCTATTTACACTGAGTACAAATAGCCCGCCTTGTTGGCAGAGAGTTTGCACTAGCTCCGCCCACCAATATGTGATTGGAATAGAGAAAGTGTAAAAATGACGCTATTTCAAACAGCAACTCCAGTGGCATAAGGTGTAAAGTCTGTATAGCTTTGACGCTGGTGACAGGGATTCTAATCCAACTCTCGCTGAAAACATTATTTTTCCTTTTTCTATCACATTACAGATTATAAAGGCATTTTTTTCAATAAAATTAATTTAAGACTTAAAATTCATTTTTATTCACAAAGTTTAGGTTTAGGGTAAGGTTAGGGGTAGGTGTATGGCTTTACAATCTCAATAAATTGCCATCATTTTAATATTTTTTATAAATATAATGAATTACACTCTTATTATTATTGCATAATGTTTAATGCACAACACTACTGAGGTGCAAATAGTAATGTTATAAGTACCAATAGCATCTGACTACTATTTCTACTTACTCCATAGAAAATACAGCTCTTTTTGATTAGTGTAAATAGTATATTGCTAAGAAATGCTGTTATTTTCACCTAGTGTAATACTGCTATTTATACTTAGTGTAAATAGCATCTGTCGCTATTTTCACTTAATGTAAAAAGGAGACAATTGTTTACCATGGAAAATCAATTGGGTATGTAAAATTCAAACACATATGTTATTTATGTTTTAATGTGTTATGCCTGAAAATACATTAGATAAAGAGACATACAAAATGTGCAGTGCTGTAAGTTTCCTGTACTGGTTTTGAGAACTACTTTGTTGTCATGTTTTTATAGGCCTACTGTGTACCAACAATTAGTACTTGTTTACATTTGTCTTTTCATAACAACACCAAGTAGAAGGGTACAGTTGTCCATTATAAAGAGATTTAAAACAGTTTTGCTTATATACAGTTGAACCCCACATGGCATGCATTACATCAGGCAATAAAATCATCTCAAATGAGAGAATCTGTGCTGACTCTAATTCTCTCAACAGGATTTCCAAAGCCATATTACTGGACAATTGAATTGTTCCCAGTTTCTGTTAAGCACTGGATATATGCAATTGTATGGAGAGCCAGTGAAGATGCACAATATCACTTTAATGTGCCACTGAGATCTATTGATCATGACGAAGACTGGCTTCATATAATTCTAGTTCAGTTAAAGTTCCACAAATTTAAAATCAAATGAGAACATTAACAAGTGAAGCAATGTAAACCTTCCCACAACCAGCTGCAAGTAGAGTTTCGTTTATTAAGTGTTTGAGCATCTTTTTTCCTAGTAGATAACATATACATGATCTAATTGATAATGCCTTTAAGAATTTTTTTTGCTTTTAAGAAATAAGAAAAGATCATTTCATAAGGAGGGAAGACTTCAGAGTCTCAAAGTATTTAAAAAACTGCAAATGTCTAAATAATGAGGTTCTGGACTAAATGTAACTCTAAATGTTTACACATCAGGACCTGTTAGCGGATATTGAGCACAATTTTACTCATTCTGGGCTCATAATGTTGAAGATTTCGGCAAACCTTCATTCACTATGTGACGTGTAGACAAAATTGCTAAATCATTCCACACAGATTAACAAATGGAATATTTCATTCAGCATTAGCATTCTCCCAATGAATTCAGTTTGCACAGTGACACTGTAGTGTATACAACATAAATGTATGTAAATAAACATACACATTTTATCTTCCTTCAAAATTATTATGGATATTATTTATCTTTAATACACAGTAAATCTTCTTATATAAGTCATGATTTTAAGAAACTAACTGCACATACTGTAATGGTAGTGGTTATGATTTTACCTGTATTTGTGATTTTAGCTGCAGGTGGAGGATATTTTGGGATTTGCTTGAAAATATTTATTTAAATACTTTTAAAATACAGTGTGCTAATGCCTGACTTTAGCACAGATAATAGGATTACATGAAGGGTTCTGTGAAAACTAGCTGTGGTTTCAAAGTCCTGACAGACTGTAATTCCATCATCCGCTTTTATAATGTTCTCTGTTCTCACTGTTCTCACTCTGCAATGACTGTCCACTTATTTAATCTACTCCTCACCTCAACTTTATAATGTCATTATTATATGCATTAGATTTTAATATATGAGAAAATTAGGATTTTTAAAGCATGGAACTAGACACGCTTTAGTGTAGTTTACTGAATCATTGCCATAGGACGTGCCTGACAATTTTATCCACACTTCAAAAAACATGCTTCCCAACTACTGACATGTGGAGCCTCCACAGACACTGGGAATGTGTTTCCAAATGGGACTACTTCACACTTTTTTTTAAATGACCAAAGATGACAAGTGGCAGAATTGCTTTATCTGATGGAAAACAGAGCCCATATAATCCTAAATAAACCCATAACAAATCTTCTTAGCATAGCCTACTTCAGAATAAAATATATATATATATATAAACACATTGTTAAAGGTCCACCGTATGAAATTTAGCGGCATCAAGTGGTGAGGTTGTGAATTGCAACCAACAGCTCTCTAATGGACCTGTGGTGTATAGTAGATATAAATACGCCATTCTAAGTCAATAAAAACATAACACTTCATTAAGGTCTTTATACACCTCTGAAGACATACACATATTTATGCCTAATAATTAAGATTTATGTATTTTGATTGCAGAATTTCCATCCATTTGGATTACATATTTTTTACCTAAACAGGGTAATAAACTTTATGTGATATTTATTTGTATGTCATATATAAATCAAACAGGTAATAATGAGATTTATGTAATTGTATCAATAAATCTGATTTGATTCAAATTCATAAGAAACAGGATAAGGTATTCTTACATAAAAGCCATTTTATTAAAATGCATCACATTTAAGTAATTTTATAAAGTATTTTAAAATTAATTTATACATTTATATTTATTTACTCCTTCCCAATCACAGCTTGGTTTTATCCAGTTCCATTAGAATTTTCTAAAATGCTTCAAACGTGTACTTGAGGTCTTTCTGATTGTTAAGATTAAGGGCATAAATGAGTCCAAAAAGCATCCCACATCCAAGGGTAACACTCAGCAGGTTTCGCAGAATTTATATAAAAATTTTCAGTGTTTTTCACAGTTCTTCCCATTTTATTTATTTGACGAAATTCAACGAAGAATTTAATGTTCGAATTACTCAAGTTGCAAGAGGAATCGTTCCAGCCGTACTGCACACTATACAAAAACGGGCATAAACTAGACTGTGATGCTAATTAGAACTTTAAGAATCAATGTAAATGTATCCTTAAGACACATATAACAAGGAGTAGGTTGACATAGACTTACCACATATTCTTTGACGAGTGTCTCAGGTATTTGTTGAGGTAGACACATAGGCACTTCAGGATCAATCAAGCTTAACAATTTTTGGAAAAAAAACATGAAATTAGTCAGCAATTTACAATTTAAGCAAGGCTACATTTTAAACAGTGTTGTTAATTGTCATGATTTACTCACCCTCATGTCACTCAAATCCATAATAATTTCTCTCCACTGACAGTCCATGCAGATACCACGTTAAACCTTAAAAGTTGAGGAGATTGTAAAGCTATTTTATATTAATTAAGCAGATTAGTCAATATTTTTCTACAATATTCCCAAGTTTTGAGATGAACAAACCATGCTCTTATATAGTACAACGTTTTTTTCCCTCCATATTGTGGAAGTCATTGTGGTCCCAAAACTGTTACTATCATACTTCAGACATATCATACTATATTTTAGTGGGTTACATTTACATACATTTACATTTAGTCATTTAGCAGACGCTTTTATCCAAAGCGACTTACAGATGAGGGAAACAATGGAAGCAATTGGAACAACATAAGGACAACAAAAAGCAAACTGCGAGCAAAAAGCAAAAAGCAAGTACAAAAAGAAAATTGGTCTCATATAGCCTATCACAGCATACAAAGCTAAGGTTTTTTTTTTTTAAAGAGTAGGAAAGAGATAGAAGTCAGAACTGATCAGTCAGGTGTTGACGGAAGAGATGTGGGTTTTTTTACGTTACTTTCTGACCCACCCATTAATACTGGTCAATGAGAAAAAGGTTTAGTTTATGAGCACCACGTAAAGGATAGCTACCTAGTGGCCTAGACAAAAATTTCATAGACAATGTATTGAAATCAGTGTAATACATTATAGACATCACTAATAACACATTTACATATGCTAAAAACAGACACATTTAATCAAATCTTCCAATCAGGTCACGATCCAAGCCACTCCAATGCAAGATGGCGAAAAGAATGTTACTTTTTTGCCGGTGAACTATATTTCTACCTACTCTATATTTCCACCTACCTTCTGGAGTATGGATTGGCTTTATTTCTGCTTAAATTTTATGCAAAAAAACTCATACAGTTGAACTAATTGGATCTGGCTTGTTGTGCAGCTAGTAATATTTAAACCATAAACATACTATTTATTTGAATAAATCTAATAGTTTTCAAAATTAACAGATTTATATTGATTCTAAGCAATCTGACTATACATTTAGAAAAAAAATGATTATTTAAATAAAATCAAAAGGATACAAATATTTGACGACAATCAAAAAAATGAATCATGGCAGAGTTTGTGATTATGTATATTATATTGCATTTCTGTCAATAGATCATCCAAAAAACTACACATTGGACCTTTAAGTCACTAGAGAATAGCATTACAGTCATGGTCTAAATGCACACAGACACTGAAGTTCATACTCAAAAGGTGCACACATACATCCAAACATGTCATGCGTATCTGTGTCGGGTCTCTTCTGGTCATGCCAGAGCTCATCCATCCACTCAGATCCACTGGTGAAGCAGAATGCACCCAAACTCACCCATTTAGCCCATTTCAAACACATGGATAGACAGAACTACTGCCCAGAGACTGGTGGAGATAGGAACTAAGAGGAGAGAGAGGGGACATAAAAGGAGCATTTGAGTATGTGGGTGAAAAAACAAAGATAAGAAATGGAGATCAAAACATGAGAGAGAGATGAGTGTAGGGAGCAAGAGCCTATAAACAAGACCAATGCCTATTGCTGTTACACTCTAATTGGCATTGGTAACAACCTCCCATGGTGACATGGCAACCACATAAAACATAGTTAGAAATATTTGTTTTCTACTGGCTGGTCCCAAAATTGTTGCTGAATTTAGGTTTTATATAAGATGACACCCTGTAAGTTTGTGAAAAATCTCGAATTGACTCTAGATGACAATTGAATATTGCATTGTGTGTGTCGATGTATGAGATTTATTTTGTTTGTGATCACTTTAATATTTCTAAAGTACTCATAAGACTAAATGTGGAATTATGATATACAATTTAAGTTGGCCAATGGTTGGAAATGTGTTGTGATTTAATTGACAAACAGAGTAAACAGAGACTGGGAAAATGATTCAGAATATTGACAATATACAGTATATCCATGCGTGTATGTGGGCAGACAAACAGAGACAGAAAGCAGCTGATGATATCATTATTCCTTTCTAATACAGGCACTTTAATTGCTTTTGTATTGCGCAGATGGGAACATTTATTTTTTCCTGTATGTGTTATAGCTGATGCATCTCTGCGAGGCTTATCTGAAACTCAGATGCCCACATGCCAAGCCATCTCTAATCAGAATAAATGCATATAATAATTACAAAGGTGGCGACTATCAGTTTCGCTACTGATAATTAGGCAGGGTTCAGAAAGGGTTATGACTCATTGATGATAACCGTTTCCTGTGTCCTGCACGTCAGACAGGGTAAAACAGAGATTAAGAGAGGGAGGGATGAGAGAGAGAGCGAAAGGGAGAGAGAGAGATGGCCCTTTATTTATAGAAGACTCTTGAGGATTCATGTATATAAATTGCCCAGATTTTATGTGACATGGGACGTTATGATTAGCTATTATTAGTCCGCCCACACATCATTTATGAATAACAAGTGTGCCCCTAGCATAGACACATATAATAATTTGTAATAGAGATACATTGTGATTGGATTTTGCACATAACTTTATGAGTGACAAGGAATTCCGTTCTTAAATTCTTGCTGAAAAATGGAAGCTCATATGTCCAGTGCCAACAGAATTCACATGTTTAAGTAGCAGTAACTGTGATGTGTTTATTTCCCACACTCGAAGACCGGCAAACATATTTTTTATGCCAAATAAGAGATGCATAAATTAACACTTTGGCTTGGACTTGATGAATATTGCAATGAGAGTCAAATCTGTGCATGTGAGGCATTGGTAATAAATGTGTAGGAAAGATGGCTTCATTTAAATTAACTGGTGTCTTTGAAAAAAAGAGTGAAAAAATAAATAGAGCGCAAGATGCCCTCATACTACGCCCTTGTTGAACATTTATTCTAAGGATAGTTCAACCAAAAATGAAACTTCTGTCATCATTTGTGACCCTGGCTAAGAAGAAACAGGTTTGTTTTAACGCTCTCTATTGGCTTACCGCTGTAATGACATTGTGGAGAGTAGATGAACCCGAAAACAGAAATTCTAAGCTTTACATAGATACCAAACTTGAGTGGGTAATTTCCAAAGAGCGGGCAGCAGCGAGTGAAGTTTGTAGGCGTGTTTCTGGCCATTTTTGTTCACGATTTTGTTTTGATATATGGGTTCCGCCGTTGTTCAATTACCAAATGGCTTATTTTGTGTTCTCCATGAGAAAAAAGTAATACAGGTTTGAACTGACAAGCTGATGAGTAAATGATGGCAGATCCACTATTTTTTTCTGACGACTTTTTACTTTCACTTCTTACATTTTTACACAAATATCTGTACTTTCTACTTCTTACATTTTCAAACCAGGCTTGTTACTTTAACTTTAATCTGTATTTGATGCACAATCAATATTATTTCTTGTCATTGCGTGACTTTTTGAATCGAATGATAGGGCTGCCTTAAAGCGGTTATGGCTAGAAGGAATAAAACTACCTCCACTGGGAATGCGCACTTCATTACATATTTTTTGTCATGCTGACAACAGTTAATTACTATGTTTTTATTTTTGTAAGGTTAGGTTTAGGGTTGAGGTAGGTGTAGGCGTTAGCCAATGCAATTTATTGTAATTGTATGGCGAGATTTGGCATCACTTCCGGCCGTAGCTGTATCCATTTTATCCATAACCATGGCCGAAGCGCTGTGTGCTTTTTACCCCCAAAGGCCCACTGCCATACATCGCAGTTTGCAGTGTTTTTATTCACAGAGGTGAAAAAACTCCATACGATGCTCCTCTCTTTTTCGCTGGCTGCAGCAGCGTCTGCGTGCTTACGCTTGGCGCTGCTGAGTCACGTGATAGCGGACTACAAAACACAGCAGGGCAGGGAGGAGCAATGTGTGCAAAACTAGGTGTATGGGAAATAGTTTGTCTTCATTATACAATTATAAGCTACATCAGGGGCGGGTGGTTGGCTTCTGGTGCTTCAGCCCCGATTGTTTTTTCAAAAGCCCCGAATCTTGGTGGCGCAGTGGCAGCATTGAGCTTTAAAGTCCGAGTCCGCCACCATAGTTGCCAAGTCCGCTTATAATACCTTGGGCTTCGCGTTAAAAAATCACTTGTTGCGGGTTTTGGGGCTTATTTTAAAAAAGATGGTTGCTTGTTCTGAACCTGACAAGCAACTTTGTTTCTTTACATCTATGGTCGCTGTTTTACTATGATGTCACGCTCTGATTGGTCTGCGCGGCGCCGCAGGAGGTCACACAACATATCTAAGCACGTAAAACAACATAGAGAAGCCAAGAATGTTACACTGTTCTCTTCGCGTAATCATCGGCACCCTTTGGGTAATCGGAGGTAAATATACTAAACAGATGAAATATTCACTTAAAGATAAAAAGCATTTTATAACTGGGCTACATCATTAAACATGTTAAAAGTGTAGATCTGCGCGTTTGGCTACACAGCGGTTATTCAAGCCTAAGCACGTGTGAATAGCGTAATTTGTCCTCAAACACACCGCCTCCTTTCCCCTACCAACTAAACTAAATGTATTACATCTGTCACGATTAGAATGAAATGTGAAATTTAACGAAACGTTCAGATCTGATCACGGCGCAGCAAAGGGGTAGGGAGGGATGACCCTATTTATTAGGCGGTAAACATCAAACATTTGTATTGTATTAAATAAATGTATTGATCATTGCAGAATATAATTTAAAAAAGTATACATCAAATGCATATAGTTCAGTTTTACTTTATTATAAATGTGTGGCTGTGACAGCTACGTTAAGTGGTCATTATATCTTCTCCTTTTCCATCTCTCCAGGCCTATACTGCTCACATCAGAGATTTGCAATTAATTTTTGTAAAATAATTTATGTTTGTGTTTTTCAAACAGGGTAGTGTCAGTTTAAAATGACACAGGCTCGTTCATTAATAATAAATAATTGATAATAAATTGCATTGATGATCATGAATAATGTTGGGCTTGTTTTTGGAGCTGCAGTTGCTTTGTCTTTCAAAAGTTGGCAACACTGTCCGCCACTCCAGTCAAAGCGAAGGAGACGTTCAAGTCTGAACGAAGGTGCATGCATTCTGTGCAACTGCAACTTGAAATACAGAATCTTCCAACAATAAACACGTTTTTAAATCAGTCATTATTACAGTGGCTTCATTATTACTTTGAAAGTGTCTATTTTTAGTTATGTGGTTTGTTTATACTGTTAAATAGCGTTCGGCTAACGTTAACCTGATCTAGTCTGTCTGCATGTTGGTATATTTACAGTACAGTTGAGGACATTTTCACAGATGGTAGATGGAGAATGGGAGAAGATTGATTTGAAAAGAGGTGAAATAAAGTGCTGTATTAGGTAATAATATATACCCATGTGCTGTTCCCAAACAAAATATGGTTCTATTGTTTTGTTAAGTTAAAGAATAAAAGGAAAAATAAAAAAGTATAATTAGAGTATTAGAGGCCACATTTACTTGGCATTGTTGATGAGCTTTGATTTGAATTACTTGTTACTTCATGGATTCAGTGGTAGCACCTTTGTCTGCTAATTTTTTTTCTAAGCAACAAAATAGGTTTTAAATTAGTAATGTTTATTCCAAATTCCTAATCTACCTTTCTTGTGTAACTTCATGGTAACAGGTTTACAGCATTTTTTCTGTTTTTATTTGAGAGAAGTGAAAATGTCTTTGTAACATATCAAATTTTGACAGTTTCAGAATGATAAAAAAGAGAATACTTCGATTAAAGATTAAAAAATAGTTTATTATAGCTGCCATAAATGTGAAGAAAATCTCCTGGGGACCATGCCCTGGATGGAACCCCTAGATTTTGGGCTAAGCCCCCAATGTCCACAATGTCTGGCTCCGCCCCTGAGCTACATTAGTAAATAAATAAAATCAGTAGTAAAAACAAAAAACACATTAGTATCGATATTTTTATGTTAGGATCGATCCGCCCACCACTACCCTATTGGGTAACTGGGGCACGTTCAAGCTCAAACCGGTGCGCAACGTTTGGCTACGGTCTCCGGGTGAAACGACACGTTTCCTGGAAAAGGTTTGCAACAGGGTTTGAGAAACGTTTTCTCTTGTTTGGTGGGTGTGTTAAGAATGTCAGCCTAATCAGCAGCAACACGTATATAACCCACGCACGCGGTAGTAAAGAGACAGCTCGCACAACGGGTCCAAGTGTGTCTGCTGCAGCTCGGTATGCAACAACTGAAGATATTAGAAGACATGAATTTTGCAGTATTCAACATTTATTTATACAGATTTCATCAGGCTCCGAAAATTCTTCAAAAAGAACACAAAGAATGGCCTTCTCAGCTGTCATAGTTCAACTCTTGCGTCATCACAACAGGGTGTTCAACCGCACCACAGTTTCCGTAAAAAAAAAAACGTTTTGTCGGGGCTAAACGCAGCCCTGTTCTCAGATCTCGAGCGAGATATTCAGCATTATGTGATGATGACTCATGAATTATTTTTAGCACGAAAAGGGCCAGATTTTAAATGTAATTTAGCTATTGAAGCGACCGCAATGCCCAAGTGGATTAAATATAAGTTGTACGGTAATAAGTGGGAAGATGACTCAAATCTCACAATGTGAATTACACATGTGGTGAGAGACGACTGGAAGATTATATGTAAACTAGATAGGTACATTTTCTGAAGAAAATGTGAGTGATGCTTTGTGGCAAACCACGGAACTGGGCACTAGAGTGATAACACATTAAGCCACGAATGAATCTAACCAATCCCCATGTCTCTACGATGTTCTGATGCAGAGATATACATATTGCTAAACTGTTGCTAGGCTAATATGTTTGGTTGCTATGGGCGTGGCTTGGCATCTGCTAAGATATTCAACACGGGACGTTTTACGCCTTATATGGGCATGCTTCCTGTGATTGGGAAATTTTGGGAGGCTCTCACACCCCAGGGGTGCAACTTACACCCCATTGTGAGTGATGTTCTTATAGAGCCTGATAACCCCTTCAAATCGTGTATTATTTTCATGTTTCTACGATATCCTCGCTCGGAGCTACGATCCCTCAAAGTTGGGCGCAATGTTAAGTCAATGGGATTTTTCGGGTGGTTTTTCGTCCCCCATCGCACCCCCCCACCCCCCCACCCGATCGCTTATAAAAGTCATAGCACACCATTCCCGAATAGGCCTGTCGATGTGATGTATTCATTCATTGGTCTACGTCAAAAGCTGCGGGACAAGTACCGTGCCAAACTTTTGCCGGAACAAGAATAATTATAAGTATGTATGTTCGAATAACAATAGTTATGCTTTTTCAAAGCATCAATAAAACTAACTGAAATCAGAGCACAGTTAAATGATTTAATAAAATCAAACTGAATATGGGATTATACTAGCCTACTTCTGTCCAGCATCAGGAAATCTTTTAAACTGTACAGACTAGTCTTGTCATGATACGCATGAAAAAGAACCCAAGTGCAGACAGGTCTTTACAAAAAAACACTTTATATACAATGGACCAAACACAACTCAAAATCCCTCGAGGGGGAATAACAGGAACAATATACATGAGAAAATAAAACTTGACAAAAACTTAACTTAGGCAACAGACCAG
The DNA here is from genome assembly GCF_024868665.1 of Triplophysa rosa. Taxonomy (NCBI): domain Eukaryota; kingdom Metazoa; phylum Chordata; class Actinopteri; order Cypriniformes; family Nemacheilidae; genus Triplophysa; species Triplophysa rosa. Next base: position 30,118,542 of record NC_079890.1, read on the forward strand.
TGGTACCAGAAAAAGACAATGAGGAAGACAAACGATCCAACACAAGACAGCAAACACAAGGGCATTAAATAGGAGCATAAGGAGGGCAACAGGTGAAGGGCATGAACTGATAATGGGATAATGAACGGAAACAAGGGGGCGGGTCTAAGACGGAGGACAGGAGCACACATTGCTACCAAAAAACAAAACAAGAAATGGGACTGTCATGATCCCGTTGGTCAGAACAAGAGAAATAACTGCAAGGAAGGCGGAATCATAACAAGTCTGGCATACTCGTCCTTGACACCTACTGGATTTAAAACAGTTTTGCTAAATTTGGCATGTTCTACAAATATTTACTTCACGAAAGACATACTTTAGTTCTGTCAGAAGTTAAGACAACTCGTTAAGGCATTATTGTTGTTGTTCATTATCGTGCAGTATGTATCAATGAATTGCATATTTTTTGCTATGGTGGCGTGTGCATGAAGTTCATAAACGATTTCAAAATACCCGCTCATTGCGTTGCTTTCCGATTAACTAATTATAGTGGGCACTTTTGCATAGAAATTCGCTAATTTCCTGATTGCCGCTTTGAAGTGATTTCTGGACATAGTCTTATTTTCTAACTCTCTTAAATTAATGCATTTGCCTTGTTTGATCTGTTTGAGTTTATATTTGATCATATTATGAGTCATATTAACCAAAACAATGCATCACATCTTTCTGAACTTTTATTTCAGGAGCATACACATACAGTGTATAATTTAAAGTACCTTGAACCATGAAACTTTCAAGGACCAAAACACTTAACTCAGTGTATGGCAGAGTTTGCATACCGTTTTAGTCATGTCTAGCGCTGCTTTTCCCGGTAAAGTGTAAAATCCAAAGTGTTTCCACACTTGGGATTTAAAACGTGAAGGTGCCGAATTAATTTTCGAGCTTTGATCCGCTGACTTGGCCATGATTTTTCCGTCCTCGCACCATCTTAAAACGGACATGACATCATCTAATACAGATACAAACATATGCTTACGCCCTCTGTTGAAATGAAAGTGGTAACTCCACCACCTCTTAGGAAAAGTAAAATAAAAAAATAAATCGATTCTGAGATAAACCAATCGATTTTTAAACCGTTTTAAAAAGAATTGCGATAGTTAGGTGAATCGATTTTTCCCAAAACCTGTATTAGGCAGTACTTCAACTTTTACCAGAGTACACTCTAAGAAGAAAAGGTTCAAAAATGAACCTTTTGAGGTTCCTGGAGATTGCAACTGTGGGGGAACCTTAAAGGTTCATTTTTGAACCTTTTTAAAAAGGTTCCAATTGGAACCCTCTCTTAAAGGTGCAATAAAGAACCAGCAGAGTTCCTTTTGGAACCCCTTTTAGTCACCATTTCAGTACTATTATTATTGTTACTATTGTTCTTATTATTATTATATTACACATTATACTATAACAACATTTCATAACACATGACACACCACCATGATTCTCCGTTAAATATGTATTGCGTACATGCAAACATTTCAGATAAAACACAAAATGACAATACATTTTATTTAACATCTGATTGTGATATGTATAACATTAACAAAGTAGAATAATTATGAAATAAAGCACTCCCACCTCACTGCATCCATTTATTTAAACAATCAAAAATGCCCATTTTAATCTGTAATATGTGATCATATTTGATTACTCACCATCATATTCCAAACCCTCCTGACTGTCTTTCCTGACTTAGCTTTTTGACTAGTGTTTTTGTATGTAAGTGAACGGTGAATTTGTCAGTCAGTAACATTCTTCCTAACATCAGCCATAAACAGAGAGAAAGTCCATTAACTGGTGTATGCAATGCAGAGCTGTGTAAATCCCAGTTGTATGATCCTTCAGTACTGCAGGGTGACAGGACCACAGTCTGTTTTTTGAAAAAGTGCAATAATAAGTAATACAAATACAACACTAAAAAAACATTTAGAAATTACCTTTTGCCCATCAGCTGCCACACTGCACTGATGTAGGCTTCACTGACACCTGAGAGAAAGAAAAACAGACAAATTAATAAACTAACAATTAACTTTAACATCTTCAACTCTGTAATTTTAGATTTAGATGTTAATGATATCTCACACAGATCACAGTAGAGGGGTATGTATCATCAGTAAACATCAAGATGCCACAGCCTGAGGTAATGATAAGGATCATTCATTCATGTTCATATTGCAGTTATTGTGTATTGCCCAAAGATTTGGACACATTTTATTTTGATGTTTTAGCATCATTGTTTCAAGAACTATAATAAATAAATCCCCTTAAAACTGACCAAAAATACTGAATAGAGATAGAGGCAAGAAACCTGAATATAAATAATATGTTATTTACCTGTGATGGTAATCCAGATCATTAAGGAAAACTTGCTCAGCGTCTTGCATGGACAAATTCTGCAGCACAGCCAAACCAGTGTATGATGGCCTATACTAAATACAAAATGTTCATTTAAATATACATTTATACTAATACAGAATAGCAAACCAGTTTACTCAGAGCTCTTCATAAATTCACCATCGTAGACATGATGTTTACATACCGTACATTGGGCTTTAAAAGTGCAGAGCAGGAGAAGGCGCAAATGCATAACATGGGTGGACACAGCTCTGGAAACAGAACAACACAGATCAGTGAAACTCATTTGTGTTATGTTGTGTCCTCAGCAGTACTTCTTAAGGCCACAAGGCTTTCTCAATAAAATGTATTATTCACAGATTATGCATTTATCAATTTAGATCAAACATTACCTGTAGCATGTTCCTTGTGATGAGGCATAAATGGAGATCAAGGATTATCTGTTCTAAAAAGAACTTGTAACAGTATACCAAATAACAAAGGTTACTTATAGAACTTATAAATTCAACTTTGAACCTTTTTCATTATTAGAAGTTCATATTTGAACTTTAAAGTTCTTTTTCTAACTCTAAAGGTTCAATCTCTTCTAAGAGTGTTTTAAACGTATCTGTATTTCTACTTAAGTAAAGGATGTGTGTACTTTTGCCATCTCTGCATAAATGGTTTATTACAGCATGTGCTGTACATTCTGCATTCAAGCTTGTCCTGGGTGTTAAGAAACAGTAAATGAGTGTGACATCAATTTTAGGAATGTGCTGGAAGGACATTAATCTCCATCCATTTAAATCGCCAGCTAATCTAGTTTCCATGAAACCTAGCTCAAAAAGTTAATTATAAAACAACAAGGTCAAAAAATGAAAGTTTAAATATACTTTCAGTTTGAGTTTACCCTAAAGGCCCTGTGTTTGTGTGGTGTGTTTGTGTAGGGAAATACAGATCAGCTGCCATATTAACTTTAATCAGGTCATGCTGTAATGGAATATTGCACTCTCCGCTGCAGGAAACAGGCTTAATTAAGTCGAATCTGTTTTTCATGACGTTCCCCATAAGTGAATTAGCCGTGTAGACACTCACCAGGCCACATTTGTTAAGGTTATTTTATTTGTGTCTGCTCTACCCAGGTTTAGTGGAATTGCTTTTAGATTCTTTGAAAAGAGTGTCTCACCTCTGTCTCTCCTGCTTCGGTTGCATTCTCACAATATTCTACTGTGTTATGCCATGTGTGTTTGTCCCTCTGTTAAGCCCACATTACAAATTTTGCCCATTTATATCCTCTGCGTTTTCTTTTCTACCACTTTAGCACCCTGGGACAGAATGAGAAATGATAAAAAACACTGAAAAATAATAATAATACATAAACAGAGAGATAGAAAAAAGAGAGAAAGCAGACGGCATGACACTGTGTTCTTATTATTTACTATTTTTTTATTAATTCTCATTTTTTATTCCTTGATATCATATTTGATCCTTATTTGCCAACTGTATTTTTCATTCTTTGTTTCTTTAGTAAATTGAGCATGTTTTTTGTACAGCTCTGTATAATTCTTACAAATGTAAAATATGTGTTTTGCGCTTCATATTGAAATTTAGAGAAAGTCAGAGAATCCTCCCCACATGAGACCCGATTCTAGGGATGCACCGAAACGAAAATTCTTGGCCGAAGCCGAACATGATGTGAAACACTTGGCCGAAGGCCGAATAATACCGAACACTGAACATGGTTTTTTGCATTTCTTCTATTTATTAAGCCATTTTTTTCACTATTGCATAACTGAATAGTCAAAATGTGCTTTTTATAATTTGTCTTGCTTTTCAATAAAATACAATACAACTTAATATAAAATTGAGCAAAACAAAGTAAATTCAAACAAAAAATTGAGCAAAACAAAGTAAATTCAAACAAAAAATTGAGCCCTCTCCCTTCATGAATAGCCTATATTAATTAGGCCTATAACTGTCTGCTAAAAGAATGTAATGTAAGTCACTCTGTACCCCTACAACAAAACAGTTCATTAAAAACTGTCATTCCACATTAGGCCTTAAGCTAAAAATACGAATAAACTAAAACTGTTGGATTATTATAGGCTACATTGCAAAATGATTTGAGAAAAAAAACATCCAATGCAAGCAATTCTGACTGATGTTGACTGACAACCATTTCAGTTTATGTCTCTCTTCCAAACTCCGCCCACAAAAGCTGACTGTTCTCTCAGAAGGTGCACTCGTGGCCGGGATGCACCGAACATACTTTGACAAGTTGTTTAGAACAGGGAACTGTGTGCACGAGACCACTGTATGATGTCAAATAATGTCGCGAGCTGCAGGGCTACTGTCAGACCGCCCGCTTCCGTCTGAAGTAAAGTTACCGACCAGTAAAGACGCTTTCATTCGGAAATTTACTTCCGTGCGGCAAGTCCCGTGCTGTGTCTTTCTCTGACACTTTAAAATACTCCACACACACGCACACACGCACACACATGCAATGCCAAAATGTTTGCGGCAGTAATAAAGCGCACGCGTGTCTCTCTCTCTCTCTCTCTCTCTCTCTCTCTCTCTGCACTGGTTGCTGCTTGATCACCAGTCATGTTCGGTCAAATTTATTCGGCCACTTCACATTTTCGGTGGCCGAACATTCGGTGCATCCCTACCCGATTCAACAGGAAACGCAAAGTTCTCTCTGAAAATCATACTGAAAATGAAACTCCTGTGCTCTCTATCTCTCTCACTCACTCACTCTCTCGCTCTGTGCGAGTGTTTGAGTGTTGTACAGAAGGCAGAGTGACATGTACAAAGGAGAGGCAATTCCACAGATTTTTCCCCTTCTCCTCTTTTCAGAAGATAGCCCTGTTCGTTTTTTCCCGCTGAAAGCATTCTGGTTCTGGTCAGGACAGTGCATCAGTCATATAAGCCCTTGGGCTCAAAGTATGCATGAGGGGTCAAAGATCTAAACTCCCACAAATCTCCAAATGCTGGGCTGAAAAAGGCCGGGATGAGTTCCTTCTCTCTTTTCTTTCTTCCTCGCATGTATTTGCTGTGCTTCTCTCACTGCAATGAACAAAAAACATTTCCCACGACTTCTTTCCCCATATGTACAATTTCTTTGTCTCTCTTTACTGTATCTGCTGACAAATAATCTTCTACAAAATGTTTCCCTAGCATTGTCTCTTTCACTCTCTCGATCTCTCTGTCGTTCCTGTCATAAAGCCCCTCTTCAAAAGCACAGTAAAACTGTTCCATTATGACACATGTGGAGATTAATCTTCTAAAGAAGGAACATAAGACAGTTTGGATGAGCGCTTTGTCATTGGATCATACGTAAATCCATTTTGTAAAGACATGAGCCCCCCAAAAACCTTCACTGCTCAGCAAGCGACCAGACATCTCAGATTAACCAGACGTTTTAAAGAGATTATACAAACAATCTAATTGCCTCTCAATTAACTAGCATATGCTGGACTGTGATCCAATGGCTTTAGAGTGTTATTTTGTTAGACACACATTGGCTGCTTATTGGCACATATGCTGCTGGACTCGCACACAAACAACCGTTTACTTACACATCTGAATGGGGACTGTTGTTTTTATATAAAGCCAATTATTATTACTCTACACTAATCCTTAGCCCCACCCGACCAGAATACCTTTAGAAAATAAACATTATTTAATTTATTTAAACAGCATTTTTATAAATAAGGATACTCAAAATCTTCCCAAAGGAAAAATGTGAGAGATTTGGCTCGCTTCCAGGGACAAAGGATTGTGAAGTACAGTTGGTGTACACACACACACAGCCAGTTCAGCCCAATAGTCCTAGCTCAATTATTCCTTGCTTTAGGCAGTCTGTGAGAGCCATAGATGGGAACAACAAAGGTTACTATTGGCAGTCTGTTCTAAGCCAATGCGTCTTCCCTATAGTGCACATATCAGTGTGACATTTATCTGCTCATCAATAGTGGAGAGCTGAAAACAACTCATGTGGCCCCTTTGTTCTTCTCTTGGGACATCCATTTGAGGATGCTAAATATAAGTGTATGTCTGTTCTACTGAGAAAGTATGAACAGCATTTGCGTAAGTGTAATTTGAATGGGGTTAAAGATTTAGGGCCAGATTTTACCAAACAACAAAATAGCGTGATTAAAAAAACAGATGAGAGTGGACATTTCTTCGGATGATTTACTAAAAAGGCAAAAACACAGGTGCAATATCTCATTCCCATAATGACCAATTCAATCTACCAAGAGCAGCGCAAATTAGCGCAGGATTTAAGACATGATTTTTGAAAAATAAAGCCGCAAAAACCAGTACAATGACAAGCGCAAACCTTAGGAAATCATATTGCGCGATTCATTTAAATACTCTCCTGAAGAGTCTGAAGAGGAAACTCCTACCAATGCATATGCAATAAGGTCAGTTGCAAAAACAGTTGTGTCCTTACCTTTTCAGCGCTCATTTCCACTGCGTGTTTACACTTTTGTCGGGAATCTAGTTGTGAATGACTTACTTTTCATATTTAGTTGGGATTAGAGAAAACAAACAATATGCACATCATATATCATTCACACAAAAAACCTATAGACTGCATATATTTTGTAACAATATTATGCAAAGCTATTGAAATGGCTGATTTCCCATGATTCCAATGATTGGTGGTTGGGTACTCACGGGAATCTATTAGTAAAAAATGGCAATTTTTTGTTGAAATACAACAAAATAATTGATTAAGTTAATATTACAGGGAACCAGGTGAATATTCTAAATAAGGCACTGTGAGTTGTGTGTCGAATGAACCCTATCGGTGAAAGTGAAGATTAGGGGCCAGTTGCATAAATGTAGCCGCTAAATTAGGACTGTGTTTTAACAACTAGTCTCACTGACTAGCAATTATTTAGGACCAATCAGTCTTACTTTTCAGATTTCAATTAGACCAATCTACTTTTTTATGTAAATTACTTTAAGAAGTTATGACCAGTCTTGAAGAAAGAAATTAGATGACTAACTTGTCAGACTAGTCTAAGTAGTTTATGCAACTGGCCTAGGGAAGTGGTTAGTCCTTGAGTTTTGGCAGTGATTTCATATTTGTAAAGAGTAAATTGGAGAACGTGCAGAATAGTTCCTTGGAAACCAGGTGGAGTGATTAGGAAAAGACATCTGGTATAAAGTCTAGTCACTTTGTGCATTCAAGTCCTCCTGGGAAGTCTGTATTAAATAGTTGCTTAGAAATCTTTTTTACGATGCAATGTGTGAATGATTTTGGTGGCATGAAATAGATGTAATAGGCAAATAGGAAATAGGCCTTTTTAAAAGATACAGAAAGCTTTTTGCCAAAAAAGAAAATCATTTTATGCACATGAGGTATGCAATTGATGGTTTTACAATTGATGCATGCATTTGATCATTTTCATGCCATCAGCTCATATGCATGTCAGTACATAAACTGGTTACATGGGTGATGCTTACAAGCTTTATCTAAATTCCTCTTTAAAAATGAAGTACACATAGTATGCAAACGTGCATAAAAACAACAATGCATGCATGCATAAAAAACTATTTAAAATAATTTTTACATCGGATTGTTAACATTTACAATAGACAAAACAGTATGATAATCAATACATTCATATGGCTTGCATTTTGAACTGATGTTCACATTTAAATATCTTAATCATCTGATACATTTTTCCTGTGCATACCTCATCATTCCATCACGGATATGAAAGATGGCACGCGAACGTGTGTTATCTCGAAACATGTTTTCAGCTCAACAAACACATTGTCAGACCGCTTTGCCAAGCTGTCATATGTAGAAGTACAGCAGCTGAAATTGGCTCAGAATTACTAACACAGGCCTGGACAAGAGGAACATAAAAGGAGATGCAATTGCCACATTTAGGGGCAGAAGGAAACACAGGCATCAAACCTAGAGAGCTCTGCCTATCAAAGGTCCAGAGATAGAGTAGCACCACACTGATGGAATCCATAATTGCCACCTTCACCAGATTTGAATGACAGCTCCAGTAGTTCCTAAATAGAATTGTGCTGCGTTGTGAAAGACATGGAGGCTAGATCCAAAATGAGATGTGTGTGTGCGTACATCTTTGTTATTTTTTTCTTTCTCAACACAGCACAAGTATATTAGAATAAATAAGACCCAGTTCCCCAACAGGTGGGCTTGCTGTAGTTGGTGTTGCTTTTTTTTCCCAGCAGAGGCAAAATCCTTGATAATTGGTCATAAGGGGAGGATTGACCTTTGCTAAGGCAAATGACTTTGCACGTCCCTGTGAAACTCAACACAATGTCCGACGCCATCTGCCATGTTTGTGTGTGTGTACATCTGTGTGTTGAATTCTTTTGTGTTGTGAGCAAACACTCAGCAAATTAAGGGCAGTACTGAAGTCAGCGGTTCTCTTTCCTGCTGGAATGGCCCCAAAGCCCAAAGCTTCATGGGAGAGTGCTGCAAGTTGCCATTATTGTCTTTAGATGAGTACTTTATAAAGGCCAAAAATCAGCCTGGCACACAGTCTTAGTCATAAAGTAGCACAATAAATGTAATCATTTGTTCGACTTTGGGATCTACAGTGAGCTTTGAACAATATCAGTAGTGCTATGCTGGTGAATTGTACATTTGGCTTCATGCTAAGCTAGGAATTTGAGTCCTTTCATGCCCTGCGCATCATAAAAAAATGTTTAGTTCTATAATAGAAACTGATTCAAGATTAAATGTAGAGTGGAATCTATAGAAAGGGCGAGATGTTACATTTCAGAATAAAGAAATTAGTTTTCATCCTCAGATTTGAAATAAAACTCATGACATGCTCAGACATGAATTATTAACATTATCATGTTTGCTGCGGCTGTTTTTAGACATAATGTATAGTTTGTATATAAAGAAAATTACAGCAAATATATTTATGACCACTTTCTAATTAATTTGAGCTTTTATAAATATTTTTGGCTATTTTCTACAACATCTTAGTCCAAATGGTTCATGAAGTGCAAATGAAGTAATTGTGTCATTCCCTGGTTTGTGCTCAAAAAGGGTGTGCAGATAAGAAGAGGTTAGTATTTTAACTTTATATGAATGTATTATTAATAATATTTTCCACACTTCCATCTCATCTTATCCTAGCAGATATTCTTGGGTTTTCTTTTTCTCGTATTTATTAGTGTAAATTATGTAGTCTTGCCCAACGCCATATGGGAAGGAAATGGGGGTCCTGTTACCGTTCTGGTCCTTTACGGCTCCGTGAAGCACAGCTCTCTTAATCAGGGGCCTCATCAATGTTTCTGTTTCTGCCGCACGTTCCGGCCATTAAAGCCGTTAGCTGATTACCAAGAGAATGTATCGCTGACATCCACAACTTAGTCTGTCACTGGAGCTGATTGGAACTTCTGCCAGAATTAAATAAAGTATTCCAAATGACCTAAATGCTCAGAAATCCTCATGTTGGTTCACAAATACGTGATTTAATAGTAATAAAAAGCTGGCAGGGCTGCAGAAGAATGTGTCTATTTGAAATTAAGCTGCAAAGATGTTTTATGCTGGGGAATGCTCCAAACAGGGATTAGTTGATGGTCACCGGGGAGACCAGGGATGCTATCTCATTGCAAACAGCTGTGAGCCTGCGGACCGACTTCAGGTTGACTTCTGAAGCCTTGCATCACCTGCGAATCACAACAGTAATGGTGCCACCTGCTTTTTATCATGGCGCAGGCTCATTGTGGTAGCCTGGACAGGAGCCTTCAGGGCCCATAGAGCAGCATGCCAAGCGTAAATTAAAATATCAGCCTCAAACAGTGGGAGCCGAGTGACAGGATTATGGTGAAAATGGTCATCCCAAGTGATAGGGAAAAGGAAAGGAATGGGAATGCACTCCATCAGAGGCCTCGCGAAGGTTCAGCTTTATTTGTAGTCAAACAGGCTGCAATCTACATTATAAGAAATGGATGCACTCAAAAAGACATTGCACAGCACACATAATGAGTCAGAATGCTCAATAAAATGTTGATATATGATTTGTTTTGAATCTAATTGTATTTTTAGGGGGGCAGGCACCTAAGGTGTGCGTTAGTAATAATGTTTAGCTTTTTTTGGCTGGAACCCTTTGGAAGTAGATTGTGTAAATTGGCACACTGATTGGACTGAAGTAGCTCTCTAACCAACTTAGGCGACTCCCACTCAAAAGAAAAGTTTTATGTTTATAAAATTGGCGTTTACCTTTTGGTTAAAGAAATTATTTTTTTCTCTTTTTTTCTCATCTCAAGTTATGTACCAGGTGTGCAAAATGTGTTTACTAACTTCAGCACTTCCACTACAAAATCCTGGACAAAGGTTTATAAATGAAATGAAATTTTAAAAAATTAAAAATCTGCTAAACACAAAGAAAGATATTTGGAAGAATGTCAGTAACCAAGCAGATCTCATCCCCCATTTACTGTAGAGGAAATAAATGCTATGGGAGTCAATGGGGGATGAGATCTGTTTGTTACTGACATTCTTCCAAATATCTTCCTTTGTGTTTAGAACAAAGAAATCTGTACAGCTTTGGAACAATCTGAGGGTGAGTAAATGATGAGAGAATTTAAATTTTTTCAATTCAACTAGTGCCTATTTGCAACCTGATGGCTCGAATGACCAGAATCATTTTAATCAATTCCAACGCTGTGGTCTCTGATCTCATCTGAGATACTAAGTGCTTTGAACAAGAAGCTAAAAGGTTGCCCGGACTGCAGAAAATGCTCAGAAATTAACATCAAATAAGGCTTATGCTCTCGTTGCACTCTTGGCCTCCATCCTGCATGTGCTGCATATTTCTTCTTCCCTCCTTCACATGTGCCTTAGTAAGAAACTTAGTAAGAAAGACGAGAAGCTATGCAAATGACCACTGACAGCAGGTATTTGATATGCTAACTGCTTTAGATAAATAGTATTAGCTCGACCAGGCGCTCTCTAGCATGCATAAGATGATCTTCAAAACCAAGAGATGTAAATGAGAAGCAGAGCAGTTCAGTTGTGAACGTTGACGTCAATCCATAAGCATTAGGAAGGAATACGTTGGTCAATACCAAATGTCATCACTCTGACTGACTGACCTGAAAAACTTTCCTACGTATGCCGATTTGAAATTACAGTCCCTCAGACCACAACAACTACATCCACCAAAACACGCTCTCTGTTTTCCTCCATCACTCTCTTTCTCATGTCTTGCTTACAAGAATGAGTGAATGGCCTTTGAATCTCAATATTTATACTGTAGCCGGTCATGCTGCAAGCTAATGAAATGATGATCCCTGCTGTCAAAGCCCTTCATCTGCCGGATGTCAGGATGGCTTTGAAGGTTGCACTGCGAGTTAAATTACATCCAGGGGCAGGCAGCAGTCTCCTTAGTGTTTACAAGAAATATTGGATGCCCTTTTAGATCTTAACATGCATTGTAAATGCACAAAGAGAAAAATTAGAAAGAAAGTCACTTAAATATTTCAGTCTAAATGATGTATAAATATACAGTAGAAGCTGCTTTTAACCTTTTGCAGGTGGAGACTGGTCACCAGATCGAACGACTGTAAACACTATTACATTTTAATATCATCTACTCTGCACTTTTTCCTCAACTTTTTAATGCAGTGGGGTAAATGCAGGTTAGAATAGTTCTTTCGCAATAACTCTGTTTTTCTCTATTTGCTTTCTGTTGCCCTTATATCCCCATCAACATGGTCATTCCAGTGTATAAATACAATAGCACGCAACTGCGCACCTTCCTGGGGGTTCTACCCGTAAACGCTTGTCCGGTCAATGCTCTAGCTCCATTCACTACACAGAAGAGTTGCGGAGACCAGAAGAAGTTAGGCATGTAGCGCTGCCTTTATGCTGATTTTTCTAACATATATCAGACCTTGATAATAAATAAATCGCTCAAAAAACAATGTTTTTGTAATGTTTGTTTTCCCTATTTTTATATCTGCAGTAAACCATGAATAAATCGGACAACATATGCTACTTTTGTTTTTGGTAAATAAACTGAATGCCTGTGAGAAAACAAGCTTGTCATGGTTCTGCCCCATCTTGTCTTGCTTTTTTTGACCTAGTGGCAGAATCATGACAGAACCTCTTGTTTCTTGTGGAGAGAGGCGTTTTGGCCCTGTTGGCCTTCCACTCTCCGGTGTCTCGTCTCTGTTCCCGCCCTTTCGTCTCATTATTAGTTGTTAATTAGTTCATGACCCACACCTGTCCCCTCTTGATTTATCTCCCTATGTATTGACCTCGTGTCTCTTGTCTTGTGCTGGTTCATTGTACTGTGTCGTGTTTCATTTGGGTGAGTTCTTGTCCTTTTAAGTGTAGTTTAGTCTTGTGTAATATGTAGTAAATGTTATTTTTAGTCTTGTTTAGTGTAGTTAATCTTTGTTCTTATTATACTCTTGTTTTACTCCCTCGTGGGTTTTTGTTTTGTGTGTTTTATTATTAATTAAAAGCCTTGTTTAACCCCTTACCCGCTGTCTGCGTTTGGGTCCTCCCTCTGTCTCTCACCTCACCCGAGATTCATGACAGAATGAACCAGCCATTCTGCGCCCAGCAGACAGAGGGATCTCAGCGGGAAGGGTCGATGCCGCCGGACTCCCTTCCAGGGTTGAAGCCGCCGGACTCCCTTCGAGGGTAGAGGTCGCCGGGCTCCCGTCCAGAGTCGGGACCACCGTACTCCCTTCCAGGGTTGAGACTGCAGGAACCCCATCCAGGATCGAGACCGCCGGGCTCCCTTCCAGAGTTGAGGTCATCGGGTTCCCCTCCAGGGTCGAGACCGCCGGTGTGCTGTTCCCGCCACAGATCCCTGCCGGCATCCCAGCTGGTACCCAGGCCTGTCGAAGTCGACACCCTATGTGTTTTTGTGTTGTTCCTGTCATTGTTTGCTGCCCAGCCGCCAGAGAGCACTGCCTAGCCACCGACTTCCCGCCCCGTCTCGTCTCGTCGACATCCAGACCTGCCCAGCCGGTGATAGCCGACCTCCCAGTCGGCGGCATGTCCAGTCCAGCCAGCCACCCAGCCGGCGCCATGTACTGTCCAGCCGGCCTTCCAGCCGGCGCCATGTACTGTCCAGCAGGCCATCCAGCCGGCGTCATGTGTTGTCCAGTCGGCCATCCAGCCAGCGTCATGTGTTGTCCAGCCGGCCATCCAGCCGGTGCCATGTACTGTCCAGCCGGCCATCCAGCCGGCGTCATGTACTGTCCAGCTGGCCTTCGAGCCGGCGCCATGTGCTGTCCAGCTGGCCTTCGAGCCGGCGCCATGTCTTTGTTTGAACTTTTTTTCTATGTATCACGTTTTTGGTCATGTTATGTATGGTTATGGTTTGTTTTGTCACAGTCTGTCTAGTCCTGTTTGTTCCTTGAGGAGCATCAGGAAGTTGCTCCTTAAGGAGGGGCTTCTGTCATGGTTCTTGCTTTTTTTGACCTAGTGGCAGAATCATGACAGAACCTCTTGTTTCTTGTGGAGAGAGGCATTTTGGCCCTGTTGGCCTTCCATTCTCCGGTGTCACGTCTCTGTTCCCACCCCTTTCGTCTCATTATTAGTTGTAAATTAGTTTATGGCCCGCACCTGTCCCCTCTTGATTTATCTCCCTATGTATTGACCTCATGTCTCTTGTCTTGTGCTGGTTCATTGTACTGTGTCATGTTTCATGTGGGTGAGTTCTTGTCCGGTTAAGTGTAGTTTAGTCTTTGTTCTTATTATACTCTTGTTTTACTCCCTCGTGGGTTTTTGTTTTGTGTTTTATTATTTATTAAAAGCCTTGTTTAACCCCTTACCTGCTGTCTGCGTTTGGGTCGTCCCTCTGTCTCTCACCTCACCCGAGATTCATGACAAAGCTGAATGAATGAATGGCTATGACATCAGTACGGCCGAAAAAGTTTTCCCCTACTTTCGGTCTCTGTCGCCATTTTGTGAATTTGCAAATGAAGTTTGGCAAATAAATGAATTTATTAATTGAATTAATGTTAATTATTTTAAATAATTTTGGGAAACAATGCTGTTTGGTTATGCTGTAGATTTAACAGAATAAAAATGTTGCCCATATACAATTTTGGTGCTCTTCACAAAGAATTTCAAATTAAGTGAGTTGTCTTGCAATTATATTAACCGTAATTCATTGTGGCCTTTGCCTCATATTAATATTTCATAGTTCAAACTTCATATTTCTCAGAGTTGTGATATCAGATCATTTTAGATTTATTTCCTATGAAGCAACTTTATTGCTAAATACAGAGAACAAACAAATTATGATATACAAACAAAACAAATCACCACTTAATGCAATATTGGGGCAACTTTATTTTGTATAGTTTTACTTTATGGTAACTTTAACTGTTTACAATTTAAGGCTATAATGTAATGGTAATGTAATGTCTTATCCAACAAATGGATTCATTTTGTGCATTGTTTTTCAAAAATTAGTTTTACAGAAAATACTTTTTATTGTCCCAATATTATTACTACGTAAAACAGAGGGATTATTTTATATTTTGTACTATTATATATTTTGTATTATATTGATAAATATGTTTCGATTTATTTTATACATTTTATGATCAATGTTTCCCACATCACTGGTAATGTAAAAAAATTCTAACCATGACAGGGCCGAAAAGACCTAGTACCCTATATTGTCTACAGGCCAGTTTATTTCATACACATTTCATAATTGTTTCAATAAATGATGCATGTGCATGCAGGTGGAGTCTTGATAAATTCAAAGTAGCCTATACACATGGCTCACTATAGCATTGGCTATTTCAAAACAGGCTATCCTATCTTATTGTACAATATTTGTGCATTAAATTTTAACTCTTCAAATGCACTAAAACTCTTCAACTCTCCAGCCATCAATCAAATTCATTTTTGCCTTGTTTCAGGTCAAACTGCTCTGACTCCAGATGTGATGGCAGAGTTTATGACAGATGGAATCAAACCTAACCCAGAGGTCAAGTCAGGCTACGGTCCTCCCTGGTGTTGTAATTAGAACTCTTCACCTACTTGACACCACTCCTCTCCACAGTATCAGAGCCTCTGCCTCAGCATCTGCCCTGCAGTGAAACATAACCTCCAAAACAATTCAAGCACATGTGTGATTGAGTGAACGGACCAAACCGAGATATTATTTGAAAGCGTCTCTGAAGCAAGGTCATGCAATCAGGACCTCTCACATAACAGATGGCGGCTACTCTGTAGGGTTGGTCCTTTTGAATAAAAGATTGATTTAATGGTGCATCATGTCTATGTTTTATTCTACTTACGAACACCAGCTTTATTATTTCACTGAACTCTTGTTCTATGCAACAGCCAAAATAGCAAAACGTGGTTTATTGATTATTTCATAAAATAATTAGGGCTGTCAAACGATAACCCAGCATTTTTTAAGAGTGTACTTGCTGATCTTAATTTTGTAACCAATTTAATGTGATATATATTTACAATTGAATATTTACTATTTTTCATAAATTTGTTAGATTAATTAATTATCTTAGACTCCAATGTGTCTGTTATAAAAAAGGTACAGCATGTGCATAACTCAACATAGATCTTGCATAGGGCAGGGGTTTAAATAAAAGTGACCAAACAAGTCAGTATGCTTCGCCAAGTTAACAAGTGTGCAAAAAGACCGGACCCCACCTGTGTCCAGTCACGCTGTGAGAGTAGCAGCTCTCTCTCTCCTGCAGCACAGTCTTGTTATATTTAAACCCTCACTGAGAGCTCTATTCATTTACACACCTCCTGGCTCCAGTTATTCCGATTGTTTTCTCATTTATAATGGCAGGGAAACTGCTGCTGCTTCAATCCACTTATACGTCACGATAACACTGTTGTATTCCTGAATGGATGGAACACCTCACATATAGTTATTTACTTGATTACTTGTATTGTCCATAGCAATGTAGGTCTAGATTTATATATAATATTAAACATAAAGCAAAGTCTGTCATTATGTTCAAAGTACATCCTCACATCAGAAAGACAGACATTTCTAGTAATCTCAGAAATACAACAGCCATACAAAGAATTACAGGCGGGTGACATATATATGATATAATACAATCACAATAAAACTAAAATAGTATGCCTCCTAATCAGATTTGCCATGTCAGCAACATCCATGTATATGCCAACAGAGCGGCTAAATTGGGGCATCTTGCACTAACAATAGAAATACAGTATGCATAGATTATATGTCTGAAGGGCATTAAGAATAGAGCATTTGGGAGGTCCAGAGAATTGGCCAGGGAAGGAGTGGGGGGGGCGGAGATCTGGCATATTGCACCATGTAACAGCGGGATGCTAAAGTGCTGAGAGGACACAGCCTGTTCTGCCGAGCACGGGTTCAGGTCCCCACGGGCGACAGGTATCCCCAAAGAGCTGACACACTGCTTTCTCTCCCCTTCCAATGTCTTACTCTCTTTTCTTCCATTCAATTCTCCAGCTCTTGTCAAGAGAACTCTAGCAGGTGTCTGGAAGGGACCAGCTGTAACATCTTCCAATACATATCTCTTTTTCAGTTTTTTCTTTTCTTGTTTTTGGTGTAGCTCCGCCTGACTCTGGCACCTGTCACCTTGTTCTCTTTAAAAGTCTGGTTTAAATCTTTCTGAGCTACAAGGACATTGCGTCAAGCCAGATGGCGCCAGATTTATCTAGAGCCCCCTCTTCCGTCCCCTTTAACCTGCTCTTCTAAATGAACAACACTGTGTTTGGACCTTATTCTTTGACTGACATCTTAGCCTCTTGTTTTTGCTATGATACAAGTTTTCTACTTGAGTGTGCTTTGTTTGTTACCATTTAAGTGTTAGATGATGTCATTTCTGCCTTTGTACAGAACCAAAAACCCAGCGACCCATCTATACTGGCACATCACAAACAAGAGCTGATAATCCTCCGTTATACATGCATGTAATCCTTTGAAGTTGTCGATCAGAGGTGCTGTAGCAGGCCGTTGCTAAGGACGAGTTTGTTTTAACCCTCTCTATTGGTTTACTGTTGTAATGATGTTGTGAAGAGGAGATGAACCCGAATGCAGAAATTCTAAGCTTTACATAGATACCAAATTTGGGTGGGTAATTCCAGCAGTGAGCTTTTGTAGATGTGTCGGTTTTTGTTTGCGATTTTGCTGCATCCACTCACAAAAATAAAGTTTTTATATATTTACAGTAGGAAATTTACAAAATATCTTGATCTACTAAAGAAAAATCGATAATTTTGACCCACACAACGTATTGCTGTCTAAATATACCGTGCTACTTATGATTGGTTTTATGGGTGTGTTGAAACTTAGACTGAGGCACGGCTTGCATTTGCAAACAAATTGACTTTAGCAGAAGTCTGATGACTAACATTAAGATGACTAGCTCAATGACAGTAGCTATGAGCCAGAATAAGAGCCTGTTAAATGTATAGACTGTTTTTCCACCAAGTTTCATACAATTTCCTTAGTGTGTTATTGTCTACCCTGTTGAGTGTGAAAAAGGTCATTTGGAACATCTGTTTCTATTCCACCTAGACGATGTTCAATTAATCTTGTATTTGGTTTTCCTTTGAAGCAGTAACCCAGTAACCTTACACATTAGCTCCTTTCAGCAAGATTGTGTCAAGCTCTGTACACATCTCTTACTTAGCCTCTAACAAATGTCCTTCCTTCAACAAATGTAACTGCTAATAATAGCCTAGTTAAGAATTTGAGCCAAACCCAGCAAGCTGAAAGCAAGATAACAGTAACTGCACGTATTTGAAAATAAGGCGTGGGAATGTTACACATGGGCTGAATTCAAAGATGTCTCCCTCTCCATGACAGTATCAAGACTACCATCAACTGTAGCCTAGTTGGTCCCTTTCCCCCTCCCAGGGCACAGCTTAGGTGGGATTTCACATCTAGAACTCCTGCTGTTTTGTTATGGTCTACATAGCTGTGTAAATTGCTCTCTAGAGGTTCAAGAGATAAAAAGAGACATATGCAGGAGATTTACCCCTGTAGTGTGGACCACCCGTCCTCTTTCCATACCCTGTTATCAGTAGATACTGAGGCAGGAATTTCCTCCGCACCTTTAGAGGGCAATTAGGTGACAGCCAATTATAGATTTACAAATCTCTGAGATCAAAGATCATTCTGCCATTTTCTCTCCCTCTGTTTATGTATGTGAATCCTATTCAGATGCTTGACCAATTCTTATCCAGTTTTCACATACTGAAATACTAATTTTACTCTTTTTAATTTTCTGGTTTAAACGGTGGCTATAACATTTTGTTTTAATGTTTATGATAAAATATAATGTCATCATTTTGACAAAAAGTAAAATACAATGTTAGTGTATACAAAACAAACAACGAAGAATAAAAATGGTAAAAGTACGCTGTTCATGTTAACCAGACTGTAAACTTACATTAACATATAAAAGCTTATTTATATACAGTATATTTCTGTTGTTTTACACAGATTTTACATAGACACACAAAATAATCAAAACCCTGAATCACTGCACTAGTTACTGAAACCCCACAGCTACAGGATCATTATTTAGGTTGTGAATCTGAAGTACAGCTGTGAAAATGAAGAATAAATATCAAGGAACTTCATAGAGATAAAGTAAAACAAATGACTTGGAAAAGGGTACAAAACAATATCTCAGTGTTTGGATGTCCCAGTAGGATTCGTTGATTCAATTCTCAGGAAGTGGAAGCTACAACAAACCTCCTAGATGTTGCCTAGGAAAGGTCGTCATTAACTCGGAGCAAATCAGAAGACCTGTGAGAAATGCTACAGAGACCCCATTACTCAAAAGTTTGCACATAACTATTAGTCAACCAGCTGCCAAGCATGTGGGCAAAGACTATTGTAGTCAGATTTAGCCTAAATTCAAAGTGATGTCAGTGTAAAATCAAACAATTCCCATAGCTCAAAAACACCATGCCTAAGTAATATAAGAATTGTGCCATGAAACTGTTTTTCATAAACCAGGACTGGATATTGTAACGGTACGCCGTGTGACTAAATACGCACGACGAGAGAGGTAATCCAAAAAGTACCTGGTGAGGTAAAAAACACAGAGCGAGCGATCCGGGAAGTCCGTGAGGCACGCCAGCTCTAAAAAGTCCAGAGTATGACTTTCCAGCGGACGGTCTCCCCGCTCCAGGCAGAGAAGCTGGATGGCGGGTAAATATGTATTAAGGGTACCAAAAAACGCTTCTTTGTGTTAGGGTCCGGTATTCTGTAACGGTACACTGTGTGACTAAATACGCACGACGAGAGATGTAATCGAAAAAGGGTATCTTTTAATAAAACAAAGCGAATCCACACACAAACACGGAACACAATCAATACCGGACAAAGGAATGGGGAAAAACACAGGGCTTAAATAACAAGGGAACAGAATCAGGGAGAACAGAATCAGGTGAGGGACTAATTAACTAATAATGAACCAAACTGTAGACAACTGTTACAGATATCTTGTTAAACTGCAAATACCATCAAAGAACCAATTTTTTGTGTGCTTAACCATCTGCTTAGTTTCAGAGAAACAACATTTTTAAGCAGCACAATGATTCCAAACCTGAAGCCAAATAACTATTACACAGATAAAAGATAAAAGTTTTGCAATGGCCCATACAAAATCTGATCTCTGTCCAATTAAACATCCCTTTTTTTATTGTGATACACAAGAATCAAGCTCCAGTACAGAACCTGTACTAATATACTGAAATGCAAATGTTTTTCCTGCATGCTGTCATTGCAGCAAAAAGTGGCTAAAATCATTTAAACTGTAGGATTAAAATTTTAGTGGTCCATTTGACAGATGCTTTCTTCTAAAGTAAATTGCGAATAGCGAATGTTTTACACAAATATAATTCATTTTGAATGTTAGTGTTTTGACATACAAAAGACCCAGAGAACAAAACTCCATTTTGGGATTTTACTACTTTATTAAATTAAATGGATCCAGGATCTGAATAATTCTTCCAAGGTGTTTGTGTCTTTTAAAGGTGGGGTAAGCAATGTCTGGTAGCCGATGTTTATGTTTCAAATCACTAAAACAAACACACCCCTACCCCAAAAGGGTCTCTATTTTGATAGTTCCTTGATTGCAGATGGACAAACAAGCAAACATGACACGAGCATATTCAAGCAAAAGCCAGCATATATTAGTTCTGTGAAACAAAGCAAACCAATGTTACTCACCTTTCGTGAAGAAACAAAGCAACCTTGGCATCCAATCGCAGGCCTTCCCGCTCCTTGAGTTCTCTCCAGCGCTGGAAATCTGATCCGATATTTACACAGGTCCTATTTCTTGCCTGAACCTAAGCCTTCTTTTGTTCCGCAGACGTTTTCCTCTTTGTTTTTTACCTGCCATCTTTCTCTTTCTGTCCTCGCTCGGCTCGACTAATGTTCGTCTTGTGCACTCAGCGCTCATAGACACGCTCCTTACTGCTGATTGGCTACAAGTTTGTTTTGGTACTCGGCTCAACTCAGTTTTCTAAAGCATTTTAGAAAACTGAGTTAGCATTTTTAGCATTTTTATGCTTCTGGAGCTCCTCCATGAGAGATGCGAGACCGGTGTAACGCACAGCTGACACTCATTATCACTCGCGCCACCGGCCTCGCTTCGTTCTCTCACGGCTCTCGTCCCGCCTCCCTCGTCACAGACATCATACCTGTATTTCTCTCATTCTTAAATATCAAAATGCATCGATTCACATTGGAAATAACCAACTGGCGGAGTGTCATCATGAGCTGGCCTCTCAGGGCAACAGACCCACAGGGATCCCAAACAAGAGAGGAGACAACAGACCATCCTGGAGACCCATGCCCTCTTAACCTTTTCCACAAAGACATAGACTTCAGCTGAATACGAAAAAAAGTACAAACACTCCAACAAATGCTCTTATAAATACACACACACACACATACAGTATATATATTTTCTTTTTCTATGTGTCTTCAGCCTTGCTTCCCCCACCTTTACCACTTCCCACTAACTCTTGCTCTTGCTTAACCTTTTCCCACAGTCTCGCTGCTGAATGCACACAAGGTGAGCTGACATTAAGCAAGCGAAAACTTGTGGCGTTAAAGGCAAAAAGGATTCTCCAGTGTGAGGACCTTTTGCTCAAGAAAACGTCAGCACTGATCTTCAGCAGAAGCTATTTTGAAGAGAATGGAAGTGATGAATTTGACTGGGTTAGTTATGACAGTTTATCTGGTCACATGGGGAAATTTGACAATTGGTAGAGTTTCTTATATAGTTATATCTGATGTAAAGAAAAAAACATGCAAGGAACTATAGACCACTCTAAAAACTGTGTTGCCAATGGGTACTTTCAGTCCTGACACCCCGATTAATTGTAATGACAGTGATTTAGTTTTGATGAGTTACAACGTGCCAAGCATGACCGGAGTCCAAGGTATCTAGGTTGTTTATTATACATAATTATTATAGAATGTGAAGTCACAAGTGTGTAACTGTGTATATTATATGCTATTACAATGTGTGGCTCAAACAATAGATGATTCGTTTTCTAGAAGAATACAAGTGGGGTTTTTTGTCAAAAATGAAATATTTGCATTACAGAAAGTCAATTATTATTTTAAATAACGTAATTAAGAAAAACTGGAATATGGAATAAGAGACATTATACAACTAAATGTCTCAATGTATAGTTAAATGTATTAATTAAAAAAATACTGTGACCAGATATATTACAAGATTTTGGTCATACAAACGGTCTGAGGAAATACAACACTATCGCTCCATATACACTTCTTTGAGTATGTGTGTGTGTTGCATTAGAGGGAGCTGAGTGTACATACTTGACCAGTCTGAAGAGTGAAAGCATCATTATTAGTGAAGACGGTTGCTGAGGGTGGATGGAAAGGGGCACCACATACAGCTTAGCGGCATAGAGGAGCTGTCTCCAAACCTCTAGAGAACCATTACGCAGACAGCCGTTTTAGCAAAAAGCACACTGTTGCAGGGAAAGTTATCATGGTATTATCGCTGCTACTTTGATCTCTGACTGAAAGGTGATCTCCTCTGTCTTTTTTTTGTCTTTTTTTAGTCTGAGTCAGTTAGCTTTGAGACCATGTGCTTGTGTATGCCTAAAGGGTACACAGATATAGCCGTGGAAAAAATTATGAGACCATTACAAATTTTCATTCAGTCAGCATTTCTAGATGTATTGTGACCATTTCAGTCCAGTGTCTGAAAAAGTTCTGTCCAGCTTTAACAGCTTTAAACAGACGTCCAAGTAAATATGTTGTGAGACTGTGCTTTATATATAGGTAATTCTCTTCACGCACATACTGAGCTCATCGGTAGAAAGTAAGAGAACACGGTCCGTTTACAGTCCATCTGAAAAGCAAACGTGCTTATATGATTTGTTAAATGTGTGGATACATGTAATTATATCTGCATTGTGTGTGCAAACAAAGCTTTTGCTTTCATGGATGCAGAATATTTTGTCATTCCACAGCTCTAGACTTCATCCATCAGTTTTTTCTGAAGTCTGCACTGTTTTAGACAAGAAACTAATGTGAATTAGTAGGGGCGGGGGCTTGCGCTTATGAAGGCTCTTAAAGAGGAGTCGATTCCTTTAATGGAATCGATTCCCAGCCCTAGTGACACCTGTGTTTGGGTCTATTTAAGCTTGATTCTTTTATTCAGTTGTGTTCAGTCTTGAGCCTTCTATGGATGTGTTAACCTTATCTAAATAGCAAAGTTTTTGTTTTTTGGATGTTACCTGCCTATTGTTCCTGTACTTTTTGGTGGAAGCTCGGCTCCCATTTTGCTGTACTTTTTGGGATATTTAGTAAAGCCTTTTTGCTCAAATCATCTAAGCCTGCCTGTTACTCTTCTGCCTTTCGGTCCAACAATTATGTATCATCTTCCATAGCTCAGTGGTAAAGACTCACTTCAGTTAACATCAAGACCTGAATTCGATCCTAGCCTTGGGCACCCTTTACAGCTACATGAATAAATATGACTGTGTAGCCCAGTAGAAAAATGACAAGTACAAAATGAGTAACCAGACTAACTGTTTCAGTTAATTTTATTTGTTTTACAATGTTACATTTTTCCATTGCTGTAAAGGAGAAAATATGTGTGGTTATCACTGTTAACCTGTTTAAATTACTGTTATTGTTTAATGTTTGTTTTTCATTCTTTTAAGTTTGAGTCAAATGTTTTGCATGCTCACCTATGTCACGTTCAGACGCAAGGGTGAGGTCAGGGAGGTGAGAGACACAAGGAGAGGGAAGAGAGAGCACATGGGAAAAAGAAGCATTGCGATTGACATATATGTGAACAACATTTTGTTAAAGTGCTATCCAGTGTATTGGGGTGACTAATCCTTAAGAATTACCCGGATAGATCTGAGTGCTGAACAGTACTTTGGCTAAAAGTGCTATACAGACTTTTCAGTGACTCTCAGGTGTAGCGGCTAACGGCTAGCGCCTGCGCTTCGACCGAGAGGAGACCGCATGTGATTCTACAGAGAGACCGGGATTGTTTGTTTGCTGGCTGAGCGGACTAAGGACACAATTTGGGAACATGAGACGGGACCAATGGATCGTGTGTCTGTTTCGTTGGGTCCGGGTGAGCGGTTAGAGTGGACGCCACGGAGATCGAGACGGAAGCGCTGACGTGACCGGCGGGGTTTGCATAACTTTTGCGGTGAGCTCATTGTTTTATTTGTGCTCTTCAGAGTGAAGCAGTAGGGATGTAACGATTCACTCAGCTCACGATGCGATTTATTCACGATTTATTTTGAAAAAATGAGTTGAAACAAATTAGAAATGAACAACGTCCCTTGCATTATTTCTTAAATGCTTCACGTTTCTTTGTATGATAAAATAATGTTTTACTTCAAATAACAAAACTAAACTGCAATTTTATAACAAATTAATAATAGAAAAAGTCTCTTTAATATAAACAAACTAATACTGTCTGTGCTTTTCTTGGATTTTTTTTGCATTTAAGAAATATCAGCATCCACGTTTAGGTTTGCAGTGAAAATAGCGGCCCCTGCTGTTCAAAAAATGTATTGCGATTCAGTTCAAGCCTCAACCGATTTGAATCGTCGCTCATTATAACCGATTTTCAACCGGCTCACGGTGAATCGTTACATCCCTATGAAGCAGCCATTTGTTTCAGGCTGCAATGATCCCAAACTCCTATTCAGGCCTGCAACATAAACATTGGGGTTTTGTTTTACAGTTATATGCCGGCTTTTGGTTGCTGACTTGTCTTAGGGGGCGCTACAACTGTTATATTGCTTAAAAGTGAATATGCACTTGTTTTCTTTGCCGTAATTGATGTATGAAAGAAACAGAGCATCTTCTGATATTTTGACCAGTTTCTCCAGTTTTCATTTTTTGCAAATTTAAAAAATATGTATATTCAAAATTTTGGAGAAATATTGTTAGTAGAACAGAATGAAAAAAAGACAAATTTAACAAATACATATAAATAATAAATACAGAAAAACTATTATTTTCTTAAATGGTCTCTTTTTTTCTGTGGCTGTATATATACTGTATATATAATAAAAGGATGACCAGATTTTGAAAGACACATTTCTTAAAAAAAAGCTTGGTGAAATAAAATGTCCTTCCCACTGATAGCAATCACTTTGATCAATAGCAAGTAGGAAATGATGGTCCATGGCTGTAAAATCAAAATGAAAGACTATTGGAAAAACATAAAAACGCCTTTAATTATGCTCCTACACATCCTCTATCAGTGGGAAATGTGTCAATTGAAAGAAAACTGCGCCCTTCAAGCAGTTGTAACCGTTATATGCTTCTGTATATCTTTTTGCAGAGGACGAAAATGTTAAAGAAGAATTTCTTCTTGACTTTCTTGAGCAATTAGGTGTCTTCCTCTTGCATAATTAGATGCATTGACTTTCACATTTACATTTTTTATAATCAGATATGCATATACACACACAAACACTAATACAGACACACACGGGCAGGTTCTTCCTGTGGCGTGATCTGTTCCTGCGGCCTGATCTGTTCCTGCTGAGTGTGAATTTTAGCATTGAGGTAACATTTCAGGGGAATGTCATTACTCAGATGTCCCGGCGACCTTGGCAGCCTCCACAGCTGCTCTCTCTTCAGCATAGCACAGAGTACAGAGAGAGAGAGAGAGAACACGATGGCATGCAGGGAACAAACATATTCAAATTCATGCTGATATCAGCAAAATCAAAAGATGAAACAGAAGGAAAACTTTCCTGAAACATGTTCACGTTTATTTTCCTCTCTCTTTCACTCACTCGCTCTTATTCTATCAATGACTTTCTCCTTTTCAGTTCTCTCATCTCAATAGTGTCACTTACACTGCTGTTAAAAAGAGTTTTGTCAGCATGTCTCCAAGTGCAAAGCAAACTTATCAAACTCTCTTAAAGCTAACACACGCTCACAGCAAAATGCCCTTACATTTTCCAAATGGGCTCTGAAATGATATGTACTTGTATTTCTTTGAAATACCTTAGGAACTCTATTTTGATGACCCACGAACCTTATAACAAACTCTGTAATATTCTTATCAAGTTATCACCACACTTACTGTAGTACGACTAGAGTACAACACTTGCAACACCAAAGTCACAACTTTGATTGCCAGGAAACACACTAGGGGTGGGAAAAAATCGATATGGCGATTTATCGCGACATTTCAGCCCGCGAGACGTTATCGATACTCTGGCACAAAGTATCGATTTTTTTTTCGAATACAAAAGATCTAAATTCATACCTACGCTGTGCTTACCAGAACGGCAGTACCCACATATTTCTTGTGGTGACGCTCCCAGATTACGGATGGTCAGATGAACGGAAATTGTAATTCACAGCGGAGAAGAAATACGAGCATAATGGCGGACCAACAACAAATTAGAGATGCGCCAGCGTCTTTTAAATCAAAAGTTTGGGTGCACTTTGGATTTCGTAGTGAATGTAAATAAGTAGACGTGGTTAACTCGGCGCTCTGCAAGTTGGGAATACTCTTTTGACCTTCTTTCAGTCTGTCGTTTCGTGATTCGGTCCATTCCGGTGCTTTCTCTCTCACCCGCAGAGCTCGTGCAGGGGTGCAGGTATCTGCGCGTGCATATTAAAAAAGCTCATTCTCACGTATTTCAGAAGTCAGATTGTTTTGTAAAGCTTTAATAGTTTTTATAAAGCTCAACTTTAGGCGAGCCGAGGCGAAACTTGCGTTGAAATGCGCGATGATCCTCATAGCGTGAGCGCTTTGACGTGACGTGCCGCAAACCCCCATTTTGGGAGACGCGTGTGGAGTCACCAGAGACTCACAGTCCAAAGACAAGCGCAAGAATAAACAAACCTAAAGACAGAGAGTCGCAACACACTAAAAATGCTCATGTAATAGATCCTTTTTTCCCTTCTTTTACTTCATTTTGTATTTTTATAGAATTGCCAAGCGATATATCGATTATCGCAGAATCGGCACATTGTGATATTATCGGTATCGTGAGCCCTGTATCGCGTATCGAATCGTATCGGGAGGTACCCTGCGATTCCCATCCCTAAAACACACAAACTAATAAATTAAAATGTAATTTAGCTTGCCTTAAATAAAATGATCTATTGAATGCATAATACTGTAAATGTATCCTGTGTGGTTACATTGTATAATGGAACATTCCAACACAGCCTACTGTGCAACTACTGTATATTGTGCAGCAGCTTTTTACTACTCATTAGTGATTTGATATTATTTAGGCTACAACATCATATCATTTGCATAGCACAGACACTATAAAATAGACTTACACTGTAGTATAAGGATATGCAAACAACAAGCTTTTTAGTATTTCCACATGCACAGTTGCTACACTTTCAGCACATCACTCCGGGGTAAAGAGAAACTGACGATGCGTTTTCCTCATAAATGCTTATTTTCTTGGCTCAGCTCCTGACTTTTAATTAAATCAAATCTCTGAAAGAAATTAACATGGATTAAGATCACTCCTACATCATCTATATTTACCCCTCCTTCTCTATGTGGCCTCCAGCTCTCACAACCATTAATTACCGTTGAGGGTTTTATGTATTTGCTGTAGCATGAAAAAAAGCGGCAATGTGAGTGAATAGGTGAGGAACCGCTGGCATGAAAAGACTTTCAAAAGCGCACATGAATCAGTTGAGTGCTGGCCTGGCTCGGTGAGCTATGCCAAGCCGCTACATTATTTACCATTGCTAACAGACACGGTTCTGATGAAGCAGTGAATGAGTAATCGGGTCCCCTTAGCATTAGCGTTCACTAGTGCTGCTCCAACACTTAGTATCCTGTGAATGGAGTGCACTTGCAGTAACTATTTGTCATTAACTGCTTTGCTTTGGATGGTTCTTTGGCACGGGGAGCTATGTTTACGCCAAGTTCATATTTGTGTGAAATTTGCTACCGTGCTAATGCGGTGAGGACAGCAAAGCGCATTATAATGCTCTGTTTCATTCAATGTGATATGTGGAGCTTTCTAATTGATATCGCCGACTTGTGATTATGAAGTGTTCTGTTGTTAAACACTTAAAAGAAGCAAAAGAGCAATGCTAGCATGTGTTCTGTAGGTGTACAATTATCAAAAGAGAATATTGTTGTACACACACGCTGTGTTGTGCACACCTGCTTTAAACATTTGTTAAACACGTTTTATAATCATAAAATCGAGGAACTTTGGCATCAAACCATTTCAACTTTAAAGAGATTGTTTAATATTAACTGTGAACATGTATTTTTTCAACGCTGGAGGTTAAGATCTGACAGTGGGGTTCATTTTTGAATTTTTTTAACTAATTTCGAAATGTTCAACACTCTCAAAAAGTAATCGTCTCCCATGAAACTTAACACAGACATTTATATGTGAACAACTTTCAACATTCACAACAAGGAGGATAACGTTGACTATAAAGTTGAAAAAACTCATTCTTACCTTAATAGAATAGTGGCCCACACTACAACTATACAGCAATACAGAGGACTATACAGTTTTGACAAGTTTGCTAGAACGTTAATATAGTTATCATTCTAGTTATCTTTACATTTACTATTTTTGGTATGAATGGGGACAGAATACTCCAGTTTAGAAGGCCATACATAAAATTCCTCTGCTTGAATAGCAATAATATTAGCAGTTATCTATTACTGATACAAGAAGTTATCCATTATCTATGGGTCCATGGTTTTCAATAAAACACAAAACCTTTGAAGGATCAGAAACATATCATTGCTGTCCTTCTAACCTTGTACTGTATGTCCAAATTAGTTGTTTATCAGGAAACAGAAAAAAAACACTGTACTGTTTAAATGACAAAATATTGTGTTGTCAAAATGGACTACTTAATAAAAATATTACTTTTTATTGGTTAGATTTTTACTAAACCCAGTGACAAACATAAAGAGTGACTAATGATTTCTGGCAACAACAAAAAAATCACGAAATACAGAGATTAGAGGTTTCAGAAGGACAGCAGGGACATCCGAGACAGTGCTTGACTTTTTATTTTGTTTCTATTGCGAGGTAGAGCTCAATTCTCCTCTATAATGTGAGCAGAAAACCGCCTTGTTGCTGTTGAGAATGCATTTGCTGATTTGTGCTGTTCAATATTTATGTGTTAATCTCTCTTGACATGGACTTGCCATGCGTTCATATCATGGTGAGGTTAAGTGTTCTTGTTTATGGTAATTTATAAAGGCCAGATATTTACAGACTGGGATTTTATATTATTATGGTAATGCTCTTTAATGCAATAGAAGGAGAATTTATTTGTGTACTGCATACCATATTTGAAAACTCACAGACTGTATGGACATTACTCATGTCCATTGCTCTTTGTGATTTATTTCAAAAGTCATACAAGATTTACAAACAAAATAATAATAACTGCACACGCCTCGGCACATCACACCACTGTTTTTCTGCTCTATCCAGTTCCAAACACACTCCTTATCGCATCTCAACACTGACACAAGGCAAAATAGATTCAACACTCCACATAAAATGTTTTTCTTGTGCAGGTCCCTATAGGATAAACAGGAGAATTTCATTGTGTACAGATATGAGCACAAACATAATGCCTATAACGTGAGTCTCTAGAGGCACCATTTGACACACACACACACGCACACACCCACACACTACAGTCTCATAGAGCCTGCGGGTCTATGTGTCCTGTCCCCTGCAGAATCTCTTTGCTTTTGGCTGAGTTCCTCCCCCTTGACATTTCATTATTTCTGATATTTGGATATTGCCAGCTGCCACATTAAAGCTGGGATATTTGCACACGCTGTCAGTGGCATATGCCTTGATTTTGGGGGCAACTGCAGACTCCTCACTTCTGTGCAAAAAAACCCCCGTTAATGATCTATCATGTGTTACGTCTGTAATTTTGAAGGGAAGGGTGGGGTATTCTGCCACAGGGACCAATATTTGTACTTCCTCTAGGCCAAGAATGGCATTTCAGAAATGTAAGTCAATCTGACGACTTCACCATTCTTTTAAATTAGGTCACAATTGCAGAGGAAGGGAATGCTGCAGAGTAACATTACTATACATGTACCGTCTAACGTCATTTTCCACCCACGAGCGGATAGCACAACAGGAAATGCCATGTAATAATCAATGTTATTTTGGTTCAGGAGTTTATTTATTTAAACATCCAGGTTGTTCTCGTTTCTCCATGTGCTTGTGTAATTATGAAATATAAGTGCACCAAAATATGTAAGAGTAAAAAAGTGGTTTATTTGTGAAATTAATTATGAAAGCCAATAAGTGCATTCAAGGAACAGGGACTGCTCAATCACAAACTGCTGCCGACAGCTCTTTGTATATTTTATTATATCATTTTATATTATATAATACAAAAAATACAAAATGTTATACAATTTTAATATTTATTATGTACATTATTTATTGTTTAATATTTATGATCACCATTACTTTTATTACTCTAATTATTATTATTACTAATATAATTATTACTACTACTATTAATGATAATAATTAACCATTTTTTATGTGGCCCTCATAAATACAACCAAACTTACACAAACACACCGAAACTGTAACTCACCAAAGAGTGTTCCTTGCCAGAGAAATGCTGTCTCTATCTATCTCTGTGTCCAGGGCTGTCAACCAAAACTGTTGACCCTGAGCCCGGCAATGGCCTAAGCAGCTGTTCTGCTCCACACATCCATCATGGGAACACAAGCTCACACACACACACACACACACACACACGCACGCACGCACGCACGCACGCACGCACGCACGCACACGCACGCACGCGCACACACACACACGCACACGCACACAAACACACACACACACACACACACACAGACAGGCTGAGCTGGATTTAGGCCAAAGTCTAAGGTCAGCTTGTGACAAAGAATGCCTGATGATACCTGAGCAAAGCTGTCATTCATCTACATATCAAATGAAGCCCTATGAGAGGAGCCAGGGTGTCATAAATCTTATGCATGCAAGACCTTATTTATCATATTAATACATAACAACATTTGAATTACAATCATTCTATGTTCTATCTTGTGGTTAACATAACTCAATACCTAAAAGCACATGTCCTATATCTGTATGGTTGCGTGTGCACAGATTTGGCGATATATAATAAAATGTTAACATAAATATGGTAAAACACATCAAAAATGGATTCAAGTTGAGTAAATACTGTGCGTGCAGAAAATCAGCTACATCATGTTTCACATTATATTTGTATACTTATGTCAACAGGTTTATGTGAGGGCTGGATTACAGGGTAGAAAACAAAGCATATATTTTGTGAATCATGTAGTTGCCAATACCAAAATATGGGATATAGAAGAAGTCTTTGATGTTTATGTACAGTATATATTTTTTTGCATTACACATTAAGAAAATTGAGAAGCAGTTTCAATACATTAGAGGATTCATCGATTCCGTAGTGGTCTCTTCTCTTTGGTCTATTGTACTTGACTCAACTTCAGCCATGTTTCTTGGCAATCTGCACCATACGTGGTTGATCGATTATGTGGGGGTGGGGGGGGTTGGAGCAGTTGAGCGCACACGGTCAAGGGTTTCATGTTACTCGCTAAATTAGGCCTTTCTGTCAGCCACTGGCCACGTTTCATCTGCCGCAGATTAGGAGGAAAATAACATGCACCGTTTTTGACGCGCTCGCAGCCATTAAAGTTTTCCTCCTACACAGCTGCATCCGTTGTGAGAGGCTGCCGAGAAATATTCTCATAAGCGGGCGAGAATGCTTTGAACCAGGAAAATTGTTTGCCAGTCCTCATCGAAACTGCTGAATCTGGAAGAGGCTTATAAGTAAACATGAAGTCTTATAAGTCCTAAAAAAAATGTTTAATTAATGCCAATACAGTAGTTAACCCATTCTCATCCATTTTACTTGTGTAATTTCTAAGTGAAAAATAAGAAAAAATGGACATGAATTGATTGGATTGTAAAAGGTGTCTGTTAGAATTGAGTCAGGTTGTTGTGGGGGTACGCAAGGGTGGCGTTTTCAGATATATACACCCTTGGACCCAGTTTAAAAACATTGCGGTTTCAGGCTCCCAAAACGCCGTATTCGCCTGGACGAAACGCCGATACGATACAAAATCTTTACGTATAGCCTACAGCTAAGCATGTCTCCGTGTGGATGGCCTCAAAGTTGTCATTAATATTGCAAACTAGAAAAGTAAATAACAGACTGTGGGCGGTTTGCATGCCTTCTGCAAATGAGACTAATGGTTGCAAGACCCACACAATGTGACACCATCAGAAAGGTTAATTTTTTACTTTATTAATATTATTTTCAATTTGGAATAAAGTGCACTAATGACTGATTTAACATTTCATAAACCCATGAAAAGTATTCATCAAGTTCAATATTTCGAAGTACAATCTCACTTGTTATTTTTACTGCAATTTCGCTAAAGATACAATTTCGGCTTAATCAGAAGAAATGATAAGAAAATGTCCATTTCTTTCTTTGACATTTTTCCATGGCCCATCTTTTTCATTTTACTTTTGGCCTTTTGGCACTATTATTTAAAGGATAATTGAGAGAGAACAGGAAATGATGGGGATGCTCGATGTGTCATAGCACGTACGCCAACCGCTAGTCTGCAGCTCTGACAAGGACTGAGATTAGTCTCTAATAACGTACCTTGTGCACCACTATGTGCTTTGCTGATGGACACAGTGTGCCAAAGTCCTCGTTAAGTAAGTGTAGACTACGGTGATAGCAGATGCATTTAGGATGAGCAGAGCCAGAAAAGCACATCTGTTCTTTATGAGAAATGCGGTGCGAGAGCTCTGCAGTGCCCACATTTTCTCTAGGTAGACACATTCTTGGCTGGGTTTATCGTGATTTAGTGGCCCTTTGCATACTGTGGATTCAAACGCCTATGATTGTGTTTTGAAAGGTATCGCTGGAGACTGAAGGCGCTTTATGAAATTGAAACAACTGATTGTATTTTAAGAGTAACAAAGGCCACATCAAGTGTGATTTGTTGTTGTACATCAAATATATACGTTTTGTCCCCCAAGACAAAAAAATATAAGAAATATAAAAGAAATACAGAAATATAAAAAAGCCCTTTCTCTAGAGAACAAAAAAATCATATACACTATTTGTTATTAAAAGAATAAAGCGATTAAAACACAAAACATTTCTCTAGTCTTTCCCCCCACTGCTTTCTATTTTTCATCATTAACTACATGTTTGAAGTTTATGATCTTCACAAGCAAATGATTGCAGTGTATCCTACAGGGAATGGGTCACATTTTTAATCTGTTCTAACCTTGAGTTTTGACATGTAAATTTCATCATGCTAAATCTGATTTTGCGTGTCCCCTATGTGTTGTAAATATATGCATATTTCATATTCATGTGAGTAATTGGTATTCTACCCAAAGCAAACAATGACAAAATAAACTAGTTTGTGGTTAGAATCACACGGTGACATAACATTTTTTGTACTGTTTGTAAGATGGGTTCACATGGTCTTGTAACATTCTGTATATTACATTGTCCACTGTTGGACATTCTTGTCCTAAAGCCCATCTTTACTGCTTACATTAGCACATCCAGAAATAATATCAGATAATCTAATCAGATTCTGTGATAAATGCTTGGTTATTCCTAATGATAATGATAGGTGTAATTAGATGACAAAAAAAATCAGCAAAAACACATTTTCCACTAAGAAGTCGTTTTTTTACCCAGAAAATCAGCCTCTAATGTGAAGAGATCGTTTATTGTATTACTCAAGAGACTTTCTTCTTGGTCTTCACTTTTAGACAATAATGCGTGTCTTAATCTGAGTAAGTAAACTTTATATCTCTAATAAGCTTCTGTGTTTTTATGCTTTCCTCTATGTTCTTTGCTTTTTTGGCACATAGTATTAAAAAGCAAAATTATTTTCAAGGGAACAAAATGCCTCAGTATTTCTTATCGTAGTCCCCCAGGTCCACTATCTCCTTGAAATTGAAGGCTTTCTGTCACGATCTCGGAGTGGAGGAAGAACCCAGATGCAGACAGCGGCAGTGAAGGGGTTAACAAAGACTTTTATTTACAAGACAACAAAGGGAACAAAACAAAACACCCACGACGGGGAAAACTGAACTGAGAATATATATATATATAAATGGATAAACAAAAACTTCCCTCAAGGGGGCAAAAACGAGAACTAAGTAATAATCAAACTAACAAGCAAAACAAGGCAGGCAGGAACAAGACAAGAGACTCACTGGGAAGTAAAGACAGAGGCCGTTGAACAAACACGACGAACTGGATACAACATGGGTACACAGGTACAAGAACATACAATCCACGAGCAACAGGACAAAGAAACATGAGGGCATTTTAAAGGAGAGACAAACAAAGGATAATTACACAGGGCAGGTGGGAAACATTAGACACGGCAGGGAAGCAATACATGAAACGAGAGGGGCGGGGCCAATGACAAGACAAGAGAAAGCACATGAGATGTCAAAACATAAACAACTCATGGCTTTCTCACATAAAACCTAAGGGCTCCGTCCCGATCCTGCCACATGACTAGAAATACAAAAACAAGAAGGCAGGACCGTGACAGCTTTCTGCAGGTGCACTCAACACAGATGTCAAATGATTGGTCACTTCACCTGCGTGACACTCCTGGGAGGAAGAAATCCCGTTTTGAGATCGTAGCCTGCATTGTGTCATCTTTTTCTGTTTTTCTTTGTGTGCTGTATTTCTGTACTGTATATGATGATGTGTGTAACTTACATCATGGAAAAAGGAATGGCTTTGGGAGGACCCCCAACTGTCCTTGTAATTCAAAAAGATTAATAAACCAATAAAATCTTTGGTGTGTCCAGGGACACCTTAGGTGGTGTTTACATTACCCCGTTGTCTTATGAAAACGGCGTTTCCACACACTACAATACCGAAAACACATGACCATTCACACACGCTGGGCATGCGCACACAAATGTAAATAGTTTTATTGGCATACATAAGTTGGTTGTTGATGACAGTTGGTGACTAGTCAGTACAAAATGATGTTTTATTAACAAAGTTCGGGAGGAGTACGTGCAGATAACTAACCTGGCTGGCTTTTCATGACCAATCTCACAATCAGATAACTAACCCGGCGGGCTTCCAATAACCAATCTCACCAATAATCTTTTAGCCCGGGAGAAAAACCCCTACAAATAGACAAGACGCCTTACCCTCATTCTCTCTACATTTTCGCAGCATCCCTCTTCCACCCCAACTCCTCACCATCAGCCCATTTTACCGCAGCACAACAGGGGGGAACGACCCGAGTCCGGGCACACACCGGGCTTGGGGCCCTCTCCCCGGACAAGAGGCGAGCGCTCTGTGTTCGGAGGAACTACCGAGCTCGGAGCCCTCTCCCCGGGACAGCACGCCAAATACGCATAATATCCGTCCCCCATCTGTAGTTATTATATGCGAGGTGAACTCGTGAAATGAACATGATGGCGAGGAAAAGCAAGGACGTCTTCGTGTGGATAGATGAGGTAATCCATGTTATTAGGCTTGTTTGATTTCATCCGGCGCCACGCAGACCGATCGACGGATGACATCGCAGTACTGAGAGCACGTTTTTGAAGCATACTGCTCTCGGTTCTCGCTCTCGTTGCTGTAATCTCACCATGTCGATCCGTGGACGCAGTCCAACTTGAAGTCAAACAAGCCTGTTGTTTACATGGTCGTTGTGAGGCTGGTCATTGTCACCTTCAGCCAGGTAGCATAATGGCTGACATGACCAGAGCTTAGCAAACACAGTGATACAAGACCACCCAATCAGTAAGCGAATGTGGGCAACCACGCCTGCGTATTCTAAAGTCTCCGTTTTCGCCCGTTTACACAGAAACTCAACCCCGGAGTTTTCAAACTAAAACGGGGTCTGCAGCGTTTCCAAAAGTCTCTGTTTTCGGGGGTCGAAAACTCCGGAGTAGTGTAAACGGCAGGCATAACCGTAGCAAGATTTATGCGTTTTTAAAGGAAAACTCACTAGTATAAACGCCGTTTTAGGCTTACTTTCTGTACACGCTCCTGATAGGCCTCAAATACATATCTTTGTTTGCACTTTCTCAAGTCTTTTCTTTTCATCAGCCTCACCTTTCACTTTCTGATGTCAAGATTTTACTGAAAGTTTCTAATAATATAAGGGGGCTATTTTGGAGGCTTTCTTTTCATTCAACTCCAGCAGTGTTTTGTCAGAAATCTTTTGGCTGTCATTGCTGGCTGAGTTCACTTCCCTGCTGTCACTGTGTCTCAGTGCTTTCTATGCTTTTCGCCAAGCCAAGGAGGAAAATTGGGAAATTACTGTCGTTGTATGTTCGTTTTTTCTGATTGAGAACTGAGTGCTTTCAACTTTAGATGATGAGCTAAACCTTAGATCATAACTGAAGATTTCACATAGTCTCATGGTTATCTATCGAGCATCTGATCATTGTGGTGTCATCTCGTTCTTTTCCTTTATGTGGGTAAAAATTAAATAAAAATTGATTCCGATTTCTGTCAGTAGCAAACCATGGATTAATATTCCAGGGATGCGGTTTTGCCAAAGGCAATAAAAGTATGCTCAGGGATTCATGTCTGGAGAAGGGTGAAAGCAAATTGACTACACCAGGGATAAATTCCTTTACCGTTTATCTCACAGCAGTGTTCCGATTGTTCAGCTACTTGTTAACTCCAGTTGCTAAAGCATACAAAGCCAAAAACATGAGAATAGCTAAAATATCCTGTGGTTGCACATGGGATACCCGAGTTCACCTTTACACTTTTAACCGGAGTTGGCAAATTTAAACAAATGGAGCTTCATACAGAGAACTTTTAAAGGCTGTTGTACTCCAGAGACCAAACACAATGGAGCTGAATTTAGCCGAGTAGCCAAATTAACTAGAAATTGATTGTTTTCATTTTGCATTTTCCCTCCTCTGTCCTCCACTCATATATTTTGTATTATTCCTGCAGGATTATTGTGATCATTAGTTGGATTTTTGTCAGTGAAGCTGGATTCATTCGCGGCCATCTGGTGCACTTGTTTCTTTAGTGGATTAATTTGAAGGTTGTGGAACCCTAAATCCTAAACTGTTGCCTGCTAATCTGAGAGACCTATACAGTATTTTATTTCTGTAATTTTCATTAAATCTCTTCAGAATAGATTGAGTCATAACATTTCAATTGCTCTCGAGTGTATACTTTACAGTATATGAAAGAGACTGTCTTCTAAATATGGTTTGCTTTAGACATGCAACATTTCGCTATAACCTGTTTACAGTTGATTTTAAATGCTTTCATCAGGGTTCCAAAGTTCATGGGGCTTTGACAGCACTTCAATTGACATTGAATGTAGAGAAAAAAATCATCAACATGCCTGTGATAGAGACCCTCTCTCCCAGGGAAGCCTAGGGTACAAAGTGCGAAAGAACCACCAAACAAACAGTTCAGATTCATTTCTCTCGAGAAGCAAAGCGCCTGGAATCACAGTCAATTTAGTCCAGCCCTGTAAAAAGCCTGGTCCCCATCTGCTCCCTTGTATCCCACTAACAAGGTCTGTGCCTGGGCAAAACAGCTTTGTCATTCAGGGAAATGAAAAGATACATTCACAGGTGAGACGATCCAACCTTTCAGATAACATAGACAGCAGGTCAAAGCAACAAAATCCCACTCTTGCCCTTTTTATTAAAAAAACATGGATCAACTGTAATCGTCTTAACATATTCTTATTCCATACTCGCAGTAATATTTTGGAAAGTTGTGTGTGAAAAATTAAAGTAAGAGATAGGTATTGCCGCACTGCATAGTCAGTGAAGAATCAATTAAATAATTATACTGCAGAAGAACATTCAAACATTGTGAATAAAAACTTCATGTTTGTTGCATAACTTAAGTGAACATACAGTAACACACATCTATTGTGCTTTGCATCTGTTTGTGCACATATACAAATACTGTAGGTTAACCAGCATTTGCTGATTAATAGAAATATCGATCGGTACTTTCATAGTAATCTGCTTCTCCTAATGTCCGTTTCCCATTTCCTGCAAATGCATCTATCTCAGAGGACGGTGTGGAACATGATTACTTATGCAGAGAATGGCCAGAGCTATTGAAAAGAAGGAAAAATGAAAGGAGAGAATGCGGAGGCAGACCATTTTACCTCTTAGTAGTCATTCTAGATTGAAAATGGAGAGAGCATTAAGGCATGGTGATGGAATGGAAAGGGTCTGAGTTATTAGACTGAGCTGAATAATTGTATCTGCTGTGCTGCTTCCCTCAATGTAAGTCAGGGAAAGAATATCTTTTTTCTGCCCCTCTTTTTTCATCTGGCTAAACGGACCAAATGAAGGAAAGGTTGTTCCAACTGTGGACTCTGGGGATTTTGTGCCCTTTTAATGTTTTTTATTTATTTTTTACTAGAATTCGAAGGGGATTCATCTCTTTAATAAGGATTCACGGCAATTTCCTACTTCAGTTGTTAGAATTTCAAGTGGTCGAGCTAAATATTTATGAGCTGTTTTGTTTTCTGTTCATTTTATAGGTGGTCTGCAAAATCAAAATGCCCTTTTAAACCCTGATTTGTGTGATCTTGTTAACATATACTCATAGAAACAAACTTTGTAATATAAAATATAAACAAAGATCAAATTAACAAAATGTACATTACATTTATGCATTTGGCAGACACCTTTATTTTTTTAGGTATTTAAGGTATTTAACAGTATGTGTCTACCCTGGGAATCGAATCCATGACCTTTGCGTTGCTAATGCTGTGTTCTACCAACTGTAGCTAAATGTACAGAAAAGTTGCTGTGCTTCAATGAATTTCCTTTTTAAGCAATAATGGCAAACATTTATGTGCGTAGTTAACAAATGTATTGTAAATGTGTCCTATGGTGTGACAACAAAAATGAAGAAAAAAAAGTATGCAGTATATTATTAAAAGGAACCCAGGGTATAGAGAGATGTATGGCTTAATACGTTGTAATAGCCTTACACTACTAGCATTTGTCGTTAGAAACACATCAAATATATTAATTTCTTTAAAAAAAACTAAATGTAATACTCATTTTAACCTGATGAGGCCCTCATGTTCTTTTTCGATGACGTAAAATGGTTACACGCACAGAAAGCCAAACTGAACACAGACACTAATCAGTTCTTTAGTAAATATAAGATGCTGTATGATAAAAAAATAAGAATAAAGAAAGAAAATAAAGACGCTATTTGGTGTATTTTCATACATTTTAATATTGTTGGTCAGAAACAATACAAATATACATATTAATAAAAAAGAATAAATAACCAAACCGCAGGCATCTTATTATTGTGTTTATCAGTATATTCTCATAATGTATAAAGTATGGTGGATGATGATGTCTTAAATAGTCTTAACTGTCTTAAAAACGGTAGTTTAAAGCTATGATTTAATGCAGGTTTACCTTGAACAGACGCTTACTGAACACATTCTTCCTTTATGGCCGGCAGGCTGGCTTGTGTCACGAGGACATACCGCCACCGACTGTCCCTGTGTATTTATATATCTGATCTTATGTTTGACGTCTCATATTTTACTGTTATATATGGAAAACGTGTGTGCTTCATTGTAGCGTTAAAGGCGGGGTGTCCGATTTCTCATAGCCGTTGTTGATGTTCAAATCACCAAAACAGACACACCCCTACCACCATCTTTCGCTTTCGTCAGCGCTCGGCTCGACTAATGTCCACCCTGTGCAATGTGCACCTTACTGCTGATTGGCTACAAGGTTGTTTTGGTACTCGGCCCGACTTTGTCTAAACAAGCGTAATTCGGAAATCGGACACCCCGCCTTTAAGATAACGGGTTTATGTTGCAACCATTTGACGTCACAGATTTTGACGCAAAAAAATTGAGGCCTCCGAGTAACAATTTTTTTTCAAGGTTTATGAATACTGTGACAGTTACACTGTTTTTTAATTTCACATTTATAAAGTCAATGCCATTGTTAATATATTAAGCCATCTCTCTATACCCAAGGTTCCTTTTAATATTAACATTATTTTTGCTATGTCACATTTGCTGTATATTTGTCAACTACCCATATCTAAAAATAAAATGAATGGTTCCATGAACAAAAATGAAATAATTCTTTAAAAAAATAACAGAAGTTATACTGTATTACTGAACATTTCCAGAATTTTAAATGTCAACTCCATTTGAAACATTTTCCATTCATTCAATAGCTTTTCAAACATTTACCATTAAAATCAGTGCAGAGAATGTTAGAAGTCCAGAAGATTCCTTCTGGCATGTAAAAGAAGAATGTCTTTACTTAGCTGTGGACCATGTTATTGCTGTAAAACGAAACTTCAGAATAGTACACCATGGTGAATTATCAAAACATGTCAAGCCAACTGTGTGGCTTATGTGTAAAATATTACAAGCACAACATTGTTACAGTGGCATTTGGCCTTTCTGTATCTCACTGTCTGTCACATTAATCTGTGTGACCCCAGAGAATCTGTGTTGGGCAGACAGCATGTGTGGAGAAAAATCTCTCTACACAGAAAACTAAAGCCCTGCCACAGACCGCTGCCTAATAGTTTGAGACAAGTGACACACAGGTAGAAAGTCCATTAGCATGTGATTAGTGACTCGCTCGGTGTGTGTGTGTGGGGGGGGGAGGGTAAACCCTACGGTATGGGGACAAAATGTCCCCACAAAGATGGCAATATCCAAAACCCTTGTCCTTGTGGGGACATTTTTTTGTCCCCATGAGGAAACAAGTTTATAAATCATACAGAATTAACTTTTGTGAAAATCTAAAAGAGCAGACAGTTTTTTGTGATTGTTAGGTTTGGGGGTGGGTTAGGGGTAGGGAATATGATACACAGTTTGTACAGTATAAAAACCATTGCTTCTATGGAATGTCCCTATAAAACATGGAAACCCAACATGTGTGTGTGCGTGCGTGCGTGCGTGTGTGTGTGCGTTCGTACATGTGTGTGCATGCGTGTGTGTGTCATGGTAGGCAGGTGACGTGAAAACTGACCTGGCAGTGAAAGACTTGATGGTGACAGGGATTTAAACAGATAATGAAACGCCATGCTAAGACATACAAACCCACACTGGCACATTCTTGCTTACAG
Source organism: Triplophysa rosa (assembly GCF_024868665.1). Classification (NCBI taxonomy): domain Eukaryota; kingdom Metazoa; phylum Chordata; class Actinopteri; order Cypriniformes; family Nemacheilidae; genus Triplophysa; species Triplophysa rosa. Next base: position 30,159,611 of record NC_079890.1, read on the forward strand.
TCACACATGAACAGGATAGATAGATAATTCTATAATTACAGAATGCCACATAGGTAATGTGCTAAGTTTAGGACACATACGATTTGGTCCTAATAGGGGCAAATGGCAGGAGTGGGTTTGTGTGCAGCCCTTTTGTTGGAGAGAGAAGCAATGAAAGGGAACGAGAAATCTCCCTCAAGAGACCTGTCAGCTGCCCCCCTTCAGCCCCTTGAGAGCTGCACATACTGAACACACACAGATTCCCTCATTCATCCTTATTTTGTACCTACACGTGTTGAGAAACACACACACCAATACCACACAGTGTGAGCAGATGTCCCAATAAAATCAGGGCAGTACTGATGAGCTAGAGTTAGAGTTACAGTCAGGATGGCATTTTTCCTGATAATTTGCCTTAGCTTCAGTTTGATCGCTGTATATAAAAATACAATTGAAAGAATGACTTGAAAGAATGTTATGTGCTACTACTTCCAATGTCGGACCAAACATTTTGTGAGGGAAAAACAATAGCTTTGCGGGTGGACAGAGAAGCTAACTGTAACAATGTATGTAAGAAAAAAAGCCAAGAGACAGGTCAGTACAGGCAGGAGTGTGAAAAATAATAAGACTGGGTTTACAAATTCACATGAGACAAACAGACCATTGTGCAAAGTGTGAAGAAAGGACTTGGTGGAGACTCCAGAAAAGCAAAGGAGACTACTGGTGTTCAGGCTGAGAACAACTTGTGTTTTTTAACAAATCTGTTGAATGAGTGAATTATACTATACTGTAATAGCCACTTTTACAGTTAAAGCTCTTTCCAGGAATTTAACTGTAATTTTCTATTCAGGGAACAGCACCCGTTGTCGAAATACCAGTAAGTCAGCCCTGGCATTTTTCCAGAATGAAAAGATGTAGCATTACCGAAAATGTTCCGTTTTGATGGATGTGTGAACAAAGCTATAAGATTAACAGTATAAGCACGTACCAGGTTGGCTCTCCTGTTTTTGCCAAGTGGTTGATATCCTTAGGGCAACATCATGTTGACTCTGGGACAACATTTAAATCAACCAATCCGATTTCAGAAATAAGTTTGCAGTTTATTTTAAATTGAATCTTCCAACCAGGATTAGGTGCTTCTAGACCACTGTTTTTCACTTATCATTTCCCTCTGATTTTAGGGGTAAGTTATGGTTAGGGTTGGGGTTTGGTGTGGGTTTAGGTTTTATTTATAAAAATGTTGTCCTTAGGTCAACAAAATATGTTGTCCTAAGGACATCAACCACTTGGCAAAATCAGGTCGAGCTACCAGGTTAGGTGCAGGTTAGCCGACTCAAGACCCTTTGCTCATTCTGTTTTGAGTTGTATTTGATTCTTGTGTAACTATAAAGGTACAAGATTACTATAGTAAGAAATATTCAGTTTAAACAGTTAAATGTAGATAATTTAATAAGTTTCCATTAGTCCAACATAAAATAATACTAATGACCAAAACACATTTTGATTTGTTTTATTAATAAGACATACAAAATATTGTCTTTTATATTGTAAAAATTGTTGTTTTTAGACTTTTGCTAGAAGGATAATTAAAATTTTTGACCTTTTGCCAATTTAATTAAATACCCCTCTTACAGGCATTTAACCAAACACAAGTATTCCTCATTCAGGCATGTACACACAAACACAGAGAACCATACACCTATGTCCTGCTCTGCCACATAGAGTAGTCCCATTAAAAGAAGACATACTTTAGCATATATACATTTTGTGGATCTTTGGATGGATGGAAAAATGATCAAATTCTCTTTTACAAATATTTTGCCAGACTATAGTTTAACCTCTCAGCCCTATGCTTGAATACAAAGCATCTGGTTATAAGGTTTGCCAGTCTCCAATGCTTACCTGTTATTCAGTGCATTTTATTTCTGTCAGGAAGCAGAATGTCGAGGATATTTATTAAATAATAATTCTTCATTATTCTGAAATATGTTTTCCATGCTTGGAGTATAAATGTGGATGTGATATCATGGGAGCGGAAAACATCTCTGACAGATCATGGCACTGAAATCAAGGAGCACACGGACTGTTAAACCTTAATTCAATTTGATTATTCATATTCATGGGTAACAAGCTGATATATGATTAGACTTTTATGATGCAACCATCCCTTTCTTATTAACTGGCCTGACACGGTTATGAAAATCAAATCACTAACATGAGCGGGGAGAGAGAGAGAAAGGAGCGATCTAGGGAGATTATTGTGAATACAGAGTAAAAACCAGAGATTTCAAGCTTAACTCCATTCAGGTTTTAAACATATTAAAGATGTAAAGGGTTACTCCACCCAAAAATTGTCCCAAATCTGTATAAATGTATACATTTCTTTGTTCTGTTAAACACAAAGAAAGATATTTGAAAGAAAATGTTGCCAACTGACATTTCTGGGACATCATTTACAACAATAGTAGGAAAATAAATGGTAGTCAAATGTGCCCTAGAACTGTTTGCTTTCCTATGCTAAATTCTTCAAAATATCTAATTTTGTGTTCAACAGAAAATAAAAATTACACAGTAGTTTTTCCTACTATGGTAGTCAATGATGTCCCAGAACTTCCAGTTGCTAACATTTATCCAACTATCTTTCTTTGGGTTCATCAGAACAAAGAAATGTATACAGGTTTGGAACAACTTGAGGGTGAGTAAATGATGACAGAATTTTCAATTTTGGGTGGAGTATCCCTTTAATGCTCATACGTGTTATTATGTCCAAATTAAATATAATAATATTACATTGTAATACATATCAGCATCTATTGCACCATCATGCATACCAACAATTTCACTTTAAAAGTCAACACGAAACCAAAATGTACCTTATTTAGCTCTTTAATGCACGTTCTAAGTCCTTCCAACATTGTTTTTCTTATTGAATATCCTGTTTTACTGAGAAATCCATCATTTTGAGCTGTCATCGACAAATACTTGTGTTAAAGAATAGCCACAGACAGGACATTGATCTCAACCAGCTTCCTTTACTGGTGACATCACTGTATCACTCTGAGGACATAACTGCAGTCTTTTATTTGTTGTCTGGCAGCCATTCAGGCACATCTCCCATTCTTGACAAGACTCGACCAATTACATCAACTCTACAGCTTTGAGTGACAAGGCAATGGTGAAGGAGAGGTGACAGCTTTGGCAGAAAACTCTTAGTACCACTGCAAAAAAATCTGAAATATCGAATATCCCTCACAGTTAACGAAGACTCATTGACTGACAACCAACCCCCTCCTAAACACCACCAGAACCCCATCCTCCACCTCTGGCACATTGTTGGCTATATTTATACTTTTGACCTTTTCTACTTGTCCTCATCCAACCAGCCCTCCTGACTCTTTCTCTAGTTCATGCCACTTTCGCGACTACTACACAGCAAACAGCGGCGTTAATTACACCAATTCTTCTTCTAAGGATTGCACTTGTTGACCATAGGGGTCGTATTCTCCACGATTACCGCCGCTATCAGCTCTGGCAGAGATGTGCTGGCTGGAGAACCGTGTTCGACCGTTGGTGGGTTTTTGTGCGTCAAGAGCTGTTGTGCAAGCTCTTCAATAGAGAAAGGGTAGACAGGATTATCTACAGTACTTCAGTACATTTATGGATAATCACTCTATTGGTTCACTACTAATGCAAGGCTTCAAATGAATATGGAAGTACTGAAGTGGTTGTAGCCACATTAATAGTCAATTAGATGTAAATGACTGCATAATCCACCTTTTTACAAACAAAAAAGAATCACCAGAATATTGAGCAAAAAAACACACCTGTCCTTCACATGGCATGTGAATGAAATGTTGAATTGTCCCTTTCCCACTTACATGCTGCAAAACATATTTCCGCCAAGATTTTCACCTTGCTTTTCAGTAAAATACCATAAAATAAAAATAAAAATTAATAAAGACGGTATATTGTGTTAAATAACCAAAATCATTCAATGTTTTGCTAGAATACTTAAAGGGGTCAAATGACGCGAATACATGTTTTTCCTGTGTCTTTGGTGTGTTATAAGTTGCCCATGCATGTATTAGACATGTAAAATTGCATTCTATCTAAAAGCGAATGCTCACCCAGACCTGCCAACAAATCTACGTCAGTTCGTGGTATGATTTGACTAGGAGCGCCCAAATGTATACGCAAGTAAGATGGGCGTACCTGTCAGAACAACTGCTTTGGAACCTGATGTTCCGCCGAACAACGGCGGTACTCATTGAATTGCATTGGTTTTGTGTCCTTACAATAGAAGTGAATAGGTACCGCCGTTGTTCCTTAAAAATATGTTGTTGTGTTCTGCAGAAGAAAGAAAGTAATACTGGTTTGAAATAGAGGTTGAGTAAATGATGACACAATTTTCTTTTTTGCGTCAACTATCCCTTTAAGTTCATGCCTATATACGGAAAAATGAAACAAGACAACTGATTAGAAATATAATGTACATGAGTATGTGTTGCACTGTAAAGAAAAACATTATTATACAGTAAATCGTTTTTCTTTACGGTGCTGCACACACATGCACACACTAACAGCAAGCCTTCCTCTCATGCTAGGTAACAATACATTATGGTATAGTGGTTATATTATAATATGTTATGGTATAGTTCTAACATTCAGGAACAAAAGCTTGGAAGAGATAGATAGAGAGAGTGTGAGAGAGGGATGTTTGGCACACTGTTAAGAGCCTGGCCCAGATGCCTCAGAGAACTGACAGCTGCATGTGAGGACGATCCATTTAACTAATAGACTGATATTTAAATGCATCTGTTCTAGTGCAGGAGTTGATCGGGAGCCAAACTATGGCACGTTGTGTCTGGGAAAAAATTGCTGACATTTTCTCGCCAGCAGAAATAGACAATGTAAAAATAGGTGATGGGCTTTCATTAAATCACATTACCATAAAAATGCAGTAACGCTTACTGGTGACATTTCCACAACTGGAGAAAATGTTTTTCATGCCAGTTTTTCTTTTTTTTTTGGTGCTCTTTCACTCTCAACTTCTTTTTATAAACAAAAGTGAAAAGTTGGGCACGGAAAACAGGATAATTACGTCTCTTCTGAAAATCCTTAATGTCGTGATCTTCTCACAATGTCTCACATGGTGCCATGTTATCTGCATGAGTCATACCCCGCACCTTCAGTGTGGCAGCTTTAGGCTTTATTTGTTTTTCTTCATTGATGAGAAAAAGGAGAAGAGGAAGGAGCCACACTCATACTGTATGCCAATACAACTAATCGACATTGCTTGGTATGCATGCAGGAGGTCGAGCCATCGTGTTATAAACTGGCATGTGGCTGCCAGCCAGGGCTGAAGTGCATTAGTCAAACGGGTCTGCATGTAATAAAATGTAAAGGTGGGGGTTTGGTGAGAGGGGCTCTTGTTAGATTGAGATCTTAAAAAGGCTACCCGCCGAACAATATATTTGGACCGTAAACCCTGGCATGATTCAGTCGGCGCGATCCTATCAGCACGCTGGCTTAGGCAAGGCTAAATTAGATGACGTTCACTTTGACAAATAATTCCCCCCTCCTGTGCATATAAAGAGCCACTGGGCTCTCGCAACTTTAAATTGGACTCAGATGACACGGGTACAGCTGATAGAGGAGTTAAAGCTCCTCATACAACATAAAAGTACATGTGGAGAATCAGTTGTGTATAATAGGAAATCATAAAGGTTGCTTATGTGGACGTATGTGCAGTAGAAATGCATTGTGTCGATGAGATTCACAACTGCACTGATCTGACCGTTTTAAAGCATACAAAAAACTTTGGGGGGTGGGGTATTTGGCACCAAGCAGAAGAATATCTTTTGAAGAATTCAATAGCCTGATTTGCAATTTTGACTAATCAAAATGCTGAACAAGTTCTGTCTTTCACAAAAGTCGAGTTTAATCAAATGTGGACTATGTCTGAAAAGTGCCACCTTTTATTTTACACAGTTTTGTTGAATCTTTGAAAAAGATGATGATGTAAAGACTTTCATCATCACCATCCATCCATCTTGCTGAAAGCACAATGTACTGGAGGTACATAGTACATATACTGTACATTTGTGTTCCTGTCCATCCGAGGTGTAATACCACTGCTGAGAATAGCTGTAGTTTTAAAGTAGCTGTAAACCGTAGCCATTTGTAAAAGCCTCAATTCTAGTTTGCGCTGACTCCTCTGGCCTAAATCACTCTATTCTATCCAAGCTCTCTTTAAAACCAGCATGAGGGGCAGTCAGGTTTTTGACATCAGTTTTTTTAAATGCTTGGCTGGAAGTTTAAGGCACTCAGCTGTATTCCTGTAGTTTGTTTCCAACAGGGGCTCAACAGGAAAGATCCAGTATGCTCCACTAGCCTGAGAAACACAGGCAGCATCCAACAAAGAGAGAGCAGGAAATAAGAGTGGCTTACGTGAATTGGTGTGAATCAGCCATGTTTCTATGCAGGGTCTTTTAGCTCAAGCAATTGTAGATTCAGTTGACCAAGGCACTGCAGTATAGATTCAGAATACAATTCATGGGAATTACCATTTTGAAAGCCTGCCAAAAGTGATGAATAAGAGAGAATAAATGTGTGCTTGCTAAATCTGTGGTTTTAAGAGATATGTCCACAAGAAAAAAGATGTAATGTATAATGAATTCATTCATCCAAACCAGACTTTTATCCAGTTATGCTACTAGACAAATTCTATGATTTTACAAAACCATTGATGTTGTTTAAAGTTATCAAGGATAAACAGTTTTGAATGTTTAAAGACTTGGAATCCCTTTGACACATATTTTAGTATAAATGTATGAAGAAATTTCTCATTAAAAAATGAAACGTTTTTCTGTGTAGTAAAAACTAGAGATTAAATTAAATTGATTTTGTTTTTTAACCAATTTACCTGAGTGTTATAGTGTTGAGAGAAATGATCTATCCTAAATATTAAAGGTCTTCTGTATAATTTCTGTGCCACTAACATTATCAAACATAATTGCAAAAGATGTTTTTAAACTACAGTTTTCTAAAATCTCGCATAGATTAGACAAACGGATTAGACATACAGAAACAAACAGTCCCACAATAACTCCACTGGCTAACAGAAACATTAAAAATGAAGACATTGTAAAGACAGTAGTGACCAAAAGTGATATCCATCTTAGAAAACTAACATTTGCATTAAATTCAATATATTATAGGCTATATTATAATTTATAATTTAAAGATAATATTAAATATTTGAGGACTATGATATATTTATCACTCTGAGGGAAGAATATATTGACTGTCCATTGGCCAGGCTTCCAAATTCCAAAAATACAATAAATTACAATTACAACATGCCCGCCCCAAAAATTGTCTCATTCCAGAAGTTGTCACACCCAGTAATACGCCACAATTCAGAAAAACTTCAGTTTTATGTCGACTAAAATACTACACAAAAATGCCCTCTGGACATACAGTATATTTTGGCTAATGAATATAATAATAGAGTAAGGTTGTCTTTAGCTATTTTATATCATGATGTGATTACTTTTCTGCTTGAGGAGCCATACGAGGAATATAGAGAAAGAGACGGAGCGTGAGAGACCAAGCATGTGTGATCACCTGTGTATGCCATGTTGTTATCTGCGGAAACCAATAACTTTGACGTAGTGTCGTTTCTATGGTTATCCAAACCACTAAAATACCACTTCTGTTCTGCTCATATTCTGTTGGAACACCTCTCATCCAATCAGATTTGAGAACAGTTGTATAATATTACATAAAAATGCTACTTTTAATTTCCTTACATAAAATGATACTTTTTGATTATTCCTTGTTTAAAAAACATTGCAACATATCAGGTCTTGTTTGTCAAATATTCTTCTGCTAGACTAACACATAATACACTAAGCGATTGATAGTTAATCAAGGTATTCTCTTTTATTGCGATAATCTAACAGCCATAACGGCAAACAGAGCTAAATAATGCAACGTAACGGCTTCGATCTTCGATCTGCTGATGTTTTAGCTTGCTAATATTACTAAATAGTCCGTTTTTTAGAGAACATGTACGCTGTATGTGAACACTTACCGACTACAATTTGCTAATTGGGCTCTTGTTCCACATTCTGAAGGCTTTACTGCCAAACTAATGTAGTGCTTACTCAAGTCTGCGTTGAGCGAAGCTTGTTTTTATAGCCGCTAGCAGCCACCTCAGCAAAACTAGAATGACTAACTCTAGAGCTTTGACAGAACTGCGTAACTTTGCTGTTAGGACAGACACGCACTCAAACAAACATCTACATATACATAAACCCATGCTTCTAAATTGATAGAATATAATGTACAGTAACAGTAATAATATCCACATGACCACTCATAGCTTAATGGGAGAGCTGTTGTCAGAAATCATCGCTCGCGAAGTGTGATGTAACATTACCTCATGTTACTGTACATGCTGTGACATTTGTGTCACAATAGATTGCATCAAACTGTACCACTTTAGGCTCAAACAGTGTACGCTTTCATAAAGCACTATTGTGGTTGATGTCACTTGACACTGGATGCAGTCAAACAATAACAGTTGCAAGGGAGATTTCACCAATAAGATTGGCTTAAGAGTCCGCATGAAATGAAAAAGAAATGTCACACTGTCATGTACACCGCACTTCATATTATTTCATAATATCTACCATACACACATCCACAAACACAGTCACACGTACACAAACACAGTCACACAAACATGTACTACGCACTGCATGAGCAATATCGCCATGCATTAGATTGGGGCCCGTCGGCTGCCGGCTCTATGGATTGATGCTTCATCACCAGGCTGTCTCTCATAGCGTTGATTATAATTCCCAGAAGCCTTTAATTAAACGGTGTGCATGAGAGCATTTTTCCCTTCTCCTTTATTTATTGCTGAATGAGCACTGCATAGATTTACTGACCGTCCACAAGGCTGCTAGCTAAACACGGAGCGAGCCACTATCATTTGCATGGACTCAAAAACACAATTCAGATTCTGTTTGCATTATGTTACAGTGTACTCTTTCCCCTCATGGTTGTTATAAACATACTAAAGATTAACCAATATCTTTACACAGGTTTGTGAAGGCTACAGAATTCATGACCGTATGAAAAAAGAGAAAGATCACAGAAGAAGACATATGGAGTCGCCCCGATAATAAAAAGTGCATGTGGTCCCTTAATCAGCTTAAATCAACTGAGTGTGCATATACAGCATTGCTTTAATTGACCATTTAGTTGACTTACAGCATTTGTCAGCACTAGCAAAGTAATAACACCTTCTCATATTTCCCCATATAGAGCACATGCCGTACCTTTGGAGCCAGGAGTGCAAGGATTACCGGAAAGTACCATTTTATACACCCCCTCCTCTTTCACTCTCCCCTCACATGCTTCCTTTCCATTACATTAGCTCCTCTCCGAACGATTCCAGCCCATTAAATGAGGACGTGATGAAACGTATTGAATTTACTTGGGGATAATGTCCTTTACTCCAACTGTGTTTCTCCCCATAGCCATTCCAGACACTGGATGCATTTATTTTCACTGCTAATTGATCGCAGGGTCCTCCGAGGATATCTGAATCTGCGTAACTGCTATGTGTTGATTTGACAGGGTTGTCCATTCACATGTCAAAATTGCTCCTGGCTCTAATTCAGATTCATGTTCGCGTGTGTACATGTGCACGTGTTGATTTTGGATCATTGAGTCACGATGGAGTGTAATGAGGCTCAAACTGCTATGTTGTTTGCATGATGAGAGGAAATTAAAGAGTGGGATTTGAAACCCTTTTATAGAGGCTGAACGGATGAATCAGTCAACTGAGGGTTATCAGTTTAATATTATTGAAGTTTTTATGTTCAGTGCATGGAACTGGATGTAAGATGGTTATGTTCAACCTGTCAATGTCACCAGCTGGAATGAAAATTAAAAAAGCTAATATAGCTTAAAGGAATAGTTCACCTTCAAAATTAAAATTCTGTCATCATTTACTCACCCTGTTGTCATTTTAAACCTGTGTGATTTTCTTTCATTTACAAAACACAAAAAAAGATATTTTGAAAAATGTTGGTCACCAAAACTGTTGGTCCCCATTGACTTCTATTGTATGGGCACAAAACCAATGCAAGTCAATGGGGACCAACGGTTTTCTGTTACCATTTTTCAAAAAATCTTCTCTGTTTTGCAAGATAAAGAAAAACATACAGGTTTGAAATTTAAATGATGGCAGAACTTTCATTTTAAAGGTGATCTTTTCCTTTAATGTTACCATTACAGTTAAGGTATATAATAGACATAAATAAATAAGAGAAACAGAGATGTTCTGTATTTTTTCAGACCTGAAATCTCTCTTAAGCTTTTTTATATTTGAAGAGTTTGTTTACAAAATGCGATAACAAAAATTCAAAAATCATGTTTTTTTCCAATTAATATCAATCAAACTGCAGTTGGTTAGTTTTGATTTAAACCATAATTTTAAAATCCTTATGCACGGCTAGTCATGGAAAATCCACTAATACCATGGTCGTTTGCCAAATTTAAAACAAGTTAAAGCTGTTATTGATGCGAGTACAATTATTGAAATTAGTGAAAATTAGTCAGTTACAGCTCATAAGTTCTAGCACTCCATCTGCTTTAAATGCGACATAGAGTGCATCTCTGCCTAGTGAAGCTGCGGAAGTCCAGGTCAAAATCAGAGATGTTAGATCCTCATTGCTGAAGAATAAAGTGATTCTTTAAAGGATTTAATAAAGTTACTTATGAATGAATGTCAGAGATCGACCATACTGTCTATCTGGCATATATTTTTAGTGGTGCTGTTTCAGTGAGCACTGGCAGCGCAATCAATGTCCGATCTGTGCTTATGCGTCTGTGTAATATGATTACATTCTATTAATATGCCGATTTGTGATCAAACTGACTGGAACTACCTGTGCATTAAATGGTTTTAATGGACACCTTCCAGCCATCGAGTATTCAGACAGACCATGGTATAGGTATATACAGTATATAACAATGCTTTTTGTGTGAACTCATCTAATGTGAGAACACTCTATGTCTAGTAAATCTAATGATCCGTTACCAAACATCATCACCAAATTTCTTAGCATGCTCACTGTTTGAGGATAAAGACACGGTTGGACATGAATAAACAAATAATTTCGAATGACGCTCGGAATGTGAGTGTGTGTTTGTTTGCATGCGTGTGAATATATTTCATTAGAATACTGAGTTCATCTTAGAAATTGAAAAATAAAATAAATCTCTGTAGAACTGCATGTTTGTGTGTGTTTAATATGTGCAAGCAGGACAGTGTATATTTGTGTGTTTAGTCCCAAGTGGCTTTCAATGTTGACCTGTTCAAACTAGCACACACAGTGGCTGGAGGTAAAAATCTCTGAACTTTGAACGACTCTGCTCCCTTTCACAGTATTTTAATCAGACACCGTTATTTATGGGGAAAGCGTGGGGGAGCGGGTGCCCGGCACTCCATGAAAACTTCATCTTTTCCCATTTACTCCTGCTGCCTTGCCACCGCTGGCCCATCATTTGTGAAATCAGCTGTGGCAGACGGAAAAGTTGGCGGCAGAAAATGGACTTATCGAATGCACACAGGCATGACTGGCATTCCTATACAGAGAAAACAGGGACTAAAGGACAATGTTTGTGACTTGAGAATCTAAATGAAAACAAAGCAGTTGGGGGCTGTGTGGTGCTGGTGGCTGTATATTTTACCAAGCTAGATATGAAATCCAAGTTTCAATTATAAAAGTCTGATCAAATGTGTTCTTTTTCTTGTGAGATTAGTTTTCATCTTATACAAGGATGTCGGTGATATCTTACGTAATGTACTGTCACAACAGTAGGAATGATTTCGGTAACCCTAAACTGTATAATGGACAAAAAAAATGTTTAGAAGTTACATTATCACCAAATTCTTCACATGCAACACTTGTTAAACTTTTCTATGCAACAAAACAATTTCTCCATCATCTCCTTTACTCATGATTAATCTTCTCTCGCTTGGAGGGGACTTCCTCTCTATCCATCTTATGAATGCCATGCCCATTTGTTACCTGTTGATGGGACATGGTTCACTGTCTGCCCTCCATGATTACAGAGCCACTAATTACTTTTCTTTTGCTTATACTCACACCTTTCTCTTGTTCACGCGAGGCTTTCCCCTTTCCAACCTGGCAACCTCACACACAGTTTTTTTATTTCGCTCAGATTTAACACTCTTTTCTTTTTCACTCCCACTGATTCTCTCGCCATCATTTTTTCCCTCTCACATACCATGAAATATTCCATCATCACATCCTACTCCAGCATTTACTTGCTTCTTGTTTCTTCCTCTCTCACATGTACTTTACCAGAGCACCACTTGTAGCCCACTTGAGAAAATGAGAGAGCATGCAGAGAGCGTATGAGAGAGCATGCAGTACATATACTGTATGATGTGTAGTGCACTCGCAACATTTCATTGCACATGTGTATTTATTGTGTGTTTTCCTTGTGTTTAATCCAATAGTTATTACAAAAAATATTACATTTACATTGAAGTTTGAATAAAAGAACTTAAGAGGTTCTTGATCTAATATTAAGATGTGTTTAAGCAATATGTGTTTAAAACCAACATTAAAGTGACTGTTGATCAAACAAAATTGGAAAATTGGTCTGCCCATAATTCAGATATAATTATAGCTCATCCAACAAGAGGGCAACAGAAAAATAATAATTATTGTACGTTAAGTTTACAAGCACAAAACATTTTGTACGTTTTTATTGATGCTGAAACGTTAAATTTGGATGTATAACAACATACAAAACCTAAAAACTGCTACTTATTTTTAGCTTAAAAACGTAATATTTACAAAGCTTGTATCTCATTAAGATAATTGTATCAGTGCGTTTTCAATAATTGTATCGATAAGCGATTTATATTTTTAGACCCCTTAACCTACCCCCAAACCTAAACCCTAAACCTAATAGTGAATATAAATATCAAATGTAATAGACCGAAATATGCTGGAAAATTATCATTTTAGTAAAAATATACCATTAAAAAAATATTTTATAGTCGCAAATCCTACTCCTACCTCTAAACCTAACCATAATTATTTCTTAAAAATATGTACAGTATAAAGAAAAACATGACAGACAGATAAGTGCAATCACAATAATTTTTATTTCAAAAATACCAAAAGAAATCCAAATGACGATGCGTTGCAGTCACAGTCCTCTCTGGTGGAATACAAGAGTTTTGTTTGAGAAACAGAGCATAATTTAAAGGGATAGTTAACCCAAAAATGAAAATGCTGTCATCATTTACTCACCCTCATGTTCAGTTGAACACAGAAAAAGGTATTTGGAAGAATGTTAGTAATTTTCAGATCCGGGACATCATTGACTACGATAGTAGGAAAAATTAAAAGGGTCATCAAAGGTGCCCCTGAACTGTTTGCTTTCCTAAATTCTTCAAAATATCTAATTTTGTGTGCAACAGAACAAAAAAATAAATTTTTTTCTACTAGGGTAGTCAATGATGTCCCAGAACTGAAAATTGCTAACATTCTTCCAAATATCTTCCTGTGTGTTCATCACAACAAGGAAATTTATACAAGTTTGGAACAACTTGAGGATGAGTAAATGATGACAGAATTTGATTTTATTTTTTGGGCGAATTATCCCTCAAATCGTTAATCGCTGAAAATGTATTAAATTTTAAAAAGATTTTAAAAAGATTATTATCCTGATCCACTCCATGAAAGCGCGCATTTGTCCTACAAACACACCTCAGCAGAAACACGGCATTTCGCAATCTGTGACGAAGCAGGCGAGAGCCAATGAGCGTTTGATTTTTCTGCCGTAAAACCCGTCGTAAAGCTTCTTGATGGCACCAGCAGCAACTTTTGAATTTTGTAATGAGCGCGTTAGCACCAGTGTTGCTGCTAACGGTGGCTGCTTAGGATGGAGATGAAGATCGCCAAATAAAGGCTTGGATTTGGTTCTGTTCCTCTCAGTCGAATGGATTCTGAAGATATGGATTACTACTGATGAATAAAATTGATTCCTTTTAAATTTATTTTGCTTTTTTGGTGTATTTTATGGTTCTACTGTCAGTCAGGGCATGTTGGAGAAAACGCCTTTCTTTTCCATGGCAAACAAAGCAAAGAATACATGAAAAGTAATGGTTAAACGATTGCATAAATGTTATTCATTTTAAGAGTTTAAAGTCTTGTTTCTTCTAAACGAGCAGGCAGCAGAAATCACAAAGAACCTAAATCATTTAACATTAAGTAAACGAGTAAACTTTAAATGCAATTGAAAACATAATGCCATTGATAGGGTTATAATAAATAAATACAATACAATACAATACAATAAATGTTAATGGAGCGATTAAGTCTTTAAAGTTGTTCATATGTAAATAATGAACGTATTATGTGTCGTCAATACGCCAGTATTGTGCGTTTAGATGCTGTAAATACCTCAGTATTTTGAGTTTTATTGTTTGTACAAACGTAAGTAAATATACGTTTTGTAGAACCACATTTAATGCAAAATACATACGAATTCTCATGAGATCACATTGGCTCACCACACTGTTTCTGCAAATTCAATGTAAACAAACCAACATCTGCTCATAGCATTTAAATTTTGCTGTTGTTTTTGCAAAAGTGTGGTATGGTTGTTTAGGCTACTAGAAGAATCCTACAGTCACCGACTGCTGTCATATGGCGTACTGCTAAACAGAGCCACTGATGTGAGAAGAATCATTTGTTGTGCCTGATGCACTCTAATGTCATATGCATCCCAATAGAGCTAAAGTAGCCTGAAATTATGCATTGTCTTTTATGCATTGTCTCTTGACTTTTTGTTTTGTTTTTCAGATGTTGTTTTCATGCAAACTCAAGAGGATATATTCTGCTAAGGTTTTGCTGGTTTACGCCAAGTAATTAATGTCGTAAAGCCTACCTTCTGACAAGTGCAACAAACCATGGTTTTGATCTCTACCCGTGATAAAAAAGATGGGCATGAATGTTTTAATGAGATACAAACTATTTTGAACACATCAACATTGTTTTAGAAAAAGCAATTTCGTTTCATTGTTCTTATCAGACAATGTTTACATAAACCCACTGTACGGACAGAGCTAAAATACATGCTTTTATAACAAATCCTGAGGCTAAAGCTGATTATTGAAAGAAATCTTACTCGCTGTAATAATACTAAGTATACGTGTGTAAAGATGCAGCCACCTTTGTAGGGACAAAATTGATTAAAAAACATACAGTACAAAGTGATGCTTATTTCATAATAAATAATGGTAAAATGTTTCTGTGAGGGTTGGTTTCGGGGTGTGGTTTTGGGTAAAGAGTAGAAAATACCAATAGGTCAGTTTAAAAACAATGGCAAGTCCCCACAAAGATACCAAAAGAAACACGTCTGCGTGTGTAGAACATATGTGTGTTCATGTAATCACAGCCAGCAATGGCCAAAAAATGTGTGGACGTTTTTTACAGCATGTTGTCCATATGTGTAGAACGTTGGCTGTCTACCAAAACATCTGCACACACTTGTCAATCTTGCATTTCTGCATGTCAGACACCCACAGGAAGTGCTTGGGTGGCTAAAATGGTTCTGAAAGGAGGGGTGGGAAACAAAACACTGAGTGGTGATTGGCTATTTGGCCGGTAGCCAAGGTAACGGGCTAAAAGGGTGAAGGTTTCCTCTCTTTCTCTCTGTGTGTCCTCTGAAAGGTCAAAAGAATCAGACAGTCCCTCAGAGGCAGAAATTGTACAACACCACCTACATTTTACCACTTAAGCACATTTCTCTAATTACAAGCTCATAGTACATATTAACGTAAATGCACATCAATCAATCTTTCTAATTATATGAGCGTACATCTGGTCAGTGAAGTAAATAGTAATATTTACATTTATGCTCTTGTAATCAACGTTATACCAAATTAGAAAGTACATACCATACAATGTATTAAAAAAATACAAAAAAAAATTTAATATATTAAAGGTCCAATGGTTGAAATTTTGCAGCATCTAGTGGTGAGGTTGCAAATTGCATCCAACGTCTCACTCCGCCCCCCATTTTGAAGCACTACGGTGGCTGACAACATTGCGAATTCCATGCAAGGGGACCCGCAGTGTAGATAGAAATAGCTCATTCTAATGTAATAAAAACATAACCCTTCATTATGTAAGGTCTTTATACACCTCTGAAGACATTGATATATCTCTGAAGATATACATGAATTTATGTCAATAGATCCTCAAATAAATCACACATTGGACCTTTAAATTGGTCCATCTCTCAGTCAATCAGGAATGACACCTGGCCTACCAAATTTAAAGACGTAATATGTCATTCTTAGATCCACCTATTTATGTGGTTAACGGTATTGTATTACGCTACAAATATACATAACTAAATACAGACTTTACACTTGGATTTTTATTGTTTGTTTTAGGGTTTTAACCAATATGCTTAAACTATTGTTTGATGTGATGTTAATATATACACTATACTAAAGTGTAGATACAGTGGATTAGATAAAAGACGCACATGCATTATTGAGCACGTTGAGTTGTGAATCAACGTATTAGCTCATCAAAGCCCATAATAAAACATGTTCTTCAATTAATCACTGGGGACATAACAAGTCTGGAGGCATTTTTCTTTTCAGTGTCAAAACAACTGTAAACATGTATTGTGATTTATATGCAAAGAAAATAATCTGTCTTTTTGCATGACTTCACCCACTCATGAAGTACGATCAGTATGTATAGTGAGGTGTATGTATTCTATACAACTCAGTTGTTCATTCTGAGACTGTAGTAGAAACAATTCCATAATGTCAGTGCTTTCCATTTCTGTCAAATGTGGTCTACATCACAATCAGATGGTGGAATCATTGAAGCGAGAGAAGTAACACCAGCTCTTTTTTTCCCATTCTCTCTCTCTCCCCCTCTCTCTCTGCAGCCCCCTGCCCGTGTTTCTCCGCAAGGTAGCCATATGTGCAGTTTCATAGTGGCATCCAGACATCTCCTATCTCAAGTCCTGTCATTCTTCCCAAGCTCAGACATCTGTCAGAGAATGAGTGCGAGCCAGAAAGATGCAGCCACGCAGAGCCTCCGCTAAGCTGGTGTAGTTCTGAGGCAGGTCCGGAGGCGTTCTGAAGACTCCATTCAAAACTACACCAACTCGTAGTTTTTTTATTTATTGTCCTTTGATTGTTCATCAAATAAACTTAATTACACAACACTTAGTTCCAGTCCTCTAATTTAACTGGGCAAGCGGGATTTTAATAGTGCTGTTTCTTAGTAGAGCAGTACTGGGGAGCTTCACAGTTTGTACTGCTTTATCTGTATTTGGCATTCAATCTGAAAATAAGTGAGTGTTTCGAAGCAAAGCAGGGAGATGAATTGTGTGATTTTTCCTGTTGCGAACAACAGCTTTTGGATAGTTTTATTATTGTTTAGGAACGCTTCCTAATTGAAACTGGGATTGGTTACAACCTTTATTTTGCTTCGAAACAGGTAACACGTGATACTTTGACTTTTTGCACTATATTTAATATAGACCGTTTCATCGGACGCGCACACCTGGACTGCAGTTATCTTCCGGTTTGTGTTTGTTGATCGCTCTGGCTAGTGTAATATAACTATTTATATTTCATTTTAAATAACTATTTAATTTGTATTATTATTTTATTGTATACTGTAATTATTGTATTAAATAAACGATTTGTTGAATTTTGTTGTATATTCATTTTATCAAATAAACAATTTGTTGAATGGGTCTTGTAGTTTTGTCGCATTTAAAGGGGATGTGTGCAACGGTGTTTCATGCATTCTGACTACTTTACCATGTTAAACGTGCTGGCTTCTCATGCTTGACATGGTCAACGAGTTGGATGTATAACGTAGTATTTCTGTGCTCGATACATTCCCCCGCAGCATTCGTAGAGGTTTCGGAAAGTTTTTTTCGAACATGAAATTCCCTTACGTGACAACTTTTCTTAGTCCCTTATTGGACAATTCTCCTAGAAAAGCATGCATACCCGTCAACCCGCGAGAGCGAGATAAAAGAGCACACCAAGGCGTCAATCAGGGAGAGCGGGAGAAGGAGCATGCGCATGCAACCAGCTGGAGCAAGAGAGAGAGAGTACTGCTTTCGCGAAGTTCAGCTGTGTTTGTTTGTTCACTGCATTTCGGTGAGGAATGTTAAATAAACAGTGGATATAACCCTGGATTTAGAGATCGTTTGAAACTGATAAATGGAGAGGTCCCAGGGCTAAAAGATGTCGGTCATGAACCGCATGAGGTAAGTTAAACTGAGTCATATGTCTGTGTTTTGTTGGCAATCGGTGCGTACGTGCATAAGCTACACAACACTGACAAAAAAAACTGACCAAATTTACATTTACTGACCAAAAAATACATTTATTCTCATGCATATACAATCATTGTATAAAAGCAATACCACACCAAATCATTCTGTTGCCTTAAATATTCTATTTATTTGGCCGTAAGCATGATTTGCAGGATGCTTTTGTACAGTGACTCCATAAACAAGAAATGAATATCGGGTAACTAACGCCTCTGGCAAAATTTGGTCTTTTAGTTGTGTATAGCAACACTGCAATTGCAAGTATGCCCAGCACTGACTTAAAATCACCTCTTCAACGAAACCATTCAGGAAATATTTGCATGTGTATAAGGCCAATCTTGAAGAGGTCAATATCAAAGTAAATGAAAGAGAAAAATGAGCGAAAGAGAGCATATGGTGGAATGACAGAGAAGAAGGGAAGCCGTGAATAAGTGAACAATAGTTTGGCATAATTTAAGGGACACTGCGGATTTGCATTCATAACAGATGTATGAAGGCCTGCGCAGGACACCCAAGCATCCCGTTGAAGGACGTTCTCTATCTATCCGGTTTTGCACTGTTGGGGTGGTGCCGCCCCGCTGAAACCGGTCAGGCCCATGTGCGGATATACTGGACAGCTTGGCACTCAGCACGTGGCCTGTGCTGTCCCATCTCTCTGCTTGGCGGGCCACATTGTTGAATGCCGGTTACTGGTTACTGGCAGCTACAACTGACTACCTGCTCATCTGCTTCTGGCTATGGTTGACCTGGGGCAGACTCTGCGGGCCCGCATGCCTCTTTAGCGGCCAGACAATCTGCTCCTTCTATGCGTACGCACATACAATTATTGTCCTGCTTCAACAAATTGACACTTAAATGCATGCTGACTACAGGAGCCCATAAACATCACACTCTCCAAAACTGTACTTCTTGAAATACAAACTACACATGTATTTATTCCTTACACGTCCTGTTCCCACCATCCTTCAATCTAACCACACACCTCGTTTCCCTCCGTTCGCCTCTCCATCGTTCTATGTTCTCCCACTGGCTCTCTCTGTGTGGAGCGCTAAATGCCCAGACGTACCATCTGAGTGGTTCATCCGCCAAGACTTTTTCAAAACTCCACGCGAGACGTCTGTCCCGCTGTTGCAGTGGAAGAGGAATTCCTTTTAATCAAGAATCAGAGATGGTCTGGTGTATGAAGGTTATCTGAAAGGAGAAAAACACTGTATGATGTACACATTCTTACTTACAGAAAAACATATACTTGTAAATATACATTCATTAAAACTTATTCAATGCAGTCGAGGAATGATATGCAAGTCAGGAGTACTGACACCAGGGGTACAGGCCGCTGATCCCCAGACTCCAAGAGGCCCCCTATTGATATGAATTGTGAAATGTAAATAAATACTTCTAGGGACCAAATCATTGCACAAAAAGTTAAACATTTGATTTGGGTTCTATGTTTTGTGGACCAGGTCCTCATGATCAATTGATCCAGACCTCAATAGATGCCGGCTAAGCATTGAAGTTGTGGCCTAAAAGTAAATTATCAGATTATGTTTTTTAATCACTTTGCTTAGACGATCAACTCCAGACACCACTCTGCACTAGGGTTGCACAGTGTACCGGTGCTACGGTAGCATCGCGATGCTAAAACTTCAAAATACCCGCGATGCCTCTCTATTTTTGAAACGGTAGTATCGTAGTACCGTAGTTAATGTTGCATATGAGCATTAATATTCATTTGAACACTTACATCTGCCTTTTTGCGGTGTTTATCTCCTAAATGAATGTGTGTTTTGAATGTCTCGGACGAATGATTCTAATTAGCGTTTTGAACGAGTTGGTTAAATGATTCACTAACTCAGTGGAAAATTGACGCCACCTACTGGCCGTCTTAGTTCTGCATTTAAAGTAAGCCTAATATTTCCCTTTATAAAGACTGCTGTATCAATTAAATTTGTCCAACATTTGAATTAGTTCCCACGTGAAAAATGATCTAGTGTACTTTAGTATTTACTACAGTAAACTACTATAACTCATAGATACTAGTGTTTTTGAGTCTTACCATAGTAAACATAAGTAAACTACAGTATTTGCTACAATTTAACCAATTAGTACAATTAATACAACAAAATATTATAGTGCAAAGTATAATACAGTTTACTATAGTAAATACAAAATGTTTCATCTAAATCTGTG